>NC_041221.1:119525408-119572023 GCF_002837175.3 Physeter macrocephalus
GGGAGGCCCGCATACCACAAAAAAAAAAAAAAAAAAAAAAAAAAAAGAGGAGCGTATTATAGGCTCTATAGCCTATACATTTGGGTGTACCAATTGTAAATGATTAGGGAAAGATCGAGAACAGTCAACAGAAAATCCACAATCTCCGCAGCGTGGAGAGGCAGTAGTTTCAGAATCACTCATACCTGGATTTGGTTCCTGTCTCCGTTACTTAGCAGCTTTGAGCAATTTACTTTTGTCTCCGGTCTTGTTTTCTCATCAGTGACATAAAAATGATATTAAGGATTAAATGAGGTTACATTTATTAAAGCTAAACACCAACACAATGTCTGGTTCAAACTGGTGTTAAACGGTAACCAGTATGAGCATTATTATTGTGTTATCACTATATTATTATTACTGTTACTAGTATAAACTCAAGGGTGCCTGTTTGACTGACTGCAGTTGACAGTGAGGTAATGGATGTTTCTTAGGGAAGAAAAATGTGGTGTGGGGACTCTGAGTTGGCTACCTGTCTTAAGAGGCAACTGGGGATAAGGGGTTTATAGGAAGTGTCAGCCCCCAAACTCCACCTCCCCTCAGTGGAATTGCAAGGTCCAGCTATCCTACTTGTTAACACTGCTGTAAACCTCTTACACATACCCTTATTAAAAGGGTTGGTGGGTACCTAATACTGATCTCATCCTTATGTAGGTAAAATACCAGCTAATTTCTTATCACTCTAATCTGTATTTTTTGGTCAGGCCAGTACTGTCCAATTAAAACAACTCTTGCCCCACCAAAAGCCCTGAGGTGCAGCGTTTGCTAATTTCCACGGTGCAAGTACTCTCAGCATACCCAATTTCAAGCTTCCAACGTGCAGTCACTGAGCACAGAGTTGGGAAGAGATGTGCACAGTTGCTCAAGTCAGGGCAAGCTGGCTCCAGAGCACCACTGGGTCAGAGTGAAGCATGTGTTGTGACAGTACAGGATACGATGATTGACAGAGAAACTTACAAGCAAATAGAGTAGAGGGAAAATTGTTTGTCTTCAGAATGGGCAACAGAATTCATCCAGAAAGCGATTACTTGAGCAGCATGTTTCAATGACGTTTTTCTGTCCTTACTCTGTACTCTGCAGTCATACATAGGACAGAAATCTTTTCCTAGCCTCTTCTGCCCAGTTGGCGGCTGGGTGGGGTCTCCCTAATGACTTCCAAATTATCAGACTGTTTCTTTAACCAGTAGTTTAAAGATTTGGTCTTGGACATAATGCCCATGTTTATAAAAATGTCTTCCTTCCTCCCTTCCCTTTTCCCTCCCTTGCTTCCTTCCTTCCTTCTTTCCTTCCTCCCTCTCTCCCTCCCTGTCTTCTTTATTCCCTTCCCTGTGGCAGCACAGTATTTTCTATCATCTCTTTTGTAATCCTAACAACCCCAAGAGATCATCAGAACAGGTCATAGTATATCTGCTTTGCAAAAATGGTAGAGGAATTAGAAAACTGCTATACTTCATAAATCTCTATCATGTTATTAATGTCAAAATATATAATTTTGACATTAAATAATGTCATATATAATAACAAAATATATTATAATAAAATATTTCATTTTGTTATTTGGAAATCTTCATTGTTATTCAGACACCCCCACTTCTTTAATATTTTTTATGAGTGGAGAGGGTCATTTCAGCCTCTGGCTACCTTTCTTTTGCTGTCACAAATTTTATTTTGTTCTCTCCCTCATTACAGTGCTATAAATACATTTCTGAGAACTTTTAATGAAGTGATGATACCTAGCACTTTCTCGTTAGAGTTACATCCCCAGAGATGATAAAACAGAATCCTCTTGAGAAGCTGTTTTGTTTCCAGCAGCTCAGCGCTGGAGCAAGCAGAATTCTGTTACAGACCATCTCCAAACTCTTAGGGTGAAGGTTGTGTCAATGTAATGAATTAGAAAAACCCAGGTCTTCTCACTAAAGACTTCTTAAGTTTTTCAAGTGCCTAATGACTCAAACTGAAGAAGAAGATGTCTGAGCTCACCGATTTGCCATTTACCATGAAGCCCTCTGCAGATGTGCTTGAATTCATTGCTTGCACCCTTCTAATCCTTGTGAGCTTTGCTGGAAACGTGTGTTTATTTTATTCTACAAGGAAATGTATGACTGGGCGTTTAGAGACATCCTTTCTTCTGATTTTCAGTCTTATATTTGTCCATCTCATTAAAAACTTGGTGGTGGATGCCATAAAAATAGTTTATTCTTCTGGTTTCATGTCGGATTCAGCTGTCTGCAAAGTTCTACACTTCACGGCAGCCCTGACGACTTCCTGGCCATCGAGTTCATGTTACACTTTGCATTGCTCTACCACCAGAAGCTTTACCAGACTGTCCAGCCCTTGAGTGAGCCTCCAAACCCGGACCATCAGAAGCATTCCTTGAAGGTGGTTTCTGCACTTTGGATGGCTGGCGTGGCAGTGGACCTCCCAGTTTTACCTTATACTAGAAAATCAGAATACCTGAATGCAGGAAATGATACAGACCCCTTGTCTACTAACAGGATTCACGTGGATTGCCTAATTGACTTTGGAAACAAGCAAGTAGAGTTTTGCTATGGGAAAGCATTTTTGGTTCTGATTGATAGTCTTCCTTTAGCCATCTTAGTCTTTGTCTGTTTCTGGATGTCTTTTCTGCTTTCGGAAAGAAAGATGACATATGGTGACATCTGGATTGGAGATGGTGATTCAGAAATTGAAATCCTAAGAGGGGCCAAGTTTAGTATTTTATTAATGTGGCTGATCACTCCGCTTTGGATTTCTCACTTTGTCTTAGTCTATTTCTTGAAAGACTTGGCAGCCTGGGCCCTTTTTCCAGCTGTTCTCACAGCCCTCTCTTCAGGCTTCTCTGCTCTCAGTCCTTTCCTGCTTATGCTGGTGAATTACAAAATGAAGTTGATGTCCTTCTGTGATGCCAAAGAGGAAAAACCCACACCACAGCCTGCAAATGTTATTCTCTCTCCATATGCTTACTGGGAAAAAACTGTTTTAATCTTTGGGAAACAGACCCTATCAATGGAAGGTTCAGCTGACATCCCCATAGGCCTCATCAATAGATATTATGGTTTCTGAAACAGGGACTAGAAGATTGACACCTCCTCAAAAAAAAAATTCTGAGGGAAACTGCAAGAAGAAGATATATGAACACAAGGTTATTGTAAGTGGAAGAAAAAATAGTCATCTCAACGTTTGTTATTCTAGACAATACCACAGTTTTTAGTGTAGAAATTCTTGACTGACTCAACAGTGATCACAGTCTGGAAGTGAACTCAACAAACAATTGATTAAATATTTACTCTGTGTAAGATACTGTGTTAAAAAATAGCATATTGTGGAAACTGAGGATCACACGTCCCAGCTGAATTACTAAAGGTACTTAACAGTAATCTTGTGTTTTCATCTTATGTTTTTCTTGAAATGCTTTGACACATATTGGAAATGTATTAGTTAAGTATGCAATGTTCAGTTTTTGCGCTGTCAATTGTGGTACCTCATCTAAGCCAGAAATAGATTTTGATCATTTTCCTTCCTCTAAGTATCTTTAGTAAATTTGGGCTAGATAAAAGAATTGGATGAAAGAATTAGTGCTTGCCAAATCATACCTGTGTGTATGTACAGATGTGCAAATATTTGGTTACTACAGACATTTAGCCTACTCTTCTTACTTAATCACCTAAATATCAAGCTATACTCCTCTTCAGAAAAAAAGGGATATTTATTTTACAAAGAGTTTATTTCCTGTTTTGGTTATTAAATTGGTACATTTTAATTGGAAGAATTGATAAAATATCCATAATCTGTTTTCTGAATTTGGTTTTAATAAAAATAAGCACATTATAATTATAATTTAAAACACATGACCAGGATTTTATTTTTTACAGTTAGCCAGTGTAGCCATTTGAACTGCTTCAAATTCAATGATTAATAATTTTAAATATCTTATGATGCATACATGTTGTATAAGCATTGAATTTTTAAGCTAATTCTTATTCAATTCTTGTATTTTTTCATTTTCCTTTTATTAGTAGACATAGGATTTACTATATTGTAGTTCTAGTGAATGGATATCCCTAAATAGAGATTCTTGCTCTGAAAAGGCTGCATCTAAAATTATAAACTTGGATCTCATTAACAGGAGAAACTTAGAACATCTTTGTTGCTATGAAGTGCTACCGAGAAGGGAATTTTTAAAGTAACCAAGGCCCAAATTTTGTAGGGTTTGGTAGACCAATGTCTGTCCCTTGTATAGCACTGGGAATTAAAATACATACACACACACACACACACACACACACACACACACACACACACACACACACAGACTTAAGACCTTCTGAGGTTTCTGGGTGGTCTTCATGGGAAATGCTTAGTTGAGTCCACTGAGGAAGTTTAATCAGAAGGGCACTAGGCATGGATCCTGTATAATGAAGTTAACATCTGTGGAGATGGAGGATGTGGGGAAGAGGTCACCATCTTTTAATTAAGTGCAGATGTAGCCAGGGCTGGGATCAGCCATTGATCTTAGGTAGTAGTTCTCAAATGGGGTTCTGGGACCAGCAGAATCAGCATCATCTGGGAACTTGTTAGACATGTAAATTCTCAGGCCCCAACCCAGACCTACTGAACCAGAAACTCTCGGGGTTGGACCCAGCAATTTGTTTTAATAAGCCTTCTGGTTGATTCTTTTGCAGGCTGAACTTTGAGAACCACTGGTCTAGGGTTACCCAGAAGTTTAATGCTCACAAACGATGAGAGGTATGAGAACGAAGCCAAGATAACTGACTCCTGATGTAGTCTTTAATGCTCCCATGCACAGTGCTGTTTTGTCTACTTCTCTCTAAAATGAGAATCAGGATTGTCATCTGTGCTGCATACATTCTCAATAATAATTGCCAAACAAATCCACTGTAGAAATCAAGCAATCTTTGCAAAATCAAGAGTAAAGCATGACCACTTCAGGTGCGCCAAAAATCTGGAACTTGGATTTGGAGAGTTTCCGGTACATAACTGGGTAAGGGATCCAGTTCCATAGTTCCTTTCCAGAAGCCAGTGCAGGACATGGTTGGCATACGCCCAGGCTCAACTTCCCAGTGCTAAAAATGTTTCCTTTTCCTTCCCAGATATTTTCTTTTTGTTTGGGCCTCATTAGGTCATAGTTTTGTCCTTGTGGAATTGATAAGTTTTCATCTACAACAGAGAGTAAGTTGTATTCTCACTGAATGAAAAACATTCCAGTTCGCTTTTTAAAATTATTCTCACTTTAACTCTCTAGCTCTCTCTCTCTCTTTTCCTCTCCCTTAACCTCCATATTTCATTCGCATTCCTGGTGGGATCAGGATGGCAGATGAAATAGGATAAAGGAAGTTCGACAAAGGTTGTCATGGTAGCACCTTGGAGAGGGGTCAGAGTTGGTCAGGACGGTCCTGAGGTCCTGGATCAGGACCGCACAGAATCTCTGACTTAGAAGGTCATCTGTTCCTCCTTTCCAATGCAGGATTCTCATCTTTCTCCCTCAGAATATCTCTCCAAACCTCTAAAGGAACAGTTTCTTGCTGGGGTGTTTGTGATCTTATCAAGGAGCCCATTCCATTTATGCCATTATTAAGAAGTATTTGCTGAGCCTGGCATCCCTGAAATTTCCTCCAAAAAGTTTCCTACCCTTGAAGGCAAATCCTCCTTTTACCCGATGGCCTTTTAGATTCTTAGAGAGAGAGGAGTGCTTTTCTCCAAGTTAGATATTTCCTTAGCTATGTCACATGAGGCAGAGTTTGCCAGCCACTGGCTGTCTTGACTTCCTTGCTCTGTCTTGGCATATTCTGGTTTGCCTGTGGCCTTCTTAAGTAGAGGCATCCAGAACTGAACACAATACATATTTCCTTGTATTTACATGTGTTTATCTTTTTTTCTATTCCAATTCTTTTATCTTCTTTTGTTCAGGTACTGTGAGCATGGATTCTTCCCTTCCTCTTCCAAAAAGAATTTTAAATATTAAACTCAGTTTAAATCACTCACACACACACACACACACAAATACAAATTTAAAAGTAACTTTGCCTCAGGGCTTAAAAACTAAGGTCCTTTCAGGCTCTAAAGTTCTGGTATAAGTTAGTTCGTTCTCAGTAACAGATTTTAGAAATAATGAAATAACCCCAAATCATTTGCAAGAATTTTAAACTACAAGCTAGGGCTCACAACTAAAAAAAGACCATATTTTAAACCAAATATACTTCAATTTTTTGAAAAACTACAAAAAGACCAACCAACCTTTATAGGGTTTTGTCAGAACAATCCTGATCTCTAGAATGAGACTCCCTAGTACAGTGGTATTTTATTTGCCTTTTCAATAAGACATAAGGAAAGATGGCCATAATCAAATTTTCTTTGAAGATGAAGTTGAGGTATTAAATCAATTGACTATGGAATACAATGCTTTATTAGCCAGTTCAGGGACACCTGTGGATAAGGTATGTTAGGTTCACAAAGGTCTATACACTTTTCTTTAATGATCCTCATGCCTACCACTCTCTTTAGACTCTGCTGGAGAGAGGAAAGAGCAATTTGGAGTTATGGTCCATGGAAACCCGAAGCAGTACAATTCAGGACTGAGGATGCCTATGGAATTCTGGCCCAGATGGTTCGGAGCCACGGCCATGTTTCAGAACAGTCCAGGGGGTAAATCAGAAGAGCTCTGGACTTGCTATCGGGAAGTGGTTTGTCTGAGCTGGCTTTGCCCCTATTTAGGAGTACATAACCTTGGCCGACACATTCCTGAGTTTTGCTGTCTTCAAAATAGGAAAGATATGATTTCAAACTGCTATAGACACCCTCTGCCTCCCTCTCACAGAGTTGTACTCAAGAAAGGTAAAAAAAAATATTTCAGGCGATTTGAAAAAAATAAAATGTTTGATACGGGCGAAGTGTTACCTTACCCCTGCAGTTTTGGCAAGCTGAAATAAGGGAGCAAGGCAGATGTATCACCAGAAGCCCTTGTGTGAGGCGATCACAGAACCTCACTGAGCCTTGGTTTCCTTACCTCCGCAAAGGAGATCGTAAAGATATTTGTCTTCCAGTCTTTGTGAGACACACGAGAGAGTATACGTAAAGGCGCCCAGACCTAGCCCCTGCTATGAAGTTTTGCTTCACAAATGTTTGTGAGCGTTCAAACAGGAGATGCAGCTTCCCTTGCCCCCAAGCTGGAGCGAGCTCAATATATTACTCTACGTTGAAGTCTCCTGTTTGATAGCAAATACTCGCTTGTACTTTCTCCAAATATGGCAGACAATTTGGTATTCCAACACGTGCTCTGTTTACACTCTGGCTTTGGAAATACTCTCCTGACTGCTGTGCTTACCCATCCACCCTGGCCATCACCCTTTTTGAAGCCAAAACAGCAACAGGTGTTAAATCAATGTTACCCATTCTTCTGGAAATCCTGCTTCAGAATTCTCCCCTCCAGGCCTTCGCCCATGCTGTAACTCTACCTAGAACACTTCTTCCTGCCCCTTTGACTCCCTCACCATTTGTATCCTCACTCTTCAGCTTTCAGCTTAGACCTCACCTGTACCAGTCACACTTCCCTCATCTTCAAGGTCTAGGTTAAGTGACTCAGGTTCCTGTGTATTTATTTGTCTCAGCAGGGACCACAGTATACATTTTTTTTTTGAATTCCTAGAAAACATACATTGTCTCTTTTATTATTTAAATATTGATTTCATTCTTCTCTTCACAGAGGCATTTTTTTTAACATCTTTATTGGTGTATAATTGCTTTATACTGTTGTGTTAGTTCCTGCTGTATAGCAAAGTGAGTCAGCTATACATATACATATATCCCCATATCCCCTCCCTCTTGCATCTCCTTTCCACCCTCCCTATCTCACCCCTCTAGGACCACAGTACATTGTAATGGCTTGTTTTCTTGTCTATTTCCCCCTTGTACTGAATGCCGCATACTGGCATGGAGAGTAGTGTTGGTCTTACCCAGCATGTACGTGTGGGAATATTCCATAAATGAAGAAGGGGATGAAATCTACACAGCTTGCACTTTTCCCTTTTCTCCTCATATGTACTTCTTGGCTCTCCTTCAGTTACCTCTTTCCAGTAGAAATTTCTTGCCTCTATCATTTTTCTGCTTCAAGACTAGGCATTTAGTGACTGCCATGCTTCTGGCCACTGTTGAATCAAAGAGTGAAAGAAACTGAGTCCAACATTTGGAATGAGTTGCTTTCTTGCCAGCCAAGCTACTGAGCCAACTGGGGACAACATTTCATATATTCCACTTTTTTCCACCCAAGCCTTCCAGTACGTAGTTTGTGATTTATTTTTTTTTTTGAACTCTTGTTATATGAAAGAAAGTTCAGTATCTATGTGTAGGCTTTCAAACTGAAAATGTATCCCAGTACAAATTTGGCCAAGTGTGTGTGTGAGGGTGTAGGCAGCTGCCGTGTTTTCCCAAGTATTGGTGAATTAAAGAGTAAAGAAAGAAGTTGTAATGCAAATCAACCGAGGTTACCTCATCACCGAATGTACCCTGCTCATTTATTTTGACAAGCCCAACTTACTTTTAATTACCAGGCATCCTAGTACACTGGTAAATGTAGCAATAGTGACTTTTGCAGAAAAGGAGAAATCTGTGTAACATGAGCCTTCAGAATGAGTCCATGCTGACTCTTTATAAATTGGAGTGAGGCAATTCATTTTAAGAAGAATTTCAGTAGAGCAATTTATGTGATCTGTGACTGTAGTTACAAATCAGTGAGCCTTTTATGAGCCAAGCACACCAGACTGTGTACATTAAATGAGGGTAGTTTCTCAAAGAAATTTTGTCGGCCACTCCAAGCCATTACCCAGCAGATTTTTTAAGTCTTCATTTGGAATTATTTTCAGAGTCAGTTTTCAAGTCACTATAAAAAAAATTTTAAATGTCACCTGAAAATCCTAATACTAGAGGGGGGAGGCTAATTTTTAAATCGATGCCTACTTTTTATTATTCAGTTGGACTCCTAGTTACTTGGAGCTTTTTCCTAAATTGAATCTTCTCTTGAAGGAAGCAGTTGGGGCATCACTGAGGTCACCCATGAGAAGGTGACATGGTGTTGATAGACCTATTAGGGCCAGAGCCTCTACTGTACATTTTAATAGGCACTAGAGGGACTTCTGTTCTTGGCAATTTATCAAAACTCTGTGAGAGTAGGAAAAATCCTACAGGCATTATGCACAGTTGACGCTCTTTACTTCTTTGGTCTTTTCCTGCTCTAGCTGACCTCAATTTGGAGTTTGGGTAAAGTTTCTCCCAGTGCCTTGAGCACATCAAGAGAAAGGGCTGTGATGTGTCACCAATAACTTCTACATGGCATTTGGGTCCTAGCCACCTAGCCCTGTGTCCTCACATTCTAATATTTGTATTCTTTCCCTCCCTGTAATTTTTCCTACCCAAAGTAGTAGAGCTAAGCCATTGGAAAATGTACGCATGACATACCTACTTCAGTGCATAACAAATTAAAGCTTGCCAATGTAAATGAAGAGAAATTAAAAGCCCAGTTGAGCTTGAAATGGAATGATTTCAACCAGTCAACAGTACCTGAGGTGGACAGCTCTTGTAAGAGGTGTGCCGAGGGGAGAGGTGTGGCATTACGGGAGAAAGTCCTCAGAGAACCTGGGACCAGTGACTGCAGCTTGCAGGCACAGGGCTGGTGGGATGAGGGTGCAGTACAAATTTATAAATGACTGGGCTCTGAGGTCCCAGAGGGGTCCAGGGCAACTATGATGTGTAGCAGTAAAAATCTCATGTAAAGGCTTTTAAGCTGGACTGCCCTTCCTGGGGAGGCTGAAAAATATTTTCCACTGAGGTGTCAACCCACTCTCATCGGCCTTGAGCAGGGTTGGCCTTCTCACATCCAAGCTGCCGGGCTGGCCACATGGAGGATGGTCTCAGTCTTTTTCTGGGCTTGTCATTGGCACAGCTTCCGCCCTCCCCCCAGTCACAATAGTGAAGTGACACCGTGTAACTGCACAACGCCAATGACGACAAAGCAAGGACCTCTTCTTCCTCAGGTTGTAAAGTGAAGGAAACGTAATCCCCGCCTCGTAGCATTTTATTATGTTTGTGAAGGTTTTCTTTTTCTAATACTAAGAGATAAAACGGAGGTTGTGGAGAATCACAAATTGTAGCATGCTGGTAGTTTATTGGTAAGAAATTTCGTTTTAGTGCTGTTGTGGTATGAGACTTTAAAACAATTGTAGAATACAAATTCAACGTTAGAATACAAATGAAGGAAATAGCGTTTGGCAGAAGGCACCAATAAGGAAAGGGAGGAGGATGGCACTTCATGTTTAATACTGGATTCCTTTGAAGGGTCAAAGACTCAAATGCCCCCAGAGCCAGGCAGGATGTGTGGATGAGGAGAGCCGATGAGGGGGTGGGAGTGGGGGTGAGCTGGGGAGCACACGCCCCGTAGACAGGGCAGCTGCAGCTCAGCTGTAGCCAATTGTTATCATGGGGAATGCAGACCTGTGCTCCCAGAGCTCCAGATATTTTTTAAGTGAAGGCAGAAATCTAGAATCTTATGTGAAAGCACCAAAGGTCTACAAGTTGGCAACAGAGTCAATTTTTTGGAAACGCTGCTAGGGCCAAACACATCCCGTCTGTGGGCCAGACTTGGCCCCTGGGCCTCTGGTCTGTGCCCTCTGTAGCTGTGCATTCCGTCAGCGCCTGTGTGTCAGTCAGAAACGGGGGCTCGCTGGGTCCCACTCGCTGGGTCCCACTGGGTGTGTGGGGTGAGTCAGTGCCTGAAGAGCACAATGAGAAAAGCACCCACAGCCCAGCTCAGTTTCCTTATCATGTTGGATTATTTGCAGCAGCTGCTCTAAACCTGACCTCATCCCCTCCAGTCACATCCCAATTCCTCAGAAGGGAGTGCTCGAGGGTGCTGTGTGCTCAGTGGAAGGGCAGATGGGGGAAGGAAGAGGCGATATAATGATCCCTGGGACAACCATGGACTCACCCTCCAGTGAAAAGAAGCAGTTGATGTTGGAAATGTGGCCAGGATTGGTGAACCACAGGGATTTCTGTACCTTATAAACGAGGATGTAATACTTTCGAAGTGGCACCTTGAAAGAAAGAAGCATTGAAACTAGACAAACGGAATCGTGTTGTAGATAGAATAAGCCATGTTAAAGGAGATGGCCACATATGGGAGTCCATTGGGAAGTAAAGGAGAATCCTGTATGCCTTGGGCCACTTAGTCTGAGGCTGGACCATCTAACCCACTGAGATAAATATGACCTTCCTATAATGGGCTGGCACTGCTGTAACTCTTATATTCTGTTCTGTAGAATAAACAATCTCACTACCAACCTCCAAGTCCAAATATAAAGATTCTGTGCCTTGGTGTCATGATTTATATTATCCACTAGATATGTTCCATTAGAATGTCTATGCTCAAAGGGAAATTGCTCTTCATGTTGTTTTGTATTTCCATATATTTAGAGATCCGCTTGGTCCCCAGCTTTGACTCATGTTTTTCTACTTCATCTCGTGTTTCCATGTTTGTGGTGATACTGTGCTTGTCTGTACTCCATCCTGACACCCAGAATCATCTTTGTGTTCACCAAAGCCTTGGGAACAGTCTGTAAATCAACAGTTCATTGTGGAGTACAGATTTAGTGAAAAGAAATTGGATTGGAAGAAAGTCTGTTAGTTGACAAGTTGGAATCCAGAGTCTGGATTGTCTCAGAATCCACCAGAATGGAAGAGAAAGTTATTTTGAGTAATTTGCAAGTATGAGTGTGCATGTTTTTCTCTGAAAAGCTTTGTGAGGCTTAGAGGAAAAGTGACATATTTTTGCACCAAGAAATTTGTTTAAGAACCAATTTTTATATTTCTATAAATTATAAAATTTAATTTAGGTATCAAATACAAATTGGTTTTCTTTTTATTTTAAACTTTACTGTGATTTCAGAAGAACGTTTAATATTTATTCGAAATGGATAATCACATTTGTACATGGTAGTAGCATCCTAATTCTTTTTTGGATCAACTCCGTATCCACTATAATTAAAAATATGTAAAAATGGTATATGCGTGTGGGAAGGGAAGGAAGGGAAGCGCTGAAAATTGAGTCAAGTCATGGGTTTGAGGTATGGAACGGAGAGTGGTTTTCCCCCTTTGCTGCAATTATGCTATTTTTGTAAATTTTTTAAAAACCTCAAAATGAGAAATCAGTGCCTTCAGAGTTAGTTTCCTTTTAAAAACTAGGTATTTTTACATTCTTGATCTTATATCGATAAGCTCATTTTCATCAACCTAGATTTATTTTCCCTTTCCAATAATGTACTCCTTACTCTTTGGCAAGGTACCCCTTCCTCTTTGGCAAGGTACCCCTTCATTAGAGATCCGAAAGAGAAAAAAATAAATTATTTCAGATATTCAAGTCTGAGTACATAAGACAGTTTTTATAATAAGAAAGACAAGTTACGGGAAATGGAATCTTTTTCGATATCTGAGAGTTTGCTCTGCGGAAGATAACTGCACGCCAAGGCACTGCCAGGAGATCTATATTTCTGTTCCTGACATCTGTAGGTACCACTGCCACTGCCAATGGTGATGAGGATAAGTGATGGGAAAATGAACTGGGAGGTGATATATCTTCCTTGACAGATTTAAAGAACTGCCACAGGCAGCCCCAAGGCAAGTGCTGACTGAGGACATTCTGGCGCCTGTGTCGGGTCACTCTGGCATCGGCAGGCAAAGCTGTTAGAAGCAGGGGGCGATGCAATAACTCTGTGGTTTAAATCTCTACTTAGATCCTTTTTTTGAGGGGGTGAACTGGAGGTTGTACTACAAATTCTGAAATATCCATTATTGTTGCTAAGTTAGTATCTGCCTTGTCGTTGTGTTATTACCGTGGAGATCCAGTATTCATTACTCCATGCCCAGAATCCAAAGATATGCCCACATAAACATTTGAATATGGTTGTCCTAAGATTTCAAGGTTTGCTCCCCATCTTCGAAGCCCCTTCATTCACCCAGGGTGTAGTGGTAGATGTGGGCTGGGTCAATCTTAATATTGATCACAAGGGGAGAATCTGACCTGAGTTACTGCTCTGGCAAAGACAAACAGGCACAGATGCAATACAGTGAAAGACCATGGCTGCTCCCTAGGGAGCCTCCTGGGGAGCCTGGAGGAGCTGTGCTTACTGCTTCTGGAGAGCCAAGCTGGGGACATTCAAAGGGAGGAAGTGTGCTCAAAGGCAGCCCTTGCACCCAGTGACTTTTCTCACTTTGTTTGTCTAAATATAAATATGATTTTTGGTTATAAAACAGCTAACCGTTTTGCTTTTCTTTTGTGCTTCTGTCGGGTCCAGGACTTTATAAGGATTTGACCTTACTCAAAATGTGCAAAGAAGAATGATGGAAGCCCCTGAATACCTTGATTTGGATGAAATTGACTTCAGTGATGACATCTCTGTAAGTATTGCTACTTGCAAGCAATGCTTTCAGGAGATTCTGCCTTCATCTATATGGGCTCCTTTCTCTGTTGTAGTCTGTATATCCTAAACTCTTCCAACCACGTTTAGAAATTGACAGCAAAAATCCTGCTGTGGCAGACAAAGTGTGGCTTGGGGGCTTCCTGGACCAGGAGTGAATCCCAGTAAATTTTGTGTGAGCTTGGGTGAGAAAGACATTTAACTTCACTGGGCCTCCCCTTCCTAATCTGTTTCATTGTTGTCAAAATTATTCATTGAGTAAATTTATAAAGTGCCTGCATATGGTAGGCACCTTCATAAATTTACTTATGTACATAATTAACCCTATCGATGTTAATCTCTTTTATATGACTGGCTGTGCCACAGCCAGCATGCTGTAATGTTCACAAGGACACAGACTGAAGGATGGCCAAGTTATTAATTTATGAACAATAAGAGCTTCCAGTCACTGGAGCTTTCAAAACACAGGTTGGACTCTTGTTGGGAATACTGAGGAAGAGTCATGTGTTGATAAAGGACAGGACGGGCTGACCACTGAGGCCCTGCTTAATACTGTAATGCTGTGGGCTGATGAGCTTCTTAGTTCCCACTACACTCATGGACTTCCTGCTGCCTCCAGCCTAACTCCTGGCAGCTGTGAGTGGATGGTCTGCCTGCCCTTTGCTCAGAGCTGCTTGTGACTTACCCTGGGCCACGTGATCTCTTCTGCCAAAGGCCAGCCAGCAAACCTACTGGCCTCTCAAACCCTAGCCCAGTTGCGCTGACTCTCAAGACTATGTGATGAGAAGGTTGCTGTTTCTGAACTAGCTATGTAACTTTTCTTCCCCGGACCTCCAAGGGTACACTTTCTGACCTTACTTTCCATTGATTTCTCAGTTTTTGGTCACCACTGGCAATTGTCTCAAAAATATAAGCTTTAAGGCGCCTCTGGCAGCAGTGTTATTCTTCTAATTTACTCCTTACCTTGAAGTAAAATATGCATACTCTATGCAAGAATTGGATTCCTGGGATGCGGATGCGTTTGAAGAATCACCTATTTAATGGATGAATCTTCCTACCTTTCCCTATTTGTGAATTCAGGCTTTCCCTTCTTCAGCTTCCAGACAACTTTTATTAGTCCTCATTAAGACTAATGTGAAGTGAGTGTCTCTCTCTCTCTCTCTCTCTCTTTCTCTCTCTCTCTCTCTCTCCCCCTCCCTTTTTAAATCACTGTGCTTGACTTAAATGTGGATCAGAGCATGGTTCTTTTATAACCACTCCCCTCCGTGTATTTTGAGCTGGCTGGGGAAAAGCAAGAAAAGTGAATGATGATGTGAGAGGTGGGGGTAGGGTGGAATGTGTTTCAGAAAGGGGCATATGTTATGATTATCAATTCAGGGTAGCTCTCTGAGCCTTGATAATGAAGTTGCATTTTAAGAGCATAGGCTTTGAAGGCACCAGTCCGGGCTCTAGCCTTGTTCTGACCTTTGCTGGCTGGAACACAGTAACTTCGTCTCTCTGAGATACCCACCACCTCATTTTTAGGATTGTTTTGAGGACTGAGTGAAATAATAATATATGGCAAGCACTTATCTTGGCACACAGTAAGTTGCTCTTAAAAATGGTAGCTTTTGTTATTATTTCAATGAATACTACAATAATATTTATATGACCAATGGTGAAGAAAGAACTCCAGGGAAAAGACCAGGCATCACGTCAAGACTTTAAAAAAACACAATAGAGCAGTTATATTTACAGAAGAATCATCTGGCAGCAGCCCTTAATTTAGATGAATTAGGAATCTCCACTTGCAAGATAATAAAATATGTTAAGCAATAACTGAAGCTGTTTAGCAAATTGGGATTCAAAATTATGCAATAGTTGAGCTTCTTTAACCTGACCACTCAAACATAAGATCGCCATCTGTAATTGTGTAACTGCACTCAAACTTCCCCCCTTTAAATAGATTCCTATTGTTTGTATCTTTAACCTGCATTTAAACTGAAATCAGAAAGGAAAAAAAATGAAATTGCATAGAATTGTGAAAATAATGATAATGGTTAACATTGAGCACTTCCCAGGGGATAGGCATTATCTTATTTAATCCTCACAACAATCCTGTGAAGTAGGGAATATTATTATCTTCCTTTTACAGATGAGGAAACTTAGGTGTGGAGATGTTACATAACTTGTCCGGGCTCACCCACCTACTTAGAAGCACTGTCTTTGGAATATCCACTTTTAGCCCCAGTACTTGGGTCGGCTTTACCCATCGCCCCTGGGGAACATTTGGCGATACCTGGAGACACTTTTGATTGTCATAATTGGGGAGGTATTCCTGGCATCTGGTGGGTAGAGAGCAGGGATGGATCTACACATCTTGCAATGCTCAAGAAAATCCCCTACAACGAAGAATTATCTGGCCTAAAATGTGAGCAGTACTGAGGATGAGCAATCCTGGTCTATTTTAATCCACTTAAAACTAAAGAAACTCTGCTTTACCTGGCAACCTCTGTAACATGGCAGATTATTTTATAATAGTTCCGTCTCAGCCAGGTTCAACACCTTAAATGTGCCAGAATCATATTGCTCTATATAATGTCTTCATGGGAAAAGCAGTAGGGATAACCTCTAAAGTATTGAAATGATTGGTCTCAGCCTGTTTAGGTAGCCTAGGAACAAGAAATTTACAACTGCTTTAGGGGCTAAACGGAGACAATTCAGATGCTAACACTGGGGGGAAAAAAAAAAAAAACAACTCCATGATGTGTTCAGTTTGCTAATTCACTGGCATAACAAGAAATGTAGTCTCCCATAAACATGCCTGTATTGTCAGGATTCTGTAAACCTCCTTTTCTGACAGCCCTTAAGCTTCTTTCCTGGTTTAGTGGCAGGAAGGGGGAAGGAAAATGCACAATACATTTGAAAAAGATGTTTACAAAAAAGATGCCCGAGTTTAAAACTCCTCTTCTTACTCTCCAGCCATAGCCCTTTTACATATTACAGGGTTTCTGTTTCATGATTTTCCCCTCTGGTCGTGAGCTTGGCTCTTGTTTTAATTTAAACACAAGCTGTATATTGGTACAGAAAAACAGCTAGAACTGTTTTTTTGCCTTTACCTAATGAAACAAAACACAGAAAGCAATCAAATTATTTTGAAGTTTCCCAGACTCAAAAATAATGCTCATCTTTTGCAAAATGCAGAGTTTAAACTATACATTCTTGTAACCCTGCCATCTAAAAGGGCAGAACATTGTGCAATAACTGAGGATCAGTGAAGGAGAGATGACGACACACAAACATACAAGTTCAAAGTTGGACTTTTCTGTCACTGCAAATGTGTTTACAGATTTCCTTCTTTATTCCATGGAAGCCAGATCTCTCTGTCTTAAAAAAGAGAAATGCTCTGGAATATTATTTTACCATAGGGTTCTTAGTAGACATGATGTTTTTTTTTCTTATTTATTTATTTATATTTATTTTTGGCTGTGTTGGGTCTTCATTGCTGCACTAACTAGAGAAAGCCCGCAAGCTTTCTCACAGCAAGCGGGGGCTACTCTTCGTTGTGGAGCATGGGCTCTAGGCACGCGGGCTTCAGTAGTTGTGGCTCGCGGGGTCTAGATCACAGGCTCAGTAGTAGTGGCGCATGGGCTTAATTGCTCTGTGGCATGTGGGATCTTCCCGGACCAAGGCTCGAACCCGTGTCCCCTGCATTGGCAGGCGGATTCTTAACCACTGCGCCACCAGGGAAGTCCCCCGTGATGTATTTATTTTATGAAGAGAGGCCAATTTGCTGTCCTCAAAAATAGGATTATACACTGGACTGAATAAAGCAGAGGCCAAACCACAGATCCACTGCAGCGCTCCACTCGTGAGCCATCAAATGTTGGCCATGCCATGCACCGACTGAACTGTTTAAACACTGGTCCTGTTTAAGCCTCACATCAAGTCTGCAAGGCAAGCCCTATTTTTATCCCCTGTTTGGCAGATGAAAAAATGAGGCTTAGAGAGAGAGTCTGACTTTCACAAGGTTACAGGTAGGTAAGTGGCCGGGCCAGGATTTCAATACAGAACTGTTTGACTGTGTTACCCTTTCTCTTCTGAGCAACTTGGTTGAGTAGAATCATCTCTGGACCAGTCATCTCACCCATCACTATCCCCAACTGTCATTGAAGCAATTGCAAAGTGCTTTTTGGAAGTAAGGGAGTTGGTATATAGTGTAAATAAATAAAATGAAAACAAGCTAAGAGAACTTAAGCAAGTCTCTTAATTTTATTGTTCCTCAACTTTTCCGTCTGTAAAACGATAATAATCCATCTCTACCTAGCATCCTGGATTTTATGGAGAAGGTATGAAAATTTATATATATGTACATATATAAACACACACACCCATATTTATATACAGACACAAATACATGTATATGTATATGCTCATCTGTATACAAATACCTACATGTACATATAAACATGTACAGGTAAATAGACACACACACATATGTGCACACACACATAAATAGAATTAAGTGCAATGCTATATTCCTCAGCACAGGAAATTTTGTTGCCTTTCTGTGTCACCATGACTGCAGCTTTGGTGAAAGTTGACGTTTTTGGAAATTGCATAGCCTATGTTTTGTGCAAATCAAATGAGATCAAGATAAATAAGTGTCCTTCCACTTTATTATCCCCTTTGACCCAAGCCCTTGCAACCCAGAGTAATAGCACAGACTTATGTGGATTCATTTTCCTAAGGTGCTTAAATCACTGGTAGAAAAATAAATTCTTAGAGCAAATAAATCTCACTCTCAGTGAGTTACATTTTCCCGTTCCACAGACTGGGCATCACTTGCACTAAAATACCTGACCCCCTCTGTTTTGTGTGCACTACCTTTTGCTCAAGTCATTCCACTAACACTTCCCAGATTTCATTACATTCTGACCAACAGCTGCTTCACAGCAGTGGGAGACCTTGAGAAAGTGTGTGTAGGGCTTATCATGTGGACTTAGGCGCTGAGTTAGGGAGGGTAAAGAATACAGCTTTTGTTCCAGTTTTAGGTGTGAAAAAGACTAGAAAGATATTCAAGGTGCAGAGAACCTGGCTTGCCCCTTCTCTCTAGCAAGGGATCTGTCTAAGATCCTATTATCCTTTCCTCTTTGCTTCCTAGAATGTGACCAAGACGTTTAGGTGGCCTCTGATTGCCTCCATCCCTTCTTCGCTGTCCCCGTCAATCAGCCCTGCCCTTCCAAGCCATCACCGTGCTTACTTTAAACTTACTTATATTTAAACTTTTCTTAGTGCTTCTCAGTAGGATCTAGTTTCATCAGCTTTTCAAAATGACCCAACATTTTTCAGTATTCTTTTTGCAATATCTTGTATTCAAGTCTCAATTACCTCTCATTGGTCCCCTCTCCAGCTCCCCACTATCCAAAACCTCACACTTGTTCTAATATTATATATGTGTTACCATTTTCTTAATACCTGCCAGGAAAGGAATTAGGAATAATCTAATCCAGGCAAAATGAATTGTAAATTCATGTCCCATAACTACTGTCAGAGTCCAGGTCTAGAACCCAGGTCCTCAGACTCCGAATCCTGGACCTGACTGATATCTCTACCTGAGGTGGTAGAGAGCGACCTTATGGACAGAGTGATTTCCAAGAAGAATGAGGAGCTGCCAGATTTTTTAATTTGCTGTTCTCTCACTCTGCAGATAGCCCTGAACATTCTCATCTTGCCCAATAGTCATGGCATTTATTAGACTGACTATGCAGGTTATTTATACAAACTATTTACCATTTATGAACAGCTAGATTTTATGTCAGTCTACTCAACAGGCATGTATTAAACGTTTACAGTGCACCAGGCATGGTTCTAGGCTTGGTGTGAATGACACAGACTTGTTCTGTGCTCTCACAGAGTTTACAATACCCTATGATAACAATTGAGCATATTATGAAATGCCAGATTAACTTAATAGTAGGTTACATTTAATCACAATATCAAACTCCATTCTTGACAGTCAGTCTTTATATTTTGGTAGTGATTAATTATTGGCTCACGATTAAAACCAGGCAATCATTGAGGTCAAACAAGATGTAAAGCCAGCCATCTGCCCCACTGTGAGATAACTTTCTTTCTAAGTCTTTTGTAATTTGTAATTTTTGCCTCAATAGTTACCATTATTTTGGCTTCATTTCTAAATGCTCATTTTTGATACTTTTTAATTAAATGATAATAGTAACTAACATTTATTGAACACATACAATGCATCAGACACTATTCCTGATGTTTTACATTATTAGCTCAGAATTTTCACAGCCACATTTTGATGTAGATACCATGAGTACCTGTTTACAAATGAAGAAACTGATGATAGACAGAGATGGAGTAACTGTTTAATTAGCTAGAAAATGGTGAAGCCAGGCTATAACATGCAGTCTAGCTCTGGAATCCATGTATGAAACCACTGTGTTGAAAATGACTTCTGCCCAGTCCCTTGGTCACCTGTGGCCACCCTCATTCACCCCTGTCTTTTTCCCATCCATGACCACTTCTCACAGCAGGTGGGGATCATTCAATGCTGTGCTCTCATCACCTTCACCAATGTGGATCTTAATCTTTTGCCTGACTACTCATATTAGCATTACAATAGAGTCATTCCTGGCATACTCTTAATATGGTCAGGACAAATTACTGAATTTTCCCAAATACCAACCACAAGCAATGTTTTAGCATAAAATAATTTGATGATTATTAATTTTTTAAGTACCTCTTGGAACATAGCATAAAAACAAGGAACAAGAGCACAACTCAAATGCATTTGAAAAGAGGATTATTCATAATAATTTTCTTTAATAGAGCCTGAATGGTGGAAAGAAATATATTTAAATCAGACTGGGATACTTATATGAACATGTAGATCACCAATATCTGTACTATGTAGAGGTGGCGGTTGAAACTGTGGGAGTCTGTAAGGTCACCCGTGAAACATAGAATGTGGAAAGGGAAGAATGTTCCAAGGAAGGAACTGTACAGATGTATGTCCTATGAGGTGGGAGGAAAAAGAGGCTTCTACAAAAGAGACTGGAAAGGAGTTTTCAAAGATACAGGAGGAAAACTAAGGGAGATTAAAAAGAGGGGGAGGGGGCTTCCCTGGTGGTGCAGTGGTTGGGAGTCCGCCTGCCGATGCAGGGGAACCGGGTTCGTGCCCCCGTCCGGGAGGATCCCGCATGCCGCGGAGCGGCTGGGCCCGTGAGCCATGGCCGCTGGGCCTGCGCGTCCAGAGCCTGTGCTCCGCAGCGGGAGGGGCCACAAAAGTTCGTGCCCCCGTCCGGGAGGATCCCGCATGCCGCGGAGCGGCTGGGCCCGTGAGCCATGGCCGCTGGGCCTGCGCGTCCAGAGCCTGTGCTCCGCAGCGGGAGAGGCCACAAAAGTGAGAGGCCTGCGTACCACAAAAAAAAAAAAAAAAAAAGAGGGGGAGGGATGATTTAAAGAATTTTAAAAAGGAAGTGGTCCAGAGTGGGAGATAGGTCATTAGAAAGAGAAGGGTTTGAAAAGTGCCACAGGATTTTCCAGTTAAAACTCTTTGGTGGCCATAATAAGAGCAGTGCCTGTGGGTGATAGCACAGATGGCGGGTCGTCGTGGCTGGAGGAGTGAATGCAGAGGTGAGGAAGTGGAGACAAGAACCAAGGCAGTTCTTTCAAAACAGATGGCTGTGAACCCAAGAGCAGGAAACTCCACCCACGGCCAACTGAGGAGGCAGCGTGTCTTGAGGTGGCAGGGGTGCTTCTTTAATTTTATGGGATCAGAGGGGAGAGCTGAAGTTGAGAGAGTAGCTGAAGAGAAGAAGAGGGGACGATGGCAGAGCATGAGTCTGAGATGGGAGAGGAGGAGATCTGAGCACAAGCTGTGAGCTAGCGTGATGAAGGCATGCTCTGTGAGTACCACATCCTCAGAGAAGGGAAAACAGAGCCTGATCTGTTAGGGAGGGCATGAAGTCAGGACACCCCTTCCTGAATTGGGAGGTCAGGCCATTGGAGAGGAGGTCACAATTTTAGGAAAGTATTGTGCTTCTGAAAAACTCACTTCAGCTGCGTGTCTTTGCTTTCACTACCAGCTTTTCTGTCATTTTATTGTGTGACTGTGGAGAGGCCTGCTTGAATTTTGGAAAGCTACGTGAGAAACAATGAATTTTAGTATAGTTGTTCGGATGACTGGCCTAATTGTTTCTTTTGGAAACTTAATGCGACCTTGGTTGTTTAAAAGTCTCTAGCTTGAAAAGGTGTTGGGATTTTAGTTCTTTCATTTTCTGTGGCTCATGCCCATTTGAGTAATGCCTGCTTGTTCACCCAACTGGCTGCACTTCTCAGGAGCAAGGGCCAAAGCATTTCAGTCCCGAATAGTATGTAGGGACTGTGTCAGAGATCCCCAAAGCCCAATGTAGAAATCACAGTCTGTTATTATGAATCCCACGCATGTTCAAACTATTTTGCATGGCAGAGTGACAACATTGATGTAAGCTGGGACGTGTAGGACTGTCTTACGTCATAACAACTCTGTGTAGTTTGTGAAGCTAAGTTTCAATGTCTGTTCTTGGCCGTGGGTTCTCTTGCATGAGGAAAGACCAAAGAAGCCAAATAAGGTGCTGAGACAGGCTGGCTGTCCTTCCTTTTTTCCTTTCCAGTCCGAACCTGGCTCCCCTCTTCCTGCATCATCTGTTCTCACATCTTGATATACTGAGCTGCAAATCATGAGAGGCACGAAGATGAGGAACACACATGAAAAATGAGTTAGAGAGAAGAGACCAGAACATTTAACATCGTTTTACAGCTTGCACGTTGACTTCACTTACATTATCTCTTATGATTATCTGTGTTTTCTAGATAAAGAAACTGAGCCCCAAAGATAGGAAATGATTTATTTGTCCAGAACTACAGAGTTAATAAATGTCAGTAGTAGGACTCGAATCCAGAGCTTCTGCCTCCAAATCCATTGTCTTTATACAAAAAGCTAAGGCATCAGCCAGTATTCATGCTGTTAATATATGAGAAGTGTTTATTCTTTTAAATATAGCATGATTACATTGCTAGAATGGTAGTTATGGAATTTCCTAAGAAGATTAGTGCTTTATAAATATTAAGTACTGCCATTATTACTATTATTATTGTCACCCAAATCAGGGGCTACATAGGAGAATTCATTTCATTCAGTTCAACAAGTACGTAGTTTCTTTGGTAAATAAAATATTGTTCACACCCTCAGGAAGCAGAGGAAGAAATTATGTAAACATATAGATGAAATGTCACATGATGGATTCTTTAATGGACATATGCCCAAGATAAGGAAATAAAGAGCTGTGGTTCTTGAATTTCACTATGCATCAGAATCACCTGAACGGTTTGTGGAAACACAGATTGCTGGGCCCTGCCCTTAAAGTTTCTGGGATGGGGCCCAAGAATGTGAATTCCTAACAGAGTTTTTAGATGGTGTTAATGCCACTGGTCTGGACACCACACTTTGGAAGCTGAGATAAGTTCCATCCGGGAGACTCAGAGAAGATACAGTGGGGGAGCCACAAGAAATTTACTGTTACTAAAGTAGCCTGAGGATGGAAATATGTCATGGAGAAATAGAGAAGAGGAATTACAAGGAAGCACAAGGAAATTGTTGGAATTGATAGATAGGTTCATTATATTGATTGTGATAATTTTATAGGTGTATACATATGCTGACACATTAAACTGTACACTTTAAATATGTGAAGTTTCTTTAAAGTTTATCAATTATACTTGGATAAATAGTTTTAAATAGATGAAGAACAGCTGATTCAAAAAAAAAAAAAGAAGAAGAAGACCATGGGGAGAGATGTCTGAGCTCGTGGAGGGCTGCATGTGCCATGCTAAGGCATGAGGCCTTTCTCCTACAGGCAGTGCAGAGCCACTGAAAGATGTGAAATAGAGAAGCACCCTAGTCAAATTTGCATTTTAGAAAGCTAATTAATTTTAGAGCAAGTATGGAAGCGTGGAAGAAATTGCCACTTACGACCTAAATATGAAAGAACTCCTTTGACCATCTATAATATTATTCCCAGGGATTAATCACATGTGTGTACAGCTTAGTATTTCAGTCGAATAGTTAATAAGTAATTGTGTGCCATGCATATGTACAAGTCAAGGATATCATCCTTTCCCTTAGGCACTTGGGGGAGCCAGCACAGCCTAGGGGAACAACAGCACAGCCCTTGTTTTTCACAAGGCAAGGTGCTTTTTTATCAAGGGCAAAAAAGAGTCTTTCTCTTTCTGACTTACTTCACTTAGCATGATAATCTCTAGTTGCATCCATCTAAAATGTGACACAAATGAACCTATCTATGAAACAGAAACAGAATCATGCACCTAGGGAACAGACTGGTGGTTGCCAAGGGGATAGGGGGTGGGAGAGGGAGGGAGTGGGAGTTTGGGGTTAGCAGATGCAAACTGGTGTATAGAGAATGGATAAGCAACAAGGTCCTACTGTACAGCACAGGGAACTGTATTCAATGTCCTGTGATAAACCATAATGGAAGAGAATATGATAGCACGAGGAACTCTACTCAATGCTCTGTGGTGACCTAAATGGGAAGGAAATCCAAGGAAGAGGGGATATATGTATACGTGTGGTGATTCATTTTGCTGCACAGCAAAAACTAACACAACATTGTAAGCAACTGTACTCCAATTAAAAAAAAAAAAAAAAAAAAGGAAAATTTAGCCACAGATACCCAGGGAGAATGCCATGTGATGATAGAGGCAGAGATTGGACTCGTGTGTCTACAAATCAAGGAAAACCAAGGATTGCTGACAACCACCCGAAGCTAGAAGAGGCAAGGAAACCTTCTTCCCTAGTGCCCTCAGAGAGAGAATGGCCCTATAGACACTTTGACTTTGGAGTTCTAGCCTCCAGAATTGTGAGGGAATACATTTCTTTTCTCTAAAAAAAAAAAAAAAAAAAAGGAATATGAAAAAGAATGTGTGTGTGTGTGTGTATAACTGAGTCACTTTGCTGTAAGCAGTAATTAACACAACATTGTAAATCAACTATACTTCAATTAAAAATTTAATTAATTAATTAAAAAAAAAGAGGTCAGTAAGGGCTGAAGCAATCAGCCAGGGTTTCATGGAAAATGCAGAACTCAAGCTGGCCTTGCAGAGCAGTGGCATTTGCCTGGCCAGGGGAAGGCATTGCAGGCAAGGAGGCCCCCGGAGTAAAGGAACTGAAGGGGAACTGAACTTTGAATGTACAGGGACATTGAAGGAGCAGAGACAACTGTTCAGCCTTTGGCAGGGGCTTTTCTTGAGGCATGATGGAAGAGTGGAAAAGAAGTTTGGATCAAAAAGGGTGTTTCCACTGAAAGATGTTTAGAAAAAGAATAAATTAGAGAGCAACATAGAGGTAGGAAATATAATACTTCTCAGCCATCTGCAAGTCCCTCTCCTCTCTTATCACCCAAGGATAATAGGAATCAAGGGGACAGAATATAAAGGCTTGGGCTGGGTTCAAGAGGGAAGGTACATGGGTCTTTGGTTCTGTTAGGGCAAAAATAACAGTAGTTGCTACCCTGGGAGCTGGCCATTGTCCTGAGAATGCAGTGGGCTGGCGACCTAACAGCTCCTTATAAAAGGCCATCTGTCCTGTGAACTGGGATGAAGGCCTGGGAAGTCTTCCCTTTCAGCTCCCAGATGGTATCACAATGCACTCGTGAAAGAGACTTCCTGGGTCATTTGCTTATTCCCAGATTTGCAGATATGAAAATTTTTTGGCGTGTTCGTTTTGTGAATTGTGTGTTTCCACTGTATTGCTTCATATCACAACTGAACCATCTATACAGCACTCTCTTAAGCTTTATCTTCTATGCAAAGAGCAGTGTACTTGCTGAAGGAAATCTACAAATTGATTTTTTTTTTCTTGTGTGTCCTTGTAAAGAATGGTAGATTTGTTCACAGTGTAGACTGGAGTCATTGCTGAATTTGACATTCCATATACCCCTACAGTTATCCAAAACTTTGATTTTCTGGCCTACACATCATCTTTTTCTTAGATTATTATACTTT
Organism: Physeter macrocephalus; assembly: GCF_002837175.3. Lineage (NCBI taxonomy): Eukaryota > Metazoa > Chordata > Mammalia > Artiodactyla > Physeteridae > Physeter > Physeter macrocephalus. The sequence goes on from NC_041221.1 coordinate 119,550,995, forward strand.
TTATTTCCCTGACCAGGAGCAGCACCCGACTTTTTCTTCAATGGCATTATTCCCCAATTACTAACACGAATGCCCGCACAAAAGTGGCTTCCTGTGTGACCATGGATCAAGAGGCAGAGCTGCCAGGTGTGATGCAGGTTGAGGCAGTGGATGGGGCTCAGCCAGGCTAGTCTCTGCCTGGAGCTCAGTCCCTACACCAACCAGGCAGCCTGGGTTGTTCAAATTTAAACCTCATCAAATTAAAAATGATTGCATACTGTGGACCTTTGAGGTCACATTGGAGGAGCTGAAGGTGAAGCTAATAAATTGTAGATTGTGACATGCCTGACTTTGGGGTGGGAGGTGACAGGATGTATGTGGCTGGAAATGCAGATAGCAGCATAACCGGTTTAGTCAAATACATATCATTAAGCCCACTGAGCAGCTTATTGAGCTTATCATTAACTATATTTAAGCACAATCAATCTGAAATTTCCTCTTTCTAAAATTTTGCCTTCGAAGAAAAGGAAAAAAAAAAGGAACGAGGGAAAGACTTTGCCAAAGGGTGCTTTCATGGGGCACATGGCAACCAAAACAAAAGGCCCAATTTTAACTGAATTACAAACTGTGTAATTATTTAACCTGTACCAGCTGGTCTCAAGAAGCTACCAGATTTCCTTAGAGAGTTTGTACTTGGCCAGAAACATAAGGTAACTTATTAGGAACAAGAAAAATGCCTTCTATACCTATGTTACCCGCCCCCCACTCCCAAAGAGCATAATATAAAAGGGGAATAAAATCCTTGGAGTTCATTTTTGGCTTAAGAGGCAGTGTTTCCGCCCTCGAGTATGTGAATGGGTTTGCTAAAGCACCTGTAGTCTCTGAGGAATGGCTGACATAAACAGGATGTTATTGCATCAGACAGGTAAGAGTAATTTCTCTAATTAGTCATCTGAGATTTCATTTTTCACTTGGAAGTACTGGAAATTTAATTTGTTTGTGATGTGCAATTGGCGAACTGACAGTAGTTCCAACCGTGCCTCCCTCTGTCTTGCTGTCCTGATGCTGGGTGGAAAGCACGGGGGTGGGGTGTGTGGGACGGTCTCGATGTAGACACTTCGCTCCATCTGTCAACATCAAGCTAACTAAAGCACCTTCGTATTGACAAATATGTCCTAATTACACATTCCTCACTTGTAATGCTAGAATAATCCTAATGAGTTTCCCACGATCATTTTTCTTTTAGATTAAATGTTTTTTCTCAGTCCCCCTTCCAGTTTTGTAACAGTGAAGTCATTCAGAATCCATGCTCATTTACATAAGAGCGTTGTTTCATAAAGGTACAGAGCAAACTATTTTTAGAAAGCTGTATTTTATGAATTAAAGTATGACTGAAGACAGGACCTGACTTGGCCTTTGATTAAAGACAGAGTTCATCCTATTTATTTTGTTTTAAAACACCCTTCTCCAAAGAAAGCTTGACTGGGATCAAACTTCGTCCCCATACATCATAGCTATTGATTTTACATTTGTTGTCACTCTGCTGATTTTATGCCCCTTTATGTCATAATTTGTTATCCTGATAGCCGGCCCCTGAGTTGGTGCTGGGACTGAGCCTGCAAGGTGGTTTCTTTCAATTCAGACGAATCTATCCATGAAACAGATGAGTTTTCAAACACAGAACCATGCTCTTCTCACTTTTCATAGCATTATCCTGGTATTTCCCATGGAGATTACAGTAAAATTTGTGGCAAGTAGCAACATTAGGGACATTTCTGTAGTCCAGGAGATATAGCTCCTGGATGCCCTGGATGCTGAAGGAAGCTGGGTGCTCCTCCTCTTGGCTTTTTTTTTTTTTTCCACACATAGATTCACTCTTAGGATTCAGAATGCAAATATTATGGCCATCTTCTGTAAAATGTCAAGGACACAAAATCCTTCCATCTTCTACAAGTAGCAGAAGAGATAGAATGTCTGCTGGATACACCCCACCTTATTTGTTAAAGGACTGTCCAGCCCTTTTTTTTTTTTTTTTAATAATAAATTTATTTATTTATTTTTGGCTGTGTTGGGTCTTCGTTTCTGTGCGAGGGCTTTCTCTAGTTGTGGCGAGCGGGGGCCACTCTTCATCACGGTGCGCGGGCTTCTCGCTGTCGTGGCCTCTCTTGTTGCAGAGCACAGGCTCCAGACACGCAGGCTCAGTAGTTGTGGCTCACAGGCCTAGTTTCTCCGTGGCATGTGGGATCCTCCCAGACCAGGGCTCGAACCCGTGTCCCCTGCATTGGCAGGCAGACTCTCAACCACTGCGCCACCAGGGAAGCCCCAGCCCTGTCTTTAATCTGCATCTACTTACATGCTTATAGGTAGAGTCTGGGATGCTGCCAGATCACCAAGCAGCCCATTTAGGGTAAAATTAGATACACTTTTTAGAGATATATGTTGTACTCATGTATCATTTCTTGTGTTTTGATTTTCTGGCCAATTGAGTGAATGTAATGCTCTTATTTTAAATTGCTACTTTACACTTTTTCCTCCTCTGGCTTCCCATTCAGTATTCAGTCACGTCACTCAAGACCATCCCGGAACTGTGCCGAAGATGTGATTCGCAAAACGAAGACAGATCAGGTAAGTTTTGCTCCCCACCTTTTCTCCTTATCCTGCCTTTTAGAGTGTGGGGGGGACTCCTCCTGGCATCCCTTCCCCCTCACATTGGTTGCTCCTGCTTTCTGTTTTCTTTTTCTTTTATGGCTTCTCCACTTACCCCCAACCCTCAACAAACAGATGTTAGGTCATCCTCCAAAGACTAACCGGACAGGGAGGCCCTAACGAGGACTCAGCTGTTTACAAATAAATGTAGGCGATCATTGTGGCAGCTCCAAACCACAGTATACGCAGCAATTTACTGCAAACCCGAGAAACCATTGGTGACAAAACATAATGATGCAGGCGCCAATGAAAAAATGTTGGATGCATTTACTACCCATATGGCAAGGACCAGCTTGGGGGATGGTGCTTTGCCAAAGTCTGAAACCCTATCAGGGATGCGACATGACAGAATCTGCAGTAAGGCATACTGTAACAGTTAAGATTAAAGCAAAGCTTTGGAGTTTAATAGTGTAAACTAAACAGAGAATTATGGCGTATAGATGAAAAACAGCTGGCTGACCTTTTCTCCCTGCACACCCCCGACCCTTGACAAAAAAAGTACATTCAGGGTTGTTTTTCCCTCTGTAAATCAAATTAAGCCTCTCTGCTTTTCTCTCTGTGATGGGCAAAAATGAAAATAAAAAAGGATATTGATGGGAATGATACCATAGCATTAAACTGTGAAATGATGTTTATTATTTTTCCAAGTAATTACTCTAAGGCATCACCATTAACCTTGCCAAAGCTGGACCTCTGATAGTAACTAGAATCCTGAGAACCACGGATGATGGAAGACTTAAGATAACCCTAGAATTATGTGTATTGTGTTTGAAAATAAATAGATCGTCCTTACCTATGCAGCTGCTAGAACTCCAGGCCTTTCGAACTGAAAGGACTGTGCAAAGCTAATTTACTTTTCTCTTGGGCCGTTTGTTTTCTTTCAATGTTTTGTTTAGATGAGATGGGGAAAATAATTAGTCTATCTAGGTTTGTTTATCTCTGTTTTTTTTTTTTTTTGTATGAGTGAAAGTAATGCTTCAATATTTGGGTCAGAAACATCATAGAAGATAGTTGGAAGTTCAAATAAAAGTTTTCATTTACCTCTATTTAAAAGAATTTTTTCTTATTTCAAATGCACTCAAGTATCTAAGGGGTTAACAGAGGCTTTGGCCATAAGGCTTATCAGGATGTGCCTCCTTAAAAGGCATCACCAGGTTCAAAGTTAAACCTCTGTGATCAGTGACAAGGGCAGCAGACACAGTGGACGGGCCCCCGGCCTCAGAGTCGGAAGACCTCCGTCTGAGTCAACATTCAGACATCTATCGGTTATACGACCCTGAGCCTGTGACTCATTATCTATAAAATAAAAAAGAAACTTGTTCTGCCAATGTTGCCAGGCTACTGTTAGGATCAAAATTAGGTGATGTACCAGAAGGTACTTTGTAGATACAAGATTTTCTTTCTTCTTCTTCTTTTTTTTTTTTTTTTAATTGGAGATGGGGCAAGAGAGAAGATATAATAGCAAACACTTCAGTAGTGCTTAATGTGCTAGGTATTGCTGTAAGCCCTTTACTCGTATTAACTCAATCCTAAAATCCTTGTGAGCTAAGTATTGTACTGTTAAGATGTTTATATTATATAGATGGGCAAACCGAGGCACAGAGCAGAGAAGTAAATTATCTCACCCAGAGTCACACAGCAGTTACGTTACAGAGCTGGGATCCAAACCCCAGGAAGTTTGCTTCTGGAGTCTGTTGTCTTATCCATTACATATACTGTCATATAGCGAGACTTAGGGATAGTAATTTAATTTTAAGATATTTTCCTTTTAAAACTTTAAAGGCTAGCATTTTCCCTCACCGATGAAGTGGAAAATCTCCTTTCTCTGTTAAATAGCTTCTCTTGCTTACCAAGTTAAGTGAATTAACCGAAGCTTTTAAAAAGAATTTTCCTGGGGCTGGTTTATTCCATTTTCTCCAGGTCTTGTGACTTGTAGTCACTTCCACAGTAGGTGATGTTAGACATTTCTTCTGTGGTTGAGAAGGAGGCCAATTTCAAGTTCAGAAGCCTTTAAACTCACCCAGAGCAAATATCCAGTGCTCAAGGTAATCACCAATAATTAGACCTGACAGGAAATGGATATATGAGGGAAAGACTCAGGCCTCTTTAATGGAATCACATGTACACCTCCAATGTGATGGACCATTTGGAGGCTGGTAAACCACTTTCTAATAGAGCAAGAGGGATCCTAGAAAAAGAAACACATGAAAAATCAATCTCTCCAAAACACCGCTGTAGAATTATCTGTGAGCTGCTTTGAAAGAAATCTCAACATAGTAAAGTTTTCACCCTCCATTTCTGAAAGAATTGAGGCAATCTCAGTTAGTTTCATGGGCATGCAGATGTGGAAATAACCATCCACCCCCAACACATCCCCTTAGTCTTTCCTGTTTCAACAACCTGGGAGGAGTTCGCTCCAGGAGCACTTGCACAATTTCCATCTTTATGGTAGTCTTTTCGAACAGATGGCGGCAGAAGACACATTGGCTCTGAGAAGGGTCCACATCTTCTTCTGGATGGGGCACCCTCTGGGGGAACTTTTCCCTAAACCTCCTATGACTTAGAACATACTCCACCGGATAAAGATGTGTCTCTTTACCTTTCTAAAGTTTGTTAGGCACTTTCTGTTTTGTGTAGGTTGTCAGATGTTAACACCCATCCTGTACTAAAAGGTCTTTGACTAGATAGATGTTCTTGGACCCAGTTGTTCTTTTATGTATTCATTCCTCACATAACTTTTGTGTTTTCTGTCCTATGCACTGAAGACAGGGTGGCAAGCAAGGTGTAGACAAGGCCCTGTTCTCACAGCACTTACATTCTGCGGGGTGACAGACAAAAGGCAGGCAAATGAAGACATAAACCAGATTTTTCCAGATAGTGATAAGAGGTGACATGAGGCATTTGATAGAGTAACTTACAGTAGATGGGGAGGGAGGAGGGTTTGGGGGATCAGGGAGCATTCTTAGGGCCCAGCCATGGGAAAGCCAGTGAAGAACAGTGAAGGCAGAGTAACTAGCAAGCTCAGCGCCCCTGAGTCAGAAGTGAGCTTAGCACGGATGAGGAAGAAAAGGAAAACCAATGTGGCTGCACGGGGCAGTCAAAATGAGGATGAGGCCAGGGAGCCGGTCAGGGTCAGACTCTACAGGGCCCTGAGGGCCATGGTACGCAGAGTTCAGATTTTACTCTAAGTTCTGTGAAGAGCGCTGACAGCAGGATCCCAATTTTTCTAAAATCCCAGTACCTGGAAAGAAGCTGAAAATCATAACTCTCAGTAGAAGAAGGGACCCTAAAAATCATCTAGTTTAAGAGGGAGAGAAAGTGAGAAAGTGCAAATAATAAAAGCAGAAGGGTACGGTGTTGACAGGGGGTGGATGTGGGTAAAGAGTATACAGGTGTTCTTTGTACTGTTTTTATTCTTTCAACTATTCTATACATTTAAATGAAAATGTTTTAATTATAAGTGAATTTTTAAAGGCCAATAATAATAATAATAATGTAGTCCAAAGTCCATCAGCTCTTGGAGTGACTCTTATTATCCTGATGGAGTCATCAGCCTGTACTTTGTCACGTGTGATAGGGAGCTCACAGTCTCACAAAGCTGCCTATTCATAAAGGTTAAATTTTTGTTCAGCCAAAATCAGTGTCTCTCAAATGTCCATCCCTTACACCTGGCTTTTTCCTAGGGAACCTTAGAGAAGGACAGTTCCTCCTGGGCAAGGGTGCCACTGAGTGTTTGGAGATGGCAGTCACCCTTGGTTTTTTCTTCTCCAAACTAAAATTTCCCTCCACAGTTTTGAGTGTATCCTGCTCATGCTTCTTGCTTTCTTGCGGCTGTTGCATTTACCGGCATCCCTCTTAAAAGTGGCGCACCCAGAACTCCACCCGAGGTTGCTCCCTGTATGGTCTGATCAGAACCTGTCAACCACACAGATCAACCTCAGGACTTACCACACACCTTTCCTGCCTTCGCTCTTGGGCTACAAAGACAAGACTGGTGTCTCCCCTTCCTGCCTGTTATTTTTAAAGTGTTCTGACAGGAACAGGAGTGAGTGCAAATGAGCCCAGTTGTTGGCCCTTGGGAGCCTCTCTATGAGACATAGAGCCTACGGCTCACCCACTTCATCCCTGGGCCCTGGGTCAGCCCCACAGTGGGCTCTGAGAAAGGCAGATGGCAGGGTGTTTTGTCAGAGGCCTGGGGCAGCATTCCTGCACCTTCCACTTGCTCACCAACGCCCACGAGTCTGCCCTGGGAGTGCCGTTCCTTTAGCCGAAAGCACGGATTCCTATTAAAATCTGTATTTCCCCTGACAAGGATAATATTTTAAACTCTTTGCCATCAATTATACTACACTATGCCTAAATTGAATTTTTGTGAGAAAAAGAAGTTTTGAAAAGAAGTGTGAAGAACTTGCAGATACCATAGGAAGGCAGGAGAGAGGGGAAGAACTAGGAATTAGAAGCTTGAGAACAAACTTTGCTGGTGCTTAGAGCTGCACAGGTGCTACTGAGATCTCCCAGTTATTTCTTAGGTGCTCAGCGTACCAGGCATTAGGCCAGGTCTTCTGTGCATGGCTTATTTGTCCTCAAAATAATTCTCTGAGGGAGGACCATTATTATACCCATTTTATGGATGAGGAAACTGAGGCCCACAGAAGGCAAATAATTTGTCCAGAGTTCTACATTTGAAACCAGTTCTGCTGACCACAGAGTCCCTATGAAGTTGAGCAACTGAAGAGCAGTTGTAGTCCGAGGAACCACGCACGGCTAGTGGAGTGGGGCAAGGATTAGCATTAGGGAAGTTACGGGTGAAAAATTTGCACCTCTAAAAGGGTGTTATTTATGAAATGTTGGCATGTTTTCTCTGCTTAATCCCTGCTCCTCATGTAGGAAAGGAGGACAGCACGAGGCAGGGCGTGTTAACTCTGCTCTATATTTTCTCCGTATGAGGACTAAATAAGTATGAGGACTAATACTAAGTCGACATATGGTATTCAAATCAAACATATTCAATTTCATTGACTTCGAGCTTCTTTTAATTAATTGGACATTCAAATACACATTTGTTTCAATTCATGGTGCTTTAAATGTCTTGTGATTCTTTCAAAATATGTATCTGCTCAGCTCATTGTATAATTTTCTTATGAAAGAAGGCATATAAATATTAATGCAGCTTTGCATCTAAGAACTTAGATGTGTTGAGGTTGGGAAACTCGGTTATGTAACAGTAATAAATGGCCCTGGAGAGTGTTTGAGAAGAGATCCTGAAGGGTTTTCAATACCTAAATAGTAGAGAAGATCACTTGTCTGACAGTGAGTAAAGGAAAATCATACTTTTTAAACTCAGTATCTGGTAAAAGCTGTTTTGGATGTATATTTAGAGACATTGCAGATTTGCTATATTTTTAGCCCTGTGCCTGCAAATTTTGTGATAAACCCTGAAAATGTATGGTTTTCTAAGATTTTCAAGGATTTTGGCCAACACCGAAAATAATACATTGACATGAAATTTATCCTATTGACGCTGCTGTGACATAGCTGATGATGCTAAATATACAAACCTCCTGTTTCCAATTTTATTAAGGTTTCATGCTAAAAGCATGGAAGTTGGTGTAGCAGTTTAAATTGAAAAGCCTGCTAATTAATCCATTTCACATGATCTAATATAAAATGGACTCAAGGATTCGGGAAACACATTTGCTAAGATCTCAGTCAAGAAAATGAACACTTCACCCTGATGCAGCAAAGAATCTAGCATTTATAACAAAAATCTATTTAACTACAGTCAAAATTTACACACAGTAAAGCATGTAGATGAGAATGTTAGTCAAATAATTATTTTTGCTTTTTCTTTAACAAAATTATAATTATAAAGGTGACATAATTCATTTTTTTTAATAGTAAGTAAAAACTACAATTAACCATGCTACCAAAACAAAATTGCTGTATTTCTTTCTAGTATTTTTTTCATGAGGCATATTTTTTGTACGGTTGTCATCATAACATAAGGGCAAATTTTTTTTTAAACATCTTTATTGGAGTATAATTGCTTTACAATGGTGTGTTAGTTTCTGCTGTATAACAAAGTGAATCAGCTATACATATACATATATCCCTGTATCTCCTCCCTCTTGCATCTTCCTCCCACCCTGCCTATCCCACCCCTCTAGGTGGTCACAAAACACCAAGCTGATCTCCCTGTGCCATGCGGCTACTTCCCACTAGCTATCTATTTTAAATTTGGTAGTGTATATAAGTCCATGCCACTCTCTCACTTTGTCCCCACTTACCCTTCCCCCTCCCCATGTCCTCAGGTCCATTTTCTACATCTCTGTCTTTATTCCTATCCTGCCCCTAGGTTCTTCATAACCACTTTTTTTTTCTTAGATTCCATATATATGTGTTAGCATACGGTATTTGTTTTTCTCTTTCTGACTTACTTCACTCTGTATGACAGACTCTAGGTCCATCCGCCTCACTACAAATAACTCAATTTCGTTTCTTTTTATGGCTGAGTAATATTCCATTGTATATATGTGCCACATCTTCTTTATCCATTCACCTGTCGATGGACACTTACGTTGCTTCCATGTCCTGGCTATTGTAAATAGAGCTGCAATGAACATTGTGGTACATGACTGTTTTTGAACTATGGTTTTCTCAGGGTGTATGCCCAGTAGTGGGATTGCTGGGTCGTAGGGTAGTTCTATTTTTCGTTTTCATAAGGGCAATTTTATCCACTGCTTTTTTCTGCTGTTGCAGAATATGTATGGCCAACACTTTGAATGAACCACAGAACTTAGGAAAGCAGAGCCGCCCCCTCTCTCTGCTTTTAATCCATTAACACTTTGCTTATGTCTCTGAAAAAAAGGATATGAAGTCAATGCAGGGAAAGATAGGAGCAGGGGGTGATAGAAAAATTAAAAATAAAACTCTAGTAGTGTCAAAAATAATGTAAAGATCTGGCAGTGGCAGAGCTTAAATACAATGCATCTTTGTCCCCTCTTCTCTCCTTGAACATTTCTTCTTCTTTTTTTTTTAACATCTTTATTGGGGTATAATTGCTTTACAATGGTGTGTTAGTTTCTGCTTTATAACAAAGTGAATCAGTTATACATATACATATGTTCCCATATCTCTTCCCTCTTGTGTCTCCCTCCCTCCAGCCCTCCTTATCCCACCCCTCTAGGTGGTCACAAAGCACCAAACTGATCTAAGTCCCCTAGCTCCCTGATTTTCTGGAAGGCTGTAGAGTTAACAAAGTCAGGAATGAGGCAGTACTAGAGGGAGAGGAAACTCTGGGGAAGAGACCCAGTCTCCTTTCCCATGTTTTGGTTTTATTGGACTCTAAGAAACATACCTCCCCCCTCAAAACTGGTGGGGAAATCTCTTGGTAGAAATGAGTTCAAGGGAATCAGCAGTAAGGAAGGATGAGAACTCAGAAGTAGAGAGAAAAGCATCGTGGAGGCAGGAAGGGGAAGAAATGAAGCACAGGGACACGGAAAAACAGTTATGGAGGCAAAGTGCCTTTCACCTTGTGCGGCCCCTCAGTGACTTCCTTCTCAGAAGTCAATCCTGTCATTAGGGAGAAGCGGTTTTCCCTGCCCCATGTTCCCAATCAAGGCAACAGTAGGATTGGGGAGCGGGAGGGTTGTTACTGGTTTTGGATCTTCATAGAGGCTCTGAGAGCACCCCACTTCCTGCTGAAAGTGTATCCTTTTTCTTTTGTCTCCCAGTGAGCAATTACTTCCCATTTAAAATGAGCGCACTTTGTCCACATACCTTCTTTGCCCTGAGTCTTCCCCTAAAACAAAAAACCACTAAAATGCTCAAGTAATAGAAACAGAATCCTAGAATCTCATAGTTGAAGGATCCTCGGAGAGAGTAAAGAATCATCTCCAAAAGTCCAGACCCTTCTGTGGCATCGATCTCTCAGGCCCTTGCATCTCCCAGTGCACTCCGAGACCGGAACCAGCACCACCAGCATCACTGGGAAGCCTGTGAGAAATGCAGACCCTGAGGCCTTACTCCAGACCCCAGAATCAGAATCTGTATCTTGACAAGCTCTCCAGGTGACTCATGTGTGTATATTCGAGTTTGAGAAGTGCTGACTTAGGCCACCTTTGGTGCTAATCCATCGTCCCCGATGAGGTGTTATGTCACTCTGTGCTCAGAATCAAGCAATAGTTCCCCGAGATGGTTCTCAAGATACACAGTGGGAAACTCTCTTAGTGGGAAACTCTTATGTGTTCTTCAAGCACTCTTCTCCTGGATCAGTAAGCTTCCTCGCATGCTGCTCTCCTCCTGCTTTCTGCCTGCCAGTCTCATCAAGGGACCTCCTTCGGTTCCTCATATGTGCTGTGTGTCCTTTCACGTGACACGTCCTTCCTTCTCTCCTTTTGCCTCCAAGGTCACCTCCTCACAGCCCTTCACCCTACTCCCACGACCACCGCTGTTCAGTAGAAATGTAGGCTGTTTCCATAATTTAAACTTCTTCTAGTAGTCATATTAAAAAATATAAGTAGATGAGATTAATTTAATAATACCTTATATTTATCCCAATAAATCAAAACTATTATCACTTTGATATGTACCACCAGCCACATTTTAAGTGCCTAATAGCCACAGGTATCTAGTGGCTCCTATTTGGACAGTGCAAGCCTAGATTATATTAGAACCCCTCTCCCAACTTACTATATTATCTCCCAGCTTCCTGTACTTTTCCACCTCTTTAAATATCTGTGTTTTAAAAATTATTGGTAATGTAGTTTAATAACCAGTTTTCTCTAGTCGACTAAATAAAATCTCTTTTGGGTAATTTTGTTCATTATGGTGTCTCCAGTGCCTGCTGCTGGTGCTACATATACATCTGAGGTAGGATGGATGATTGAATGTGTAAAGAGGTGAAAAGGAAGCCGACTTCTTTGGGTTTTGTATCATAATTGAGCTTTGGGACAGCTGCTTTGCTTCTCTTCATTTGGTTTGACACTTTGATATTCTCTGGATACTTGATTCCTCTTTTATCTGCACCATACAAACACTCTCTAATTATTTCCTGTCTTAAAAAACGAGCAAACAATACTGCTCTGGTGGCTCCACCCTAATTCTCTGCTCCTTTTTCTTCCCACCCCAGGCCCTACTTATAGCCAACATGCTTTAGAGAGTTAACGGAACCTCGATCTGTAGTCCTCCACCTCCTGTTCACCTTAAATATCTCCAGTATGGCTTCCACCTCTTTTGGGAAGGTCACAACTTCCAGTTGGTCAAATCCGTTGACACTGATGTTCTCATCTTGCTTGGCATTGCTGTGTTATTTGAGGCTATTGGCCGTGCCTTTCTGGAAACGTTCTCCTCCCATGGCTTTGTGATACCACCGCTCTCCCTGTTTTTTTTCTAACACTCTGACATCTCCTTAGTCTCCTTTGCAACTCCTCTCCTTTCTCTACTTGACCTTTACATATCCAAGTGGTATGGAAGTATTCAGTAGGATCCTTTCTCCTCTCAATCTCTAAGTCTCTCCGGGTTGATAGCTCATTCGTTCTCATGGCTTCAGATGCCCCCTACTTGCTGCTGCTACTCACCTCATCACTCTAGCCTCTTAATTAATGACCCGCTCGATATCTCCGTTGGATGCCTTGTGGAATTATGAAGAGGAATTCTTGAATCCCCATCCCCAGCCTGTTCCTCCTCAGACCCCCCTCAGCAATCAGCACTCAGTTTACTGAAACATCCACTCGGTGGCCAAAGCCAGGATTCTGCCTCTCCCTCATCTCCACCTCCATCTATCAGCAGGTTCTGAGTCCTCTGTGCTCAAAGGCTATCCCCATCTGTCCACTTATCTCCATCTCAACAGCCCCCAGCCAGGCCGGGCCACCTTTATCTTTCATGGGGTTAACAACCGTGAACTAATACTTTGACTTCTTTCTTCACCATCAATCCTTGCCACCCCATATTTCCCCCAGAGGAGGCACAAGGGTATATTTTTAAATGTAAAGCAGACCATTTCATTTTCTGTGAAGCCCCCCTAAGAACACCCCATTTCACTTAAAATATAACCCAAACTCCTTTTTGTGGTCCATAAAACCCTCAAATGAGTTGGCCCCTGACAACCTCCCCCAACTTCTTCTTTGATCTCCTTCACCCTAGCGCACTCTGCTCTAGATAGAAGAACTATGGAACCTGCCAGATTCCCTCCTGCGTTAGGCATTTGAGAATGGGCTTCCTTCTACCCATATCTTCACAGAATCGTCTTTTCTCTTGTATTTTCCCCCGGATCCTCATAATTGTCTTCTTCTCACCCTCAGGTCTTGTCTTACATGTCATCTCCATGATAAGGCTTCTCAGCTGTTCTCTATTCCAGAACCCTACTTGTTTCCATCAAAGCACTCTGCATTTTGTAATTTCTCATTCATCTGTATACTTGCTTGACTGTCTGCTTGCCCCATAAGGACGGTGATTATGTCTATTTCATTCCCCTTTGTACCCCTACAGCCATGTGCACAGAGAACATTCAACAGACGTTTGTGGAATGAATGGACCCTGTAAGAGTCTTTTAGCATTCTGCCAATTACTTTAGCACTCCTGAACAAGCTCCATTATATTCCTATATGTCTTGCTTATATTGGAAAGAAATTGCCACCTTTAACCAGTTGAAAGAATTGGCAGCTGAAATCAGAACAAATTTTCCGTGATAAGATGACTCTAAATTTAGGCTGATGCCGCTAAAGATAAACAAAGTAGGGAAATTCTTCCACTCAACTGTTTCTAAGAAAAGTTGTTATTAAAAACCATTTTCTTAATGTTACTTCATAGTCAGTGGTTACCAAAATCTAGGCAGAGAGTACAGTTTGGGATTTAGCTTAAAATGAATTTGAAATGAGTACAACCAGGTTTTACTACTGGTTTCTGGAATTCCATTGCCTACATGTGACCCAAATAGAGAAAATGTGAATTGCATGTTTAGGGAATAAATTTAATTTTGTTAAGGCAGTTCTGCGGTGTTATGGAGAGAAAGTTGGAGTCAGGGAACCTCAGTCCTGGTTGAGCAGTCAGCATAGTATGTAATTTTCCACATAACACTTGAAACTCCCTCAGTTCGCATTTATTTTCAAGTGAGATTACGGAAGCACTGCTCATCCATCCTCCGGAGCTGTTGTAAAAACGTCTAGTGACATCATACACTTGACTTGTGGTCAGAAACATAGGAAGTTTTACACAAATATATTGTATTCGTAATTTTAACGATGGAGGACATTTTAGGAAAATTCTAATTAAGAAATAGCATTTGGAGGAACTTTTAAAACACACGTAAGTGTTTTGGTTTTTTTCATTGTTTGTAACAGTGCCTGAGAAGCGTGTACCGAACAGCAGTCGGAAAGGAGGCAGCGCGGCTGTGCCAGGCTCTGTCCTGCAGGGGCCTCTATATGCACTTTGCTGCGTCCCTGCACCTGCCCTGTCCTCTCTGCAGCCTGTAACGGAGAACTCCACCCGGCCACCAGCTTGCTTGGGCGGACCCCACGGGGATGCCCAGAGGAAGAGGAGGCTGCAGGCTGGGCTAGTTCTTCCTCCCATTTCTCCTCCCCTCCAGACCTTGAGGCGCATCCTTCTCAAAGTGGGACTAGGTTTCATACACTTACCACTTTGTTTCTGGAAAATAGAATTCATTTAATGTTTTGTAAAAACACAAAAAACAAACAAACAAAAACACTCATGCACCCTAAAGATATATACCCCCTTTTCTCTTCTTGTGTCTAACGTTGTATTCCTAATGTGGATACATGACTTCACATAGAGGAGGAAAATAAACATTCTACTGACGGCATTCTGGGAGCAATCTGTTGGAGCTGGCTAGTAGAGGGTAGAGGATAGGGATTTTTCAAACCTCCCCCATCTGCCTCTTGTTCCCTTAGCAAGGAGCAGTATCTTGGTGTTTCCTGCCCTTGACAGATCAGCACTGTAGAACATTGCCACCTTCAGTTAAAACTGGTAAGCGTGGTTCTGCACTTTCCAGAAACCACACTGAGCAAGTTCTCCCTTGTTTCCACACTTCTCTGCTTGATGAGCCTCTGCACCATCCTTGGATGTGTATCTCTCTCTATAATTCAGCACTGAGAGAGGAAAAAACAGAAAGGAAATCTGGTAATGGGCCTGGAGTGGATGTGAGACTTAATCCACTCAAGAGGTTTTGCTGATGTCAGAGTGAAGGTCAGCATGCTTTTTAGGCGACAGAATAACTCTGAAACCATGTGCTTTCTTCAGAATCGCTCATTTGTCTTCTATGGGAACCATACTTTCAAGGCCCAAAGGTTTAAAGTTGTCAAAATATTGAGTCTGATTTCATGATAGAACATGCGTCTTTGGTGAAGAAGTAACTTTTCTACCCAAGGTAGTAAGGGCTTTTGAGTATTTCTGTGAGTTTTTACACAATAAAGAAATGGGTGCAGATGGGGTACAAAGTGATGTGAGCAGGTCTTGACAGTTCTGGGCTGGGCTGGGAATTAGGAAACTTGGGAAATTATGAAATTGGGAAACTGGAAAATCTGACTTTCTACAGCTGCTTTATATCAGTAGCCACTTAGGAAGTTTAGAACCACATCAACGAATCTTTTCCAATAATATTTTAACATCTCAATGTGAATAAATCATTGGTTGATATTTTTATGAGAAAGTCCTCTGTACTTGCCCTTCAGCCTCACAACACTGTCAATAAAGGGTCTGTGACACCAATGAAAGAGATGAGCAAACAACTCCATGAGAACATTTCTCACACCCACTGGGCTCTTCCCGACATCATGGCCTGACACAGTACTCCAGATTCAGAGTTAACCCAACCCTTTCTTGGATCAGATTCCAATCTAGTCTCCAAGGGTGGTACAGAAGAGCACCCAGCAAGTAGTCTTCTCTCAGCCTCCATACCCTTCTTCTTGTTGTCATGAGATAAGTATACCTGTCACCACGCCTTAGAACCTGAAGTGTTTGTGATGAGTAAGCCCACGATGGATTTCATTTACTTCGGATTAAGGAAACTCTTGACTCTAGCATTGACCATCCTAATCTTTCACGACGTCCCTCTCTTAGGTATAAAAATGGAAGGAAATGGAATCTTGGAGAACTTAGAAGTCATGTCCTTGAAGGTGCCTAGGTTTCCAGCAGCTGTAGATGTGAAGTTCATTGTTGTGTACATTTTAAGGCAATTACAGCTAAAGCTGACCATTTTGTTTCTCAAGGAAAATAGTATTCCTTTCACTTCCACAATAAATAGTAGGAAAACAGTATTTTATCCTAAAGACACATCCTTTTCTTCCTCTTCTTGATGTCTAAAGCTAATTTTTAATATGGACACAAAACTCCATATTTAGAAGTAAAATAGGCATTTTGGGAGCCAGCACTGACGTTCAGTCTTGAAAATTGGATCCACCATTGCAATAGCAAACTGTACATTATCTTCCTAAGAAAATACTAATTTATCAGTCCCAAGAGCCAAAGAGTTGTTCTGTGTCAGCAATCAGCTTAGCCTCATAATTATAAATTTGTGAGGATCTGTTGAAATACATGGATCCAGAAGAATTATAGTGTTTCATAGTGAGTCATTCAGAATAAAGAGCCCTGTTATTTGTAGACATTCCATACAGTCATAGAAATTTAGAGGTAGGTCAGGTCTTAGCAATCATGTGTCTAACCCCTTTATTTTACAGATGAAGAAGTTTTGGCTTAGAACTTAGGAAATACATGAAAATACTTTAATATGCAGCACATCTTCAATAGCTTTACCAAGACTGTCTTTGAAATATTCAACACACTCAGTGTGTCCAGAATGTGGCGAGAGTGACTCATTGTGACAAGACTCATTTGTATTTAGTATACTTTGCATCTTTGGTCTGGCATATTCCTTTGTTCCTTCTTCCCCCCTCCTGCTCCCTCCCTCCTCCTTCATTCATTTATTCTTTAAAAGGTTTAGCCCTTGAGCCCCAGTATCTGTGAGATGCTGTGCTAGACAGAGGGCTGGTTATAAACACAAGGAGGTTTGCGAGCAATCTTTGCCCTTGAGGGACTCTCAAGAGAGAAGGTGAGACAGATGCATGAGTGAATTGTTGAAACAGAGCTTTATAAATGTGTGACTCTAGGTATGGGCAGATGTATCTCAGGACACTGAGAAGCAAAGGACAACGATTCCCTGGGAAAGTCAGAGGAAATGCACCAAGGAGGTAACACCTGAGGGGAATCCTGGCAGATGAGCTTCCATCTCAGGCAGAGAAGGCAGCAAAGGTGTGGTAGGAGAGGGCAAACTTGCCCAAAGGCAGGAGAAGAGAAGGAAGGACCTGAGGTATCCAGAAGGGGGTGAGTTTAGCGATGGAGATGCAGAGAAAAATTAGTGACGTGGAATGGTGGTGCTGAGATGAGAAGATAAATTAGAAAATAAATAAAAGAGCTGATACCTACCATGATAAAGAATTTAGCTACTATCCTGAAAGTCAGGGTTTCCCAAAGCTTAGTTGTTTAAGTATTATTTCCACAACCTCTCTTATTTTTGTTTGACCTGTAAACCACTTGTACTATTATTATTTTAAACTTATTTTTCTAAAACCATTTACTTTTAAGCATATTTGTTTTTGGAAGAAACTTTATGTCAGTGTTGTAAGTAAAAAATCAATGTCACTTGCAGTAAATTCAAGGACATCATTAAAATGAATGTGATGAAAATAAAGCATTTCTGTTAACTCTTTGCTTATGAAAGTCTCTGAGCTAAAGGCCCACAGTTTCATTATTCTGAAGGGAGTTTGTAAGTTTTGGAGAGGAGTTAAAGTCACTGTAGCACCAAACTGAGAGTCCTTAAATTAATTAAGAGGAAGAAAGAGTTGAAAGGTATATAGCTTGCTTACTCTCTTAGTCAGGGGGATTTATGGTTCCTGTGCACCATCTTAGATACTGCAGGGGTATGTGTCCCACATAGGGGGAAATATTGTTTTAGGCAGTACAAGGCCTCTTCAAGGTTTTTGAGCTAAGAAGTGACAAAATCAGACTTATCTAAAGAGGGGATTACTCAGGATCAAAAGGGAAACCAAAGAAGAAAAGAAACCCTGCAGGGGCTGTGGAAGGGTCTAGTCAGTATAATAAGATGAATAGAGGGACCAGATTAAAGAAGGATTTAGGATCAGGCTACGTAGGACTTGGTGCCTAAGGGACGAGGGGCAGGGATGCCTTGGAGATGGATTGCTTGGGAGGCTGCATACATGGTCATGTGATTCAGGCCAGGTATATGAGGCATACGTTTAAGGAAGACAGAGTAGAGTGTGTGTGCGCATATGCGTGTGTGCGCATATGCGTGTGTGTGTGCGCATATGCGTGTGTGCGTGTGTTTTGGATGAGGAGGGGGAAGGCAAGAAGCAGGTGAGGGTAGGGGTGATAAGACCCCTGGATCAGAACATGCTACCTGTTACACATAACGTGCACATCCCAGGCTCACATTAAATGCTTGTTGAATAAATGGTGACCTGTGGATGGTCAGCAGGCAACTGGAAATACCCTGCTGGAGATCAGAGACATTCCAAATGCCAGTTAGGTTGGAAGAGGGAACTGTGGTCTACAAATCAACCTCGAATGCATTTCCATTTACCTACTGACCATTTTAGAAACTTTGTGCCATAATCAGGTAGACAGGTTTAAGGTATATTGGGCATGTTTATGTTCATAAGATGTTAAAAATGAATCCACTCACCCAAAAAAAGTCACTGAGAACCTACTCATGTAAAGCAATTTGCTGGGTGCTTTGAGGGATAGAGAGGTAAATTAGACACAGACTCTTCTCACAGAGCTTGTAAAGATCTCATAAAATAATCGATAAAATTTTCAGGGATTTAAAGTTTAACATGTGAAGTATTTATTCATGATTTCCAGGAAACAAATTTAGCCTCAAAATCTTCCTATAAACCCTAGTTAGTCTGATCTTTGTTTCCATGCATTATAAGAAGTGTATCATGGGGTCGGGGTAGAACAACAGTATAAGTGGAATTTTTGGTAGACTTACAGAATCGGAAGTAAAATCTTGCCTGTCATTAAGGGCCCTTTTACTTGTGTTGTGCTTAAAATACCCATTTTCTCAGCTTAGGAGAAATAAACTAATTGTGCTTTATCTTTTATATATATATATATATATATATATAATTGTCCTCCTCAAACAGGTATATGATATAGTAATAAATTAGAGCATTCTCACAAAAACCGGTTATCTAATCCACTTTTCATAACTGGGATTTTTTTCCAGGTAGTCAAGACACAGACTGGAAAGCACAGATTTCCCTCTTGGCCTAAAAAAGAGTGATAGGTTTGAATAAGGAGGACAACGAGCCTAATGTTGATGCCCCTTCTTCAGTTTCTAGGCTCTTCTGTGGAAAGAAGTGTTTTCATAAGACTCAGACAGAATTCATTTCCATAGAGCATTCTTAATGGCTCCTGTCAGAACAAAACAGCTGCGAAACATATGGTATCCATTTCCCTGTATCACTTGGAAAAAATTTCACATGTAAATAAAGCCAACATAAAAGAGTAGCCCTTTGAACCCACGACCTTATACGATACATAAATATATTGGTACAATGCTCTCGTTGTATTGGCCCACTAAGTTATGTGGCTTTAAAAATTTTTTATTGCATTGAGATGTACATTATCAAGAAGTTTCCAAAAAATGAAGGTAATTGGAAAATACCAGCAAATACTATCCCTAATAATAAGTATGTATCTCAGAAATGTTAAGAAATATATATATATATTTTTTTTCCTACTATATTGTAAGGTTTTCAGAAAATTGATGGATAAAATTTAAGGCATATTTACATTTATAAACTCTGTGTCCACTATTTTTCTGTTGGTTTAAATAAGTAAGTAACCATATATTCTTGAAAGGAAGAGAGCAAGGCTTGGCAAAAATTTCTGGCAGGCCTTAATTTTTTTTAGCTTTACATTTTGAGGGAGAAAAGGACATATAAAGGATAGAAAGACTTTTAAATTTATAATGGACCAACAGGAATTAGTCTTTGCCTATTTACATTTCATAAATAACTAGAAAATCTAGCTCTCATTGGTGATTACCACTCCTCCGAGTTTATTAACAGGACTTTTGTCCCCTGTGAAATTAAGCTGTAAATCCCTGAGAAGGATGCTCTTTGGGCATTTAAAAAGAAATTTAATGCATTGGACAAAGTGAGATTCAAATTCAAATACTAGCACTTGTTAATTGTCTGCTCTGTGCCAAGTACTGTATACAACTGAGAACCAGAGCCAGCAGAAGGCAAGAGAAGCAGCAGCTCAAGAGCATCTAGACACCTTCCTTCCCTTCTGGAACATTCTCTGTTAATACCGATTTCTTACTGGACAGAATCCAGGCCTCCCTCCACAGCTCACAGTATTCTCTTAGATTCCCAAAAGTCCTCAGAGAAGGACCGCTTCGTGCAGACCCTCTGAAACCACAAGCAAAATTGTGGTCCATTTGGGGTAAAGAACTCACCCACCAATAAGTAGGTACATAGCATTTAGGCTTAGAACACTCACTCTCACCTCCTTATTTTGGTTCCAGAACTTATCTGAATCCTTTTAGAACACATAGCAGTAGGACGAAGAATGACCAAGGGTCTAAATTTGGGGAACATTTCATAATTTTTATGCTACTTTCACCCCAAGAATCACTGGTAGCCAGGGATTGTTGCGGAAGTTACAGACCTGAGCACACCCTCGTCTTAGCTCCTTTACTTTCTTGGTTGTGCTCCACAGCAAAGAACAGACACAAACACATGCTTTGGGGTTAAATACTTCCCAATTGCTGTTGTCGCAGAAGAGGAGACAGCGATGGGAGATGCCTAGTTAGAGGGCATGTCCTGAAACCTCACCCCTTTGATGGGGGATGGTGTAACCTCAGTGGGAAGGGAGTAGGAATCCGTAAACTGGTGAGCTGCAAGCTACCAAGAGTGCGGGGTCATCTTCGTTGTCAAGGGAGTGTCCCAGAGAGGACGTGGTGTCATCGAGGCTGAGGGAGGAAGGGGCAGCCGGTCACATGAGGCCGCCGCACTGCGGGAGGAGGTGGTGCTTACCTTTCACCTCCTGTGACACTCCGTCTCAGCCAGGCACTCGGACGCAGACTATACAGTCTTCATCTAAACTTTGCAAGAAATGAGAAGAAAAACAAATAGTCTGCCTACTTCACCCTCCCTTTGCACCTTCCTTCTCCTCCTGTTCATTTCCTGCTTTCCATATGACCGAGGGCAGCAGTGACTCTTAAAGAGCACGTTCCGGGCTTCCCTGGTGGCGCAGTGGTTGCGCGACCGCCTGCCGATGCAGGGGAACCGGGTTCGCGCCCC
>NC_041221.1:119572033-119662855 GCF_002837175.3 Physeter macrocephalus
GGGCCCGTGAGCCATGGCCGCTGAGCCTGCGCGTCCGGAGCCTGTGCTCCGCAACGGGCGAGGCCACAACAGAGGGAGGCCCGCATACCACAAAAAAAAAAAAACAAAAAAACAAAAGAGCACGTTCCCGTGTGAAACTAGTGCGTTACGTTGCTTTGTCATATGCCAGAAAGGACTGTCAAATGCCCGTGAGCAATGGTTGACTGGAATACTCAGTCTGCGGTGGGATGAACTCAACCATGGCTTATCTCCCATGGTCCAGTCAGTCCTGACCACTTCATTCCTTCCTGTTCTTTCCCTAATCCACCTAACAAATCACCTAGGGAATCACCCAATAGGTATCAGTTTAAGTTTGCCCAATATTAAACCATTTATCCCTTCTTTCTCTGAGACGTCGTCGTAAGCTTTCAGAGTATACCCGTGCGTGTGTGCGCATATGCACGTACATCCCTTCTCTCCCTGGATTAGTTTGGAAGTTCGTTTAACACAAAGGATCCTATCCTCCAATTCTCTTTTGCAGGGTGGTGGCAAGTATCAAAATACTATCAAGGAGGTGCCACCACCCAGGGAATAAGCCTGATTATCTGTCTGGGTTTGTTTTCTTTAGCTGTCTGCCTTCACTATTATTACTACTTGAATTAATTTTGAGCCAATATGTCATAACTTTCTTTTATCATTGACTGTTTTTCAATGGTAAGTATGAACCGTTTGTTTTATGATATACGTTCTCTCTTAATTCGTCCCCTTTGAGCTTCGTCCTTAATTCATCCCCGGGCTTCCTTTGAGCATTACTTGAGTGGACCATGTCTGCCTGCATGGCCACGCTATTTTCAGTGTTTCAGATAGTCCCCTATTTTAATTTATTTTAAAACAGTTTTTAATAGTCCCCTCTTTTAATTTATTTTAAAACAGTTTCTAGCTCTAGCTGGAATTGCAGTGTCTCAACTCTTATTACAAACACACAGAAGCCCACGGGAATCGCCGATGTATACAGTAAGTTCCGCCCAGTGAAGCGAGTGTCCCCACTGAAACATCAGCCAGAGACTCTGGAGAACAATGAAAGTGATGACCAAAAGAACCAGAAGGCAGAGTACCAGAAAGGGGGTGATTCTGACCCAGGCTCCCAACCTGAGGAGCTCAGCCCCAGAGATGGAGAGAGCAGCCCTCAAAGTAAGAGCACGGAACCCAGCCCTTTGCTGGGCGAACTGGAGCATTATGACCTCGACATGGATGAGATTCTGGATGTGCCTTACATTAAATCCAGTCAACAGCTTGCCTCTTTTACCAAGGTGACTTCAGAAAAAAGAATTTTGGGTTTATGCACAAGCATCAATGGCCTTTCTAGCAAAGCCTGTTCTACAGGAAATGCTGAGCACTCACTGTCCAACATGACACCATTTTGTGTTCTCTCTCCTGTGAAAAGCCCTCACTTGAGAAAAACATCCTCTGTCGTCCGTGACCAGCAGAAGCTCTCCACTGAAGAATCCGAGAGTTCTCCTCCTCTGGTTAAATGTGGCTCTGCATATGAGCCTGAAAACCAGAGTAAGGACTTCCCAAATAAGACCGTTAGTGAACCTCATGGTCGGAAAGTTGACAAGGCGATGCCAGACTGCCAGCTCAGGGCCTTCCATCTGCAGTCCTCAGCACCAGACCCCAAACTAGAGGAGCAGATCGGTGGCATGAACTGGACCAGCTCCCAAGGCCCAGAAGAAAGGAGTGAGTACCTGAAAAAAGTAAAAAGCATCCTGAACATTGTTAAAGAAGGGCAAATATCTCTCCTGGTAAGTATGAATTAATTCCTTATACATATTAACAATCTAGAGACTCCAGTTTTATCAGCTCCATTCATTAGTAACAGAATGATGATGCCTTTGTTCCAATTTTTGTTTAATCTCTACTTGTAGCTTTAGTTGGGAGATGTGACTTCTGAGTTTTAAAATTATAAGATAGGTGGTTAGCACAAGGAAAAACAATTGGCTATAGAGGGGAGTGTTATTTCACTTGAACTTTGCCTGAATTCAACTGGAATAAGGACACAGAGTCTAAAACAAAAACAAAACGAAAAAAAGCCCAGCACTTTCTTTAATATGAATCTTAATGTCTTTCTTTTTTGCTTTTCAAATGGTTCCCAACGCTCTCACTCAGTTATTTGTGGGGACGTCGGTTCCTTGCTGATGGGGGACCTGCCAGATACATGAACAGAGGGTCTTCTGTTTTATCCTGATCATTATTCAGAAGACTTGGACCAGGATGTTTGAAAGCATTTGCAGATAGAAACTCACCCTGGAGCTTGACTGCCCTCTGACCCACATGGAGTTTTTATTTAGTTCCAGGTCCGCATGTCTAGGGAGAATGAAGAAGCTTTTCCAAAGACTCTAGACACAGAGTAACATGATGTAAGAAAAGCCTGTTCTGCTTAGGCTCAGAGAAAACTAAACTGCAGTCACATTCCATCTGCCTACGTTGTTCTTTCCTGGCTTCCAGACTTGGATCAAACAGTAGTAAGCCTGAGCTGACACCGTGGTGTTAATTAAAGTCTCATTCAAGAAAATCATCACATCTTGGCAGTGTGATTCTACTTAGGGTAGAGCCATGCATAGATACGTGTAATGCACTTGGTCTGTTATCACACATCTTAGTGTTATAATAGGATGATATGATTGAACCATTTTACTAAGTAAAGTAATATTTTTTTCATCTCCTGGAGATGTCTTTTCCATTTCTGCTGGCTCTTCCTCTCTATTTCTCCTTGGTTCATTCCTTTCTTTTGTCTTTCCCGTGTTTTTATGTTTCCCAAGTGATAACACCTCTCAGTTTACCCAATGGTCTTTATCAACGAGTTTATACTCAGGGTACTGAACTTCACTAGAGGCGAGGAAACCAAAGGCCAGGTAGCCTCCAGATGCCCCAGGAGTTTGTTTAGGGATGAAAGTGTCTAGAGGTACCCGTGGGAGCACTGGCTGCAGCACCCATCATGTAGCTTGCCGTCAAAGCCAGCTCTCCATAGTTCAAGGCAACGCAGATGGTTAAGACAGGTAGTTCATTCATTTAACAAACCTACAACAGGGAATAAAATACAGCCTGGCCCTCAGAACTTAGCAGGAGTGGAGGAGACAGACAGGGAACCTGCCAGTTACCATTAGGTGTCATCGCAGTTGTTAGAAAGCCAGCTTGGAACAGCTACAGACTTGTTGACTCCTGTCTGTCACATGTCTCCCATGAAGATAAGTCACTTGAGCATTCATGTTCTAAAGCGCAGTATAACAAAAATGTCATTGAAAATCATTAGAATTAATTGCAAGGAGTTCTGACTCATTAGATCCCCATGGCTGCCACCAGGGCTTCTGGAAGCTCATCTCTTCTTCCCAGTGCCTAGAGCAAAACCCCCATAGCATCTCCTTGTGATTTATTGACTTAAGTTTTCTCCTCTCACTCTGTGTTCAGCCACACCTAGCTGCCGACAATCTAGACAAAATTCATGATGAAAGCGGAAACAATCTCTTACACGTTGCCGCAGCGCAGGGACATGCAGAATGTCTGCAGCACCTCACGTCTTTGATGGGAGAAGATTGCCTCAACGAGCGAAATGTGGAGAAGTTGACTCCAGCGGGCCTGGCCATCAAGGTGACTGGTTGGGGGCCGGGCCATCCACAGCTAAAAGTTGGGTTTCTATCTTTGAAGATTCCTAGTAAGCTTCAGTGTTAGAATGGAGGGAGAGAAGAGTGATATACCAATCAAACAGCAAATGAACCTATTGTATTTAAAAGGTTAATCATTTCAGTCACTAGCTGCTTTGAGATTTTGAGACTATATTCCAATTTAGGGTAAGCTTCAAATCAGCTAATAAAGAGAAAGGAAAATGATCTGTTGCCATTCTGAGAATTTTTGTTATTCTTAACCACCCCTGGATCTGTGTGAGGCTGTTTCATTTTTTTCCTAATGTGAGTATAATGAGCAAGACAAATGAGGAAAAGGTGCATTATAAGGGATGCTAGCACTCATGAGTATTTCAGACAATAAAGTGGACTTCTAATGGATTACATCTGAAGTTTAAACGTCTGCAGTATCAGGAGTTGTTTAGCATATCAGTGCCGAGTTTGCGTTTGGCTCTTGCAGAGTACAGTATGCTATCTGTCAAAAACTCCACAAATTAATGCCGACTGGGATAGAGTTAAAACCTAGAAACTGTGGTACAGGAAAACATGGTCTTTTATAGCACTGCAGTGAGTGCCTCTGTAAAATATAACACATCACTGGAAGGTTAGCTATTAAACTAAAATTACTTTTAAGATCTTTGGTAAATAAATGTGGAATTCAGTCACATTTATTAATAAGCCAGAAGTGAAGTTTAGGGAAATATAATACATCTTGTGCTTCTGCATGTGTACTTTACTTTACTTAATAGTTATGTCTTCTAAGAGCTGAATAATCATAATTTTTATAAATGGAATTATACTGAAATTTACTAGGGGAACTTGCTAGTTAAAGAAGTCTACTTGTGAATTCACTGAAGAACGTGTTATATTTGAAAAACAAGCAGTTTCCTTCCCCAGTATACCTCTTATGCAAATCTACATTTTTCCGTCTTCAATTTATTTATGATTCAGCAAAGATTAAAAAGTTGTTTTCTGTTTTATTTAATGTTACTCAGTGATTAGCTTTTTTGATCAAATAAGAAATCCATGACCCCAGTGAATATCATTTTCCTTTAGTTGTAAATGATGCTATGTAAGATTAGGAGCTGAACTGCAGGCAGCCATCAAGAAGAAAGAGAGGGCTTCCCTGGTGGCGCAGTGGTTGAGAGTCTGCCTGCCGATGCAGGGGATACGGGTTCGTGCCCCGGTCCGGGAGGATCCCACATGCCGCGGAGCGGCTGGGCCCGTGAGCCATGGCCGCTGAGCCTGCGCGTCCGGAGCCTGTGCTCTGCAACGGGAGAGGCCACAACAGTGAGAGGCCCGTGTACCGCAAAAAAAAAAAAAAAAAGGAGAAATGAAATGTGAAGTCAAAGTCAAGAATAGTGGAGTTCAGCAATGCGTACGAGTCCACCAGGTACTGTGTTAAGCTGCTGGCAAAACAAATTTAAATGAGACATAGTCCCTTTTCTTAAGGAACTGATAGCCTCGCGGATAAGGCAGGTAAATGATCAGTAATACAAGTGCAGGATGGCGAATTCAGGATCTAGTCCCATGTCAGAATCCTGTGGGAAGGCAGGAGTTGGGTTTGGTAATCAGTGGGCATGTGTCAGTGATGACTAAAATATTCTTGCAATGCCAGTGATGGTTGACATTCGCCTTGCCGTTTTAGTATTTATAAAATACAGTTCTCATTAGTTTTCCTGACTAATGGTGCAGTTTGAATATATTCTAACTACATAGTTGGATGAATTTTTTTGTTAATTTATATGCCCGAGTGCTTGTTCTGATACGGTAAGGATCTACAGAGTAGGAAGGTACATAAGAAATTTAGTGGTCATTAAGCCAACCCTAGGTAAACTCCTTCTATGGTATCCATATTAAGTGTTAATTCATTCTTAAACTGCTCCAGTCAACATAGGATCCCCATCATACAATCAGCATGCAAACTTAAATAATAAATTTTTTTTTGCTTCAATGAAGAACATACATCAGGCCCACAGGACTCAAAAGCTCTTATAGTTTTGCAGTCTCAGTCTTTTCATACTTTACTTCTGGACAATGATCTGAGAAATGGAAGCATTCTTTTACTCCTTTATTTAATCTAGAATTTACAAAAGCAGTAAGTACAAATATTTTATAATATATGCCACCCTCTTTGGCAGTCTGTCCTGACACATGTCCTGCCTCAGTCCATTAGTGTATTGTGATGGACACTGATGAAATTGAGGGAGTGCTAAGAAGTCATCATTCTTCCATTTTAGGACCTTGTTTTGAACACTAGTAACTAACTGGTGGTATTTCACCTCCTTAAGCACAGTTCTGAGAACCCTGCTGTCATTAAAGAAAACAAACTTGGTACAAATGGGCAGAAGTTGCTCAGATAATATGTCTCGGCTGACAGGAAGCAGAGTCAGAGACAAGGTATCAAATAAAAAGATTACATTAGAAAAGGGGTTCTGAAGTCATACCAAGGCTTAAGAACATCTCCCCACGCTGTTAAACTCCTTAAATATGGAACATCATAAGTTCTTGCCAGCTACATGCAGAATTTATTGAGTCCTTTCTGGGGACCCTACACTAGATACTGTGGGAGTTCAACAGGCATTATTAAGTGCCCTTTGGGAACAGTTAAGCAAAATAATTGTAACGAAAGATTTCTAAAAGGTGAGAACAGTCTGTTTTCTAAAATGGAGCCAGCACAAGAAATTACTTTAGAATCTAAACGGATTTGGAATGAAATAACCTTGATTCTCTTTTTATTTCTGAGTAAGCCCAAAGACAAAATGCTGGTCTGGTGAGAAAACATATAACCTACTGATATTCCTTTTTAACATACAGTGAGTGACCCAAGGCTCAGGGACTTCAGCAGGCAAAAATCTCCCACTAGAATTTACTAACACTTTTTGTTTTCTTGGTATTTCTATTAATGGCAAGTGATACTGCTTTCAAACTCATAGTAGTGATATAATATTTCCTTTTTCCTCTCTAGCAACTTTTTATTTGTTTAAATGTTTCCTTGAGTAACTAAACCTAACACACATCTAACAGAACATTCTCCCCAACAGCAGCAGAATATGCATTTTTCTCAAGTGCACATGAAATAGTCTCCATGATAGACCATATGTTAGGTCATAAGACAGATCTCAATAAATTTAAAAGGATTAAAATCATACAAAGTATGTCCTTCCACCATAATGAAATACAATTAGGTATTAATAACAGAAGGGAATTTAAGATATTCACAAGTATATAGAATTAACATACCTCAAAATAATAATTGTATCAAAAGAGAAATTACAACGGAAATTGTACGATATTTAGAGATGAATGAACATGCAACATACCAACATTTAAGCATGCAGATAAAGCAATGCTTAGAGGGAAATTTATAGTTGTAAATGCATATGTTTAAAAAAGAAGGAGGAGGATGAGGAGGAGGAGGAAGATCTCAAATTATTAGCCTAATCTACCTTAAGAAACTAGAAAAATAAAGCAAACTAAATTCAAAGCAAGCAGAAGGAAGAAAATTAAAATTTTTTCAAGCAAAAATAAATGAAATAGAGAATAGAAAAATAATAGAGAAAATCAACAAAACCAAATTTGGTCTCATAAAAAGATTTTTTTTAATTAGCAAGCCTTTAGTTAGACTGACCAAAAAAGAGAGAGAGAGAAAGAAAGAGAGAGAAGACTCAAATTACTAAAATCAGAACTATTGCCTCATATTTTTGTGTTCTGTGTAAATATCCATTGATGTAAATTGTCTTGCCTCATAGACGCTCAGTATGGTTCCTACACCTTTCTTTATTCAGAGGGAATGAAGCACGTTGTGTCAGTGGGGTTTTTAAAATTCTCCTAGGAAACACTGCATGCTCAAATTGTGTAATTTAAGGAAAGTCTGTAATGAATGATTTATATACAAAAGGAGGGTGGGTGGACAGGGTGTAGGGAGCCCGTGAAGGAAAGTGCAGTATATTGGGGTCAGTAACAACCAGAGCACAGTTACCAACCCAGAGCCTGAAAGGGCAGGGGAAGGACCTTGAGATAGAGAGGGTTGAGTAGAACTGCTGACTTTTGACCTTTGACTGGTGGCAGGACTCAGCAGACCAGTGGCACCTCCATAAAGGGGGAGTTGAGAACAAAGGGGACCTCAAACTCACTCTCTTTTCCTGGTCTCCTGTTACTGCTTTCCATTAGCCAAACCCAGTCAGAAGCCAGGGGGCAAGGGAGCCAACCCATACAGATCAGCCTCCCTGGGCAGGAAGGAGGGCAGAAACAGGAGGAGATAGATCTGAATGGGGCACCTGGAAGCTATCCAGCACACACCTGATCATGCTAGATGCCCCAGTCAGAGAGAACTATTCTGCGTGTGAATAGTTGGAAGTTGACTACTTGAAATTCCATTATCCAAATAGGAGTAAATGAAGAATGAGCAGATTACCCGCCCTGTCTTGTTTTTAGAATAGGCTTCCCTGGCTTCATGCCCACAGTAGTTCTTTTCTCCTGTGCTAAGGTCCCACACCATGCAAACCAGGAAAGCAGTTGAATGTCTCATTTGTCTTTTGGAGTTATTGTGAGGATCTAAGAGAGCATTCTAATACAGTGTAAGGTGACGTATTATGTGCTTAGTAAGCTGACATGCATTGCCTCATTTGATCTTTACAGTAACTCCATGAGGTAGCTGCTACTAACCCCTGCTATTTCATAGATGAGAAAATTGAGTATCAGAGAGGTGAGGTAAGTTGTTCAAGTCTCGTAACTAAGTGGTGGATTAAGGGCTTAAATCCATTCCAAAGTCTGGGCCTTAATCACTAGGTTACATATGTCACGACTGCCTTCCTGGTTTGCACAGTGTGGGATCCGAACACAGGAGAACAGGGCTACTGTGGGCATGAAATCAGAGAAGGCTTCAGTGAAAGTTGCATTTGAGCCAGTGTAATGGGATTATTTTCCTTTTCTTTATTTTGGACTCCTAACATGCTAACTTATCAAGAGAAAAAGCAGAGTTAATGGATAAACAAATTGTGGTATATTTATACAATGGAATACTTCTCAGCAATAAAAAGGAATAAACTATTTCCAAGCACTAGCTTGGGTGAATCTCAGAAGCATTATGTTGGGTGAAAGAAGCCAGATGCAAAAGAGTACATACTCTATTCTGCTGTGATAGGAATCATAGTGGTCGCCTGGGCAAAGGTGAGGGGTATGAGAGCAAAGGAGTACTAGAAATGTGGGCGTGCGGTGGAAATGTTCTACATCTTGACTGGAGTTGTAGTTAACAAGAGAATATATTTGTCAAAATTCATGAAACTGTACTTTAAAAAGAGTATATTTTATAGTTCGCAAATTATACCTCAATAAATTGATTTTAAAATAACTGATGAAATTATGAAAATGTGTTAAGTAAAAATTATGCAGTTGATTTAGAGTCAAAATTACTGTTCAGAAATATAATAGGTGATATACGTTTATTGTAAATGAATTAAGCCAGATATAAAAGCCAAAATTCATGTGATTTTTCCCTTGGTAAAATTACCACCTGTGAAGTATTTTTTCAAACCTGAATTACCTTAAATTTCTTTTTTTTTTCTTTTTAATCTAGAATGGTCAGTTGGAGTGCGTACGCTGGATGGTGAGTGAAACAGAAGCCATTGCTGAATTGAGTTGTTCTAAGGATTTTCCAAGCCTTATTCATTACGCAGGTTGCTTCGGCCAGGTATGAAGAAATTTTTAATTATCTTCTAATTGCATGCTATGTAATCTATCTCTTTTTAAATTTTTAGTCCATCAAAATCCAAACATAAAAAATCATCAAAAATGTATTCAAAGATTTATAAGCAGTGATATTCACTGCAGCATTTTTTATATGAAAGAAATGTTTTAAACAACCTAAATATTCCAGATAGGATATTGGATAAATAATGAAGCAACATCCATATGATGGAATTTTACAGAAAAATATTCATTACATAATATTGAATTAAAATGTATGATACAAAACTCTTCCTGTAATTTGGTACTAACTTTGAATTTTGGAGAGAGAGAAAGAGAAATAGATAATAAAACTAGAAAAAACTATGTCACAACTTGTTTTTATAGTAATTATCGCTCAGGGTAGAATTATAAGTGGCTTTTATTTTCTTTTTTATATTTTTCACTTTTTTCCAAGTTTCCTACAATAAACAAATTTAACTTTTGTCAAAAGGAAAAATGATAGATTTTCTTGAAACCAAAATTAAGAAGAAAATCTTTGGTATGGCATTAATCGAGGAAGTCTCCGTCCATTAAAGATAAGCAATCACACTAACTAAATGAGTCTCAGTTACAACCAGTTTCTGCGTTAGGAAATCCCAGTGTGAGTAATTGATGTACACAGATCACAATCCAGTGTATGCAGTGAAAAATCATCACTAACTCCCTTTGAGAAGGGTGACTATAAATTATCTTTTTTAAAAAAATTGGAACCACAAAATGCCAATCTCAGTCTTAAAAAAATATAAATAAAGTCAGCACTGTATTAAAATAGATTTAATCACATTTGTTTGTGGCAAAGAAAATTGCTTCTCATGCATATAACCTTATCCCTTTGGCTTCATAAACTTTCCCAGTGGCAGTAAATTGCGGTATTGTCAACAAGAGATTATGCTTTTTCAAGCATGACAATCTCAAATTTTAAAAATAGACTCCTAGAATATTACCACAGCCTTTCTTCAGGGGGAGTCATGTTAGGTGATAGTTTATTTTGTGCCATGGTAACTTCAATTAATATATATGTAATGTTTCCTGTATGTACCAAGCACCATGCCATTGGATTTTGTGTACATTATCTGGCTTATGCCTTAAAACAACCTTATTGGATTCTGTTGTTTTTATCCCCATTCTATAGATGAGGAGACTGAAAAAAGAAATCTTAAGTGGCTTGCATGTGGTCTAATGGCTAGTAAGAGCAAAGGCTGGATCTCAACTCAGGTCCTTTGGCTTTGGGACCAGATTCTGTTTTTCCTCCATTTGTGTAGATAATTTGTATAGCTTGTTTACAGTGGCACGGATACAGCTGCAGAAGTCTTTTTTTACAATTTTATCTAACAATACATTGTGATATTTGGAGTATCTTAACACAGCTTGTACAAAATTTATGGAATGAAGAAAGGAGCAGGAAGAACATTTAAAATTTGTAAAAGCCACTGTCTTTGAAATAATTACTCCATTTTCCTTGTGTATTGCACTTATGAGCCCCAGTCATGGTGCTCTACAAACAAACGTTAAGAATTAATAAGATTTGTTAAGATGCCCTTTTTTTGCTTAGGCTGGCAAAGGGGAGAATAGTATTTTCAAATGACCAAAAGAATCATTAAGACAATAGTCTTCATAAAGCATTCTCAATATAAAACAAAATTTTATTTATTCTCAAATTGTCTGAGTAATTGTTTCGTACCCCTGATTTCATTTGCTTATGTACAGCCTAAAGAGGAATTTCAGATATCAGTGAAAAGGCTGACTGCACTTTTGGAAGAGCTTGCCAAAGAAAAGGAGGAAAGGATTGCTTTGCTGTTCTGAGACTTTAAGTCAATAATTGGGCATCCGGCCTTCTTTGTCCTGAGCAATGTTGCTTATATGTGCCAGTTTCTCTCTTCAGCTCTCACAGCAGGCTTCTCATAATTTTGAAGCTATTGGGACAGAACAAAAGAAAGTGCCATTTCTGGGACTGGTTGGGTGATAGTGTAGTTTGCTTGGCTGGACTAGAGGAAAATATGGAAATTAGTGACCTATGTGAAGAGCCATGTCAAACATTTGCTTCATGTTAGTATCAGTCTTCAGATTGTTATTTCAAGCTGATAAGCATTTTTAATGACCTCAATTACAGCTTTGAGCAAGGCACTCCAGCAGTGCCTTCAGGAGAGCATTCCTAACTACGTAGAAAATGTAGAAGCCCATTAGGACTGCAAATTCTGCCCAGCCATCCTACATTCACCACGACCACTTATGTAACAGATAACCTGTGGAGATGCTGAACTTGGAACTATTACAAGGCTAATATTTTCACAAGAAAGACTGTTATTGAACAGTTTTCTAATGGATTCAGCACATGCGGGTTTTTCTACATCAAGCAGGCACTTGAGTGTGTTCTGGTTTTGTTTCTTCAGTAAATACCTTCGGAAAGGATAGTACAGAGGAAAATTCCTCTCTTGGTTTATTTTAGTTGCCCTCTGCCCCTCCTATAGATTCTTAAAGAATGAGCTCCATTTGACTCGCAATTTGTGTCCTTTTTCTGGTTAAAATTACCTTTAAGGGCTCCAGAACCATAGGGTAGCCAGCAGTTTTTAGTGGTCTCCTGGAGTGATGGATCTTTGGGTGATAGGAATTGATTTTCCTCCTCTTGACACACCAGGTCTCGGAGGGGGCAGTTATTTCATTCCCTGATTGTACCTAGCAGAACCGGCCACAGGAAGCATGAAGGTGAAAGCATGAAGGATGCTCAGGGAACGAGCAGGGGTGTCCTCGGATGGGCCTGCTTTGCTGTCCCTTGAGAGAGATGCTTGCTGGCGAAACAATTGAGACAGAATTGTCTCAAGTCAAAGTCACCGCCTGTGTAACTTGGGCAGTTTTATTCGAACATGAAGGTTCAGATGGTCTCGTCCAGGATCCCAGCAAAGCTCTTGTCCTCAGGTGCTTGGAGGCTCCGGCCTGTTTTGCATTGGTCACTGGTTCAGTGGGCTCTCTGATGCTTTCAACATCAAACTTATCATTTTGTTTCTGACTCTTTCATGTGACTTTTGGTCAAGGAGTTTTGCTACAGAAACAATAGGAATCATAGCATTAAGCATTTACCAAGAAAGAGCACATTTGCCTACACTATGTTCATTTTCCATTTTAAATGTTTGCCCTGATACGGATCAAAAAAAAAAAAAAAAGGACACTTTTTCAAAAAAGAAAAAGCTCAGCAGTTCCTACGAATGGTCATGAACAGTGATAGGCATGCTGGTGAGCGGGTTCCTTCCACAGGCTGTGTTACTGTTTTTCCACGGTTTATTTTAAAAAGGGAAAATATTCTGTTGACTTTATTGTTTCATTGTCATGGGGTAGAAATAAGTAAACAACACTGAAAGGGTTATGATTGCAGATGAAAGCAAACTGAAAAATCTTTGAATGGCACAAGCATTCATCTGCTCTCCAAGGACCTTTGAAAAAGCTTAACCAGGGCTTCCCCAGTGGCGCAGTGGTTGAGAATCTGCCTGCCGATGCAGGGGACACGGGTTCGTACCCCGGTCCGGGAAGATCCCACATGCCGCAGAGTGGCTGGGCCTGTGAGCCATGGCCGCTGAGCCTGCGCGTCCGGAGCCTGTGCTCTGCAACGGGAGAGGCCACAACAGTGAGAGGCCCGCGTACCGCAAAAAAAAAAAAAAAAAAAAAAAAAGCTTAACCAACACAGAGCTCCACAACCCACAGACTGACAGTTAATGTGATTTCTGTGACCCAAGGGTTGGAAAGGGAGTGTGTCCTTTATTGGAGTCAGGGGTCATGGGGCAACGAGCCATGGTGGATATTCATACTCAGAAGACAGAGAACATTAGCTCCTGAGTCTGAGTTTAAATCCTAGCCCTACCCTTACTAGCTCAGTAGCCTTGCATATGTTTACATTTTTTAAAAAAAGAAAAGATCTCCCTGGACCTCAGTTTCCTTATCTTTAAAATGGAGATAATAGAACCTTCTTTACAGGGTTACTCTGAGGTCCAAATGAGAAAAGCCACATGAAGCACTACCCACTGCCAGCACGTATTAGACACTAGGTAAATGTTGGCTATTATGGTTGTTGGACACCTTCCACTTTATTATTTTTATTTCTATAAATATTATTTAATATATTTATTTCACTATGAATGAAGTATCAGAGAAATTTGGCAAAGAATTATTTAGGCCTTAACCTATTTAATCAATTCTTAGATGTATTTTTTTTTCACATTTTACTATCTCTAGATTCTACATTTATCTTACAGTAAATGACAATATGAGATTATTGCTGGCCATCTTATTACATTTGAACATGTCAAAAACTGGAGTGAATCTTATAATTGATGGCACGTTAGATTTGATAACCTATGATCACAGGCAAAGCTGCTTCCTTTAGAACTTATGGTTGTAACAAAACTGTAGACATTTTATTGATACCAGTAATAAACCTGTGGCATAGTTTTCAATTACATTTTTAATTAGACTGTCCAGCAAATCTCATAAATTACATGCATTAATTGCTGCTTTAAATAAATTGCATTGCCTTTAAGAACATGCAAAATACATTAAAACAGGTTACCAAAAGAGCAGAAAATCTCGAGTAGAGGAAACTAGTACATGAAGTAGGTTTCAAGTCATTAGATGTAAGTTGAATGGGTAGGTGGGGGTGTGGGTGATTGGCTGGAATGTCAGTTGGAGAGGCATTCTGTAAAACAGAAATAATACAGAAGAGCCAGCCCATCCATGGGACTGCATTGGATGTTCTCTGAAAGCGATACCTATGGGAAAATGAAGATCTGAAGTTATATTCTTCCTTTAACATCTTCTTCCTGACACACACACACACACACACACACACACACTGGTGGGGGGCAGAGGAGAGAACCCGCGGAATGTCTAAAAGATAAAAGAAGAGGTGGGCATCATTTCATATATATCTATAACCCATATGCATTTACAAGGGCCTTCTTAGTTGGAGAAAATAGCTGTATTTGTTCTGTTCTCCTTACTAGATATTTGTCAAATAAGTCACTGTTTAAATTGTAGGACTGTGGATCTCTGCTGGAATGTTCTCCAGAATCAGAGTAGAAAGCATTTCCCAGAGACTGGATGCTAAACATGCTTTTACCCAAACCAAGGGATTCTAGCCATCTCCATGTCCCTCTCAGAAATCCTAAGTGGACAGCCAGCCCATCCCTTTGAGCAGTGCTTCTCTGCACCGTATCGTAGGGGAGATTGTCATTCCCATCGATTTCTCAGTGAACAGGCCAATTGCATAGCTTCTTATTAAAGTAAATTGTCCACTGCAGAACACAAAACTGAATCGGAGGAGCTGAGCAAAGACGTGCCTTGTTCTGAACAATAAGATAAACATTCTTCCTTTATGTAAGTCTTGCATGTTGAATTGGGTAAGAGCCTTAATTATAGGAAAGAATTATCCATGCCATCATAAGAAAAGCAGGCAGGTTATCATAACAGTATGGACTGCACCTGACTGGGAGAGTCAGAGGCCAAGGCAACTCCTGCCTCACACAGACCTTGCCCTGTTCTCCCAGGTCATCAAGCCCCTGCAAAGTCCAGGTCTCTAGATTCTTCCCAGATTTCTACAAAGGGAAAATTCCTAGTCTTATGAATAGTATTCTATTTCCTATAACTCCATTACTAAAAGTTATTCAGTTATATTCAGTTATTCGAAACACTGAATTATAATAAAGGGCATTTTCTGTGCATGTGGAATAGACATATCCACTATAATATTTAATCGAGTCTGAAAAACGTGAAAGTATGCCTGACAAGAAGGTACATATAAAACGTTTCTGAGTATCTTGAACTCCTCTGAACTTTACTTGCTAAAGAGAGGAGCTGCTAGAGTATCAGAGAATATCCAGTTGTCTTCTTCAGTTTTCTGATTTGTAAAATAATTGAATTGGATAATTCCCTAAAATCTCTCCGAATCCGCATTTTTAACATTTAATATCATGGAGCAAGCCAGGTCACCACAAGCTTGACAATGACCATTGAAGATGGCAGGACTGTCCTTTTCACCAGTAGGGGCACAGCAACCTGCCCTCTTGATGTTTCTGAGTCTTAGGCATTGACTTCTAACCAGTTGGTCATGTCATTGATCTTGAGATACAGCCACTCATCCAGATCTTTTCAGGAGTTAAGGTCACATGGTTCGATCATCTGTCTCCAAATAAAAATATTTCAGTTTTTTCCCTACCTAATTAGGAAAAATAAAGGAAGTTGTTGTACCTTATGCATTCAAAACATCACCTGCTCTGGTCCAAATGTCAGTCCCAGCTTCTTCCAAGTTTGCCTCTGAAGAAGAGGATTAAGCACATCAGCCTATCTGATCCCACTCTTACTTCCCAACCCTAGCCTCCAGGCTTTGCTGCACCCCATTCTCTAGGGACGTGAAGGTTTCGCTTCCTACAAGGTCTGTCTGCTTTTGCAGCTAACACTCACCCTGCTTTCCCGGGGTGCATTCTTGGTCGGTTGTAGGTATTGATTACATTTTCTCTTCTTGCTCTTTATTTTATTTTATTTTTTTGGCGGTACGCGGGCCTCCCACTGTTGTGGCCTCTCCCTCCGCGGAGCACGGGCTCTGGACGCACAGGCTCAGCGGCCATGGCTCACAGGCCCAGCCGCTCCGCGGCATGTGGGATCTTCCCGGACCGGGGCACGAACCCGTGTCTCCTGCATCGGCAGGCGGACTCTCAACCACTGCGCCACCAGGGAAGCCCTCTTCTTGCTCTTTAGAGGGCTTACTCCCTGCTTGCTCATGTGAAAAAGGTGTGGTGCAAGTATTCAGTCTCTCCCTGATGTCACAGATGCTTTTATAAACAGTGCCCTGTTCCCCACATGAGGGGAGAAACATGAAAGGAGTTG
Source organism: Physeter macrocephalus (assembly GCF_002837175.3). NCBI lineage: Eukaryota > Metazoa > Chordata > Mammalia > Artiodactyla > Physeteridae > Physeter > Physeter macrocephalus. The sequence continues at coordinate 119,588,287 of NC_041221.1, forward strand.
GCTGTTTTTATCCAGCATTCCTTTAGCAGATTAGTTGGCATGTTCAGAAGGTGAAGGCAAATTTAATCCAGAAACATATAAAAGTTCATGACCAGTCCAAGCAAATAACTGGAAAAGAAAATCCTTTAAACGGCTAAGGAGAGGTTCAAGGCTATTTCAAACACATGATCATCTTTTTAAATGTCAAATTCCACCCACTAAACTTCATGCTGTTGTTTTTACCACTCTCATACTTTTTTTTTTTTTTTTGCGGTACGCGGGCCTCTCACTGTTGTGGCCTCTCCCGTTGCGGAGCACAGGCTTCGGACGCGCAGGCTCAGTGGCCATGCCTCACGGGCCCAGCCGTTCCGCGGCATGTGGGATCTCCCCGGACCGGGGCACGAACCCGTGTCCCCTGCATCGGCAGGCGGACTCTCAACCACTGCGCCACCAGGGAAGCCCACTCTCATACTTTTTTAACATTATATTTAATTTTTCTATTTTAAAACAGTGAATTCCCATCCCCCTGCTTTCTCCTGAGGCCAAACATAACATGTAAATACCGCAAAAGACTCAGTGGGTAAAATGCAAACAGGTTATGACAACACACACTGACTGTTCTATGTCTTTGCTTTTGAAAGGTTGTGTTCAAAGCTTTGGGTCCCCTTCCTTTAACATAGAAGAAGAGAAAGATTTATCTGTGAAAAAAAAAACAAAAAAACACCAACATTTGGTCAGAAAAATCAAGAGGGTCCCAGTTTTATTTCAGTGTGGTTATCTTATACTTAGCAACTTAAGACATTGCCTCTTTTTTGTAAGCCTATTGATTGTATGGTATGGGATTAGGAAGGCATGGTGAAGCATGATAAACTTAAAGTAGAAGCTAGGTATCTCAATAGTCCAAGGTTTTATAATAATATTCTTGAAGCCTCCAGATAATATAACAAAGTAACAAAAACATTGCCTTGGACTCAAAAGACTTGGACTGGTTCCAACGTTGACTGTCTCATTGTGTGACTGAGGAGGTACTCAAACTTTCTGTGAATCAGTTTTCCCACCTGTAGAATAAGTAAGCAAAACAAGAGCGTTTCTGAGATAACTTTCTGCTCTTCGAATACTCAGGGCATTCTTCTTTCATTAACTTTAGTCAGAGATGCATGAATTTTCAGTTCATACTGAATGGAAATGTTCTCTTCATAAGGTAAGCTTGGCTATATCTAAGCTTCACATGTTGGAGTTTTGTTTTCCTCTGTCCTTATATTAGACTTCACTACATGACAGTCTATTAATTCCAGCCTGTCCTTGTGTTTAATAGGAAAAGATTCTACTGTGGCTTCTTCAGTTCATGCAAGAGCAGGGCATCTCACTGGATGAAGTGGACCAGGAGGGCAACAGTGCCGTTCATGTGGCTTCCCAGCATGGCTACCTCGGGTGCATACAGGTACACAGGCCCTGCTGCTCTGGAGAGAGAAATGAGTGCATCAAGTAATGAAACAAAACATGGGAATTTTGTTCACTGGGAGAATGTCTGGATTAAATCAGCTTTTCCTCTTATAGTGGATAATGAGGAGTTATATTGATACATTTGTATTTCCAGAAATGCACACAAACACTGGCATCAATAGCTGTCTGGGTTTTTCCTGGAGTGTCACAGGGTGTTGAAGGGGACACTTCTTGCCCTTGCAGCATTACCTTAAAACCCCAATGCTGAGGACAATGGAAATGAAGTACCCCCATGTTCTCAAGAAAGCAGGAAACCACTACCAGACTGACATCACTGAGTCCGTCACATGGAGGGTGCGCCGTTCCTGCTGTCATTAGCACACTTCGCCTTCCCAAATGTCTAAAACACAGGACTGAATTTTTAAGAAAGAATTAGAAGAATTCCTCAGAGTAGCAAGCAGGAGGCTTAGGAGAGGGAGTGGTGTGGTTTTCTTCTCCCATTCTCTGTAGTAGGACTGAGCTTCCCAAAAGCATTCAAAAAGTCCCAGAACTGATTACAGGAGGCCCTCGATATTGGTCCCCTCTGCCCGTGGGCAGGCTCAGCAGGACCTCAGTTGGCCAGCCGCTCCACCCAAGAGCCTCCGGTGGCCTCATCCTTTTAGCCCAACATACCTTGCGAATATTACCATGTCCTTTGTGTGCAGTAATGTAGAGAGGTTGGGGAGCAGAGCCACAGGAGGTGGGGAGGCCCTTCCCCCTGCCCCAGGCCACCTGAAGGTACATCCAGGAGGGCTGCTTAGAGAGCACAGGGTTCCTACAGGAAGAGGGCTTGGCCTCTCGTCCCACAGCTGAATGCAGAGCTGTACAAAGCTGAGCCACACCCATTGCCGCCATCCTAACAGCACATAGTGGGAGGCCCTGCGAGAGTCCTCAGAAGCTTGGGGCACACAAGAATGTGAAAACTGGGTATTTATTATATATAATAGTTTACATATGTTAATCCCAAACTCCCAGTCCTTCCCTCTCCCACCCCCCTGTATAGCACAGGGAACTATATTCAATATCCTGTGATAAACCATAATGGAAAAGAATATTAAATAAGAAATGTCTCTATGTATATAACTGAGTCGCTTTGCTGTACAGCAGAGATTGGCACAGCATTGTAAGTCAGCTATACTTCAATTAAGAAATTTTTTTTAAAAAACTGGATAGGCTTTTTTTTTTTTTTTTTTTTTTGCGGTATGCAGGCCTCTCACTGTTGTGGCCTCTCCCGTTGTGGAGCACAGGCTCCGGACGCACAGGCTCAGTGGCCATGGCTCACGGGCCCAGCCACTCAGCGGCACGTGGGATCTCCCTGGACCGGGGCACGAACCCGTGTCCCCTGCATCGGCAGGCGGACTCTCAACCACTGCGCCACCAGGGAAGCCCTGGATAGGCTTTTTTACCTAGAAAATGTAAGGCCCTGACTGACAAAACGAAGAGAGAAGAGAGCTGAAGAGAAGGAGGGAGAGTGACAGTGTGAGGAGAGGAAAAGCTTTGAATTGGAAACAAAGTTTATAATTGACCTGGAATTTAATTTATGAACATCAATCATAATTACCAGAGTCCAACCAATCACACCATTCTCATCATTGAAAATGACCCAACATCTATGGATTTGTTCCCACATCTGCCTGAGATGTAGGAAAGGTGATTGACAACGTATGGCTGAAGGCCATGATTAAAGAAAATACTTTTACCTCACCAGATTTATACAGTTCAAAATATGTGTATGTAAGAACTCTAAGAAAACAACACTCTTTTTCAGCCTTATTAGGTATTGTTTCTTTTATTCCAAACTCAACAGGTACTTACTGAGGTCCTACTGTGAGCAAGGTAGACTGATCTCAGAGAGAAAACTGGGAAGTGAGAACTTGCTCGGGAAGGTAGAGAGGACTCAGGGAATTCAGACGATATGGAAAAGCAGTAAATGTAAGAGGCAAAAGATTCATAAAACCGGAGAGCAGAGGTCACAGCAAAAAGCTCTCTGCAGAGTCTCCTCACATGCAACCACTCTGTGGAAAGCCACGCTGATACGAAATATTTCAAGTGTCTGGGAAGTTTCCCCACTGTTGTTGGCAAAGCGTGCATCTTCTAATTTAAGACACCAAGTTGTAAAAGGAGTGATGAGAAAAGAGAGAAATTTAAATTATTACCAGGATCTGCAGAAAGATGAAAGGAGTAGCATTACTTTTTGTGGAGGAAAAATAATTGAATGAAGACTGAAAACTTCATTTTTCCATTTGACAAAACACTACTATCATATTTAATAGTACTGAAGTAGACTGTTTTTATCAGCCAATAAATGACTGCAACCCAAAGAAAACCAGCTGATATCACTAATTCTGTTTGAGATCTTAGTTATTTTCCTTCTTAATATGTGAGGAGAGGCAGTCTGTCTTTTCAGAGTGTTCGTCTCTCCACTTAACACAAATGATATTTTTGGCGCTAGACACCATGGATGTGGAAACTTGAATAATCTTGGAAGCGAGTCCATACACTGGGTGTGAGAATTAAAAAAAAATAGGTACAAAGAGATTGAAAGTAGAAAAGGGGGTGAGCGAGGACCTTTATGAAGTGAAGAGGGGACTGAGTATGGAAAACATTGGAAAGATAACTGCAGAGGCCAGAGTCAAGGGGAGTGATAACAGTGTGTTTATGCTGAGTCTCTGAGAGCCCAGGGTGAGGTGATCTCTGGGGCACCCTGTGACGTGGGTGGCAGTGGCCTTATGGCACCTTTCGTGGTGAGTGATCCTAAACTGAGAGGAAAATGAAGCTCCTTAATGACTTCTGAGTCTAAGTAGTCTAGGAATTTAAAAATTACAAGTATTTCTTGTGGAAAAAACATTTTCTATTACTAAAATAAATCCAGAGGTCTACAGACTGATCTTGATAGTGTCAAAAAATACGGCAGACTATGACAGTTGACTAATATTGATGTAACAGCTTTTTGTGGGGGTCTGTTGTCATCACAGCATAAAAACAAGAGAGTTTTGATTTTTTTTTAAATTAACAATGTCAGGGAATTCCCCGGCGGTCCAATGGTTAGGACTCCGGACTTTCATTGCCAAGGGCAAGGATTCAGCCCCTGGTCAGGGAACTAAGATCCCACAAGCCGAGGTGCAGCCAAAAAAAAAAAAAAAAAAAATTAACGATGTCAACCATGCTCCATCAAATCTCTCTGCCCTCTACTAACGGTACCCTGGCCAGATTCCTTAACTTTTTGCTTTTGTCTGACTATGAACATTTACTTCAAACCAGTTTAAAAATCTCAGTCTTATTTCTGGTTCAAAGCATTCTCCCCAACCCAGATCAGACTCAGGGTGAAAGGGACTTGGTATGGGACTGAGGCATGACTGGCTTTTTACACACCACCTTAGCTCCTATTCCCCTCTCTCTTCTGGGCTCCAGTGTTGGGGACAAAGGGGAGGTATGGAGAGAAAAAGTCAACTGTCTCTTTACTTTACTGGCAGAGGTCAAGGCATCTCCCTGAAAGTTATCTTACTTCTCTAGCTCACTATGGTTTGCCACTGATGCCCTCTGGGGAAGCCTTCAGAGGCTGAATCTCTGGTGGGCACTGTGGGTGGGGACTTCAGAGCATCCTCTAGAGCCTTCCCACTGATACCTGAGACAGGAGATCTGGCCCCGACCTCACACCCTCCTCCGCCATACAGTCCCCTCCACCTGTGTTGCATCCCACTGCCTCCTGTTGCTAAAGAGCCCTCTCCTTTTTTTAAAAAAAATTTTTAAATTTATTTTATTTATTTATTCTTTTGGTTGCATTGGGTCTTCGTTGTTGTGCACGGGCTTTCTCTACTAGTTGCATCGAGCAGGGGCTACTCTTCGTTGCAGTGCGCGGGCTTCTCATCGTGGTGGCTTCTCTTGTTGCAGAGCATGGGCTCCAGGTGTGCGGGCTTTAGTAGTTGGGGCACGTGGGCTCAGTAGTTGTGGCTTGCGAGTTCTAGAGCACAGGCTCTGTAGTTGTGGTGCACGGGCTTAGTTGCTCTGCAGCATGTGGGATCTTCCCGGACCAGGGAATGGAACCCATGTCCCCTGCATTGGCAGGCGGATTCTTAACCACTGCGCCACCAGGGAAGTCACCCAAGAACCCTCTCCTTTTTAATTGGGTGATAACAAGCTCACAGCAAGCTCCCTTCTACAACATGTGCTCAATATATGGGACATACCCTTGCCATGGCACGTGGTGGGAATGTGGGCCCTGCCATGACAATTCTCTCCTGTTCTTTTTATTCCTGATTGGGTAGGTTCAGCGACAGATCTTGTGCGCTGCCCAAGTCAATAGGAAAAAGTAAACAAAATTCCTTCTTTTTCTTATGGGCATCCCCAACTTCAAGGGCCCACCCACTGAAAGGGACAAAGCCTCTCACCACAGACACTGCCCTGCACACCTCATAAAGGAAAGGACTCTAAGGAAGAAGGAACCTCCACCCCTTCCCAGTCTCCTTCTGAGGCTGGTGTGAGATTGATAGTAGTGGGATTGGTTGGCTGCATCATTGTAGGCTCCGAAAAGAGGCATCTGATACTGACCACTGAAAGCTCACCAGAGGCTGTCCTTTGTGTGTGATGGTACTCCTTGCCCCCACCCTGTCCCGCTATGGGCTCTGGTGACTGGTTTTGGAACAACAGGAAAAGTTCCATTCAACCTTCTGTTATAGTCATTAAAAGATACGGATGTTTACAGATGGACCTAGAGAATATCATACTAAGTAAGTCAGACAGAGAAAGACAAACGCTATACGGTATCACTCGTATGTGGAATCTGAAAAATAATACAAATGAATCTATATACAAAACAGAAACAGACTCACAGACATAGGAAACAAATTTATGGTTACCAAAGGGGAGAGGGAGGGAGGGGGAGGAATAAATTAGGAGCATGAGATTAACAGATACAAACTACTATGCATCAAATAGATAAACAACAAAGACCTGCTGTATAGCATGGGGAACTATATTCAGTATCTTGTAATAACCTATGATGAAAAAGAATCTGAAAAAAATGTATATAGATATAACTGAATCACTTTGCCACACACCTGAAACTAGCAATATTGTAAATCAGCTGTACTTCAGTTCAAAAACATGAAAAATAATAAATAAATAATGTTTAGAGGGAGGTTCTGATACCATCACATGTCTCTGCATTCTCTGACAGACCCTGGTTGAATATGGAGCAAATGTCACCATGCAGAACCACGCGGGGGAAAAGCCCTCCCAGAGCGCTGAGCGCCACGGACACACCCTGTGCTCCCGGTACCTGGTGGTGGTGGAGACCTGCATGTCGCTGGCCTCCCAGGTGGTGAAGCTAACCAAGCAGCTGAAGGAGTGAGTGACCTGTTCGTTCCATGAGAACCAAGTCTGGCTGCTCATCGTTGTGCTTAGGTTTCAGCCAGGTCTTTGGAAGGCTCCCTCCTGCTGGTCTTACAGGAATTCCCTAGTATCCTCCTCATCTTCTTTTCTTCCTCCGTCCCAAGTCCTCATGGCCAGCATTCATGCCATTTCTGCAGAGGCAAAATGATATTTAAACAAAAAAAATGCAGAGCTAGCTTCCTAAGCAGAGAACTTAAGCCACAGTGGACAAGGGGAGGGAGCCTCTCTCTGTGTTCACATCTCAGGGTCAAATGACGTGGCAGGCACGGAAAGCACACGTGGGCATCATTCCAAACTTCTGTCCTTAACAGTCTAGCAAATCATCAAAAGCAAGAGAGAGAGAGAGAGAAGGGCTAGAGATGGGCCAGTTTCTCAGTTTTCTCAGAAAGAAAAATGTATATTTGGGAAATTATAGACAGGTCACCTGGTAAATATCACTGGCAAATTTATTATAAAAACTAAGCAGACGATTCATGAATCCTCAGAATTTAAAATCCTCAGAATGTAAACTTAGCGTGATGTTACTTAAAACACTCTTTGTCTAGCTAAAATCAGTTCTTTTTGATGAGATGATTCAGCTGGTACACACTGCATACCTAGCTGCCAGGGAAGCATTTCTGGGAGGCTGCCATGATATGCTTGAAGAAAGGAGGACCAGAGGAGAGGCCATCCAAGGGGTCTCCAGCAGGTTGAAGGATTAAGGAGCTGATGCTCGTCTGAGGGGACCGAGGTCAGCCCTTGGAAAACACATCAGCCAAATGACAGCTGCCATACTAGGAAGGGAATCACTGAACATCAAAAATAGTACTCAGAGTAATGGTGGCAGATTAGGAGGACAAACCTTAAAAATTAAATTTTAAGGAAAAAAATGACGTTTTCCTTTAAAATTATAAAAAATATTTTTTTTCCTTCTTTCCTTGTGAAAAAAGACCTGTGGTTGGTAGGAGGCCTTAACTGATTAGAAGTGTAATTCATGCAACAATATGACAAGTCCTGAGATCCTCTGGTTCCTCACTAAACTCGGGGAATTGTTTTCTCTCTCTGCTTCTACTCTCTTGCCTTAGAGGTAGGAGTCTCTGTACTCCTCTGCTCCTCGCCCTGCCAGTACCTAGAATACTCTCTTTAATGAATTTAGGCTTTTTCTAGGAAAAAAAAATAAAATAAAATTTAAACTTAAAAATTAGAACAGTTCCTTTCCCTCCAAGAATCCTCTGCCCAGTTACGCAAGACTCCCCGGGGGGCAGGTGAGCTAAGCGAGCTTGAAGGTCTGGGGAAAATGCACACAGATTCATAACTCAGTAAGTTATCTTGCCACAGCGAACATACTTGTACACATGTCTTTATGTACATGTATTGGTGTTTCTGAAAAGAAGTTCCTAGAAAGGGAATTGCCAGAACAAAGTGCATACATATTTAAAATGTGGATAGATGTCACCTACTGTCCTTCCAGAACTGTTGTACCAGTGGACACTCCCCCCAGTAGTATATGGACATATCCATCAAGAGGAACTTTAAAATGGTCCAATGGAATGTTTTTTCTTAAGGTTCGTACTCAGAGAAAAGATCACAAAACCTTCCCCTGTCTCTTACCACGGAGTTGGAGAAGCTTTCATGAGTTATAGTATCTGTTTTATTGGTAGAACTCTTCAAGGTCGGGGTCTTGGCTGCTCTCTCTGTTGATGATCCTGGGATAAAACACACATGTATGCTAATAGACAGCAGTTCTTTCACTGTCTCCAAACTGAAAGCTGTAGACAGTTGTAGTTAGGCCAATGACAAGATGAAATATGAGAGGTTACGTTGTAGACCCTAGTCTTGTACTTACTCTGCGTCTCAGTGAGGTTGGCAACACTAGAAATGAACAGAGAAATTCACTTAGTCTAGCCTCAGTACACTGTACCCTTCAGGCTCTAGGGCATCAATAACATCGAAAGGTGCAGGAAGAATGATGGAAAGCACTAGTTTTTCAGCCCAAAATTGTGAGTGGGAGACAGTCTTGAGTGCCTTTTCCTACTAGAATATTTTTACCAACCCTTTAGAGTTAATAAACATAGCTATTATTTAGAAATGGCAACCTTCAGCTCTCTTAGAGATCCTGATCTACAGGCGTAGGTATTATGGGTTGAATTGTGGCCGCATGAAATGATGTGTTGGGGTCCTAATTCCTGGTACCTCAGAATGTGAGCTTATTTGGAGATAGTCTTTACAAAAGTAATCAAGTTAAAATGAAGTCACACACACACACACACACACACACAGTGTATTTTACTTTCCTTACGTAAAAAAAGAAAATTACAAAATACAGTGTGCAGTATAATCTCATTATCTCATTTCTAAGAAATCCCTCTCTCTCCCCCCAGCTCTCCCTGCCGCCCCAAGCTGGTATGATACACTCCAAAATGTTACTCACTCTTTCTAAATGGTTTGAATTTTTAAAGTAATTGTATTAATTTAGCCATCAGAAGAAAACTAAATTAAACAAAGCAAGCAAACTCTTTCCATGTTGGGTAAAAACAATTAAATAACTTGGTATTTTTTCAATAAAGAGAAAACAATGTATGGTAACACTCGATTTACTCTGGACATAGAAGCATATTATCAGAATGTGCGTTAAAGTTAAGAAAACAGGTTAAAAGCCATAGGTTACAGAAAGTGAAATCTGTTTAGAAAACACATTAATTATTACAGAACTTGGAAAAAGGAAAACTGATTCTGATTTTAGAGGAGTAAGCAGTATTTACCGAACTCTGCAGTATTAGTGTGGTACCCCACCCCCGCAAACTGTCCCCCAAAGATGTCTATCACATCCTAATCCCTGGAAGGTATGAATATGTTACCTTACATGACAAAAAGGGAATTAAGGTTGCTGATGGAGTTAAGGTCACCCTGGATTATTGGGGTTGGTGCAATCTCATCACATGAGTAACAGTAAAGAGAAGGCAGAAAAGGAGATCAGAGAGACTCAAAGTGTGAGAAGGACTCAATCTGCTCGTGCAGACTTTGATGAGGGAGGAAGGGGCTGTGAGCCAAGAAGTGCAGTAACCTCTAGGAGCTGGCAAGGACCCTCAACTGACAGCAAGAAAACAGAGACCTCAGTCCTACAGCTGCAAGGAACCGATTCTGCGCCTGATTTGAATAAGCAGGACATAGACTTTCATCCTAGAGCCTCCAGAAAGGAATGCAGACTGTGGATACCTCGATTTTAATCTGGAGAGACCCATTCTGGTCTTCTGACCTACAGAACTGTAAGATACACATGTGTTGTTTTAAATCACTAAGCATATAATAATTTGTTAACAGAAGTAGAAAACTAATACACTTAGCATCAAAACTGGTAGCAGCTCTCGTGAGCCGGGATGAGGAACTAAACAAATGAGTTACAAGTGTTCTTAAAAGGACTGCCGAGTCTTAGATACTGGCTTGAGGAAGCCCAGTCTTCTCCTTGCCAAATGTCACTGCACATACTCAACAGCTGTCGGCTGCCTAAATTTAATTCTGTGAGAACAGATTTCTATAATAACCTTCCATCAGCCCCAAATATTCTCCTTTTCTCAGAAGTGGTCAGTCTTAGTCCTAACATTCATCCCTAAGACCTGAGAAGTCTGTGATCTCATTTTTCTCACTCATTCTGTGACTCACATACTGAAAACTTAATTGTCTAAAGGAGGAGCCAGGAATCTTTTCCCTAAAGAGTCAGATAGTAAATATTTTAGGCTTGTGCACCACATGTTCTGTGTCATAATTACTCAACTCTGCTTTTGTAGCGTGAAATCAGCACTCGATAATATGTTAATGAATCTGTATGGCTCTGTTTCAATAAAACTTTATTTACAAAAACAGGTGATGGGCTGGATTTGGCCCATAGTCTATAGTCTATAGTTTGCTGACCCTAGTCTAAAGAACGAATAAAAAATAAAAATACGTAAGAGCACCCTACTTTTCCCACTTTGAAATTTGGAACTGCATGTCAAGTTTTTTAGAAAAACATTCAGTGAGGGGTTAAAACAGATGAAGAAAGATTAAAAGGAGGTTAAACTCCTTTTATAGGGTTTTTAGGTGTCAGAGTGAATTATGACACAGTCAAGAAAACTATTTGGAGGCAGTTAGATGGACTGATGACAGAAATCCCACGTACGAATGGAGAAAAAAAGGACTCTATTCTCTAGATTCTAAAAAAGCCCTCAGAAAAGACTAATCAACTTTAAGTATAATATATGAGCATGTGAAATATGAATATATAAAAATATGTGAGCATATGTCTAGTATACTAGTCTGCTAGGGCTGCTGTAACAAAGTACCACAAACTGCCTGGCTTAAACAACAGAAATTTATTTTCTCACAGTTCTGGAGGCTAGAAGTCTGAAATCAAGGTGTTGACAGGGTTGGTTCCTTCTGAGGGCTGTGAAGGAGCTATTCTGTTCTGTGCCTCCTTCCTAGTTTTTGGTGGTTTGCTGCCAGTCTTTGGCATTCTTTGGCTTGTAAATGAATCACCCTGGTCTTTGCCTTCATGTTCATGTGATGCTGTCGCTGTGTGTGTCTGTCTCTGTGTCCAAGTTTTCCCTTTTCTAAAGGACACTTCATACTGTATACTTTCTACATACATAGACATATATTAGGGAAACTTTTTCTATGTCATAGATATTCAAATATATTATCATTCTTAATAGCTGCCTTCATAGAAATAATTATAAATTATTTACTCAGTCTTATTGATGATCATTTAGGTTACAGTTTTACTAATGTGAATAATAAATATCTTTTGGGGTACTTTTGATTGCATCTTCAGGAAAATTTCTGAATTATAAGGATGAAGATTATGCACATTTGTAAGATTTTTAGATTTATTGCAACTTATCGCAAATTATCATGAAAAAAATTTATACCTGTTAATTTATGGTAGTAGCAATGTGTCAGAGAGCTTATATATTTTGGTTTGTTTTTCCCAGACAGACAATGCAACGTGTCACACTGCAGAACCAGCTCCAACAACTTCTGGAAGCCCAGAAATCAGAGGGCAAATCACTCCTGTCTTCACCCAGGTAATACCAGGAACGTTGGTGGTTAGAATTCTTAACTGTCTTTAATGTGTGAGCCTTCGTTTGGACTTTCTTTTAATATCTTTTAAGAAGATAACAGAAAACATTTTATTCTTATAAAGAGGAATAAAAATGAGCTATCACATGGAGAAAGGCACTGGACTTAGGGTCAGAAGACTTGAGTTTATCTCTGGCTGTGCAATTTCTTCTTTCCGGGACTATAAACAAGTCACTTACTCTTTCAGAGTCTTTTATTTCTTCATGTATGGAATGGAAATAAGGATATGTAGGTTCATAAGGTTGTTGAAGATGGGATTAATTGAGAAAATTTGTGCAAAATTAATGTATAAACAATAAAACAGTAGTTTATTGTAGTTTTGTAAAACTACAAAAAAATTAATTTTGTAGTCAAAGCAAAAGGTATGAGGCATACTATACTGGTTCTGGTTGCCGCCATGGAATGTTTGTAGATTGCTTGAAACAGATATTCATTATTCTTATTTCAGTCTTAGTGATTTGTAAGTTATTAGTGGCATTTAAGCCATGCAGTGATTTGTGGCTGAGTTATTTTAGCCCAGTAGGAAGTCATCTCATATGTCCTTCATCCTCTTTCAGTTCACCATCCTCCCCAGCTTCCAGAAAGTCCCAGTGGAAATCCCCAGATGCAGATGATGAGCCTATAGGAAAAAGCAAACCGGGAATCCAAGAGGGGATTCAGGTTCTTGGAAGCCTGTCCGCATCCAGCTGGGCTAGGGCCAAAGCTAAAGACGAAGATTCGGATAAAATCCTACGCCAGTTATTAGGAAAAGATATTTCAGAGAATGTCTGCACCCAGGAAAAGCTGTCCTTGGAATTCCAGGATGCTCAGGCTTCTTCTAGAAATTCTAAAAAGACCCCACTGGAGAAGAGGGAACTGAAGTTAGCCAGGCTGAAGCAGCTGATGCAGCGGCCACTGAGCGAGTCTGACACAGACTCCAACAACTCTGAGGACCCCAAGGGCACGCCTGTGAGAAAGCCTGACAGGCCCAGACCACAGCCTGTCGTGGAGAGCGCGGAGAGTATGGACAGCGCAGAAAGCTTACACCTGATGATAAAGAAACACAGCTTGGCATCAGGGCGCAGGTTTCCTTTTAGTATCAAGGCCTCCAAATCTCTGGAGGGCCACAGCCCGTCCCCCACCTCAGAGAGCAGCGAGCCAGACTTGGAATCCCAGGGTCCAGGCTCGGGAACCGCTCCCCCAAGCCAGCCCTCTGGAGAACTCCCTCAGCCCAGCCCTGACAGCACAGCTGCCCAGAAAGTGGCTACGAGTCCCAAGAGCGCCCTCAAGTCCCCATCTTCCAAGCGCCGGACATCGCAGAACTTGAAACTCAGAGTTACCTTTGAGGAGCCTGTGGTGCAGATGGAGCAAACTAGCCTTGAACTAAACGGAGAGAAGGACCGAGATAAGGGCAGGACCCTCCAGCGGACCTCCACAAGCAGTGAATCAGGGGATCAACTGAAAAGGCCTTTTGGAACCTTCCGATCCATCATGGAGACACTAAGTGGCAACCAGAACAATAATAATAACTCTCAGGCATCGAACCAGCTGAAGACCTCCACTCTGCCCTTAACCTCACTTGGGAGGAAGACCACAGACGGTAAGGGAAATCCCGGCAGCTCTGCTAACAAAGGAAAGAATAAGGCGGTGAGTGCTGTTTGGAGAATATCCCTTTTATTCCTTTAAATTAATTATATTGTTCCTAACACTACAGATTGTTGCCCTTGGCCACCTTGAGGGCATCCCCAGGAGAATTCCAAAGGATTCATGAAAAGCCAAATTCATGCGTTTCTAATGAGATATGTCATGTTAGAGTACATTTTGAAAATACTCTAAGAGAGAAAGATTAAACAAATCACAGGAGATTGTATTCTGGTCCCTAAATTTCCCTAAGTAGTTTTGATCCTTGAGAATTAGGAGTCATAGGGAGGCATTTCTACAAGATTAGACCTAATTGATGTGAAATCAGGCCCTTCTTTGGCACTGACTCTGCCGCAGGAAGAGTTAGTTCTCCTCATGTGACTGGATAGTTTATTCTCGAGCCCAATTAAACAACACATAAATAGAAACTCTGTTTCTAAACTACTCAAGTTTGGAAGGACCTTTAGAATGAATACACCACAGGGACCCCCTCATTGGCGTTTTACGACACAAGCCCCTAAGGAAGCTCTAGTGGTCTGAAGTGTTTGCCAGCACCGAGGGGACAGCAGAGTATGCCATGAGCTACATTGTGTAATTGCATTTGTTGCAAAACCATGCACTATAATCTGGATTTAAATCCAGTGAATAAGAGATACAAACATCTTTTTAGGCAGCATTTTCTGCATGCTCTGTGCATGCCATGCCCTTAAAAAACATGGTATAGCAGCCAAAATGTGAAACTCTCTGAGGAATAGAAGGATCCAGAATATCCATCCTGCTAACCAGAGAGTCACACCTGCATCATTTATTATTTGCCATAAGGTAAAATCCTATTCCAGTGAGGTCTAAGAACTGTGCAAATTCTTTTTTGCAATACCAAAATCAAGTTTTAGTTAATATCATTCGAATTAACTACACAAATTTTAATTACACTGATTTCCACCGAGTTGTCTTTGTTATAAAAGACTTTAGCATGTATTTGCTTCAGCTAGAAAAGTCACACTTGTGCCCCAAACACCAGGCCTTTTGGATTAAGTATGTCCAAACTTACATTGCTGGAATAAAACTTTTCCAGGTGACTTAAGGGTTCCTCTCGCTCAAGTCAAAGATCTCAGCAGTTCCCCAGGCTCCTTAAAGTATGTCTGAAGCTTCTACCCTTTAATCTGTCTCCTGCACGCCTCCTGTTTATTGAGACTTGTGCATGTGCTGAGCTTGTTGCATGTGTTCAGATGATTTTTAATTGCACCTCTCTAGGAGATGTACAACAGCTGCATCACTCTTTCCTCTAACACTCTGATTGAAGAGCATCTGTGTGACTATGCACGGTACGTGGTGCTAGGGGTGTATTGCTCAGCAGTGCCATGCCTTCACTTTGAATTGCATGATCTTTTACATGTCAGTCCTAGAGCACCTTTCCCAGGGGCTGACACCAAGGAAGTAGAAAATTACAACTCTTTCCCCAAATAGAAGAAGGCAGACTTGTAACTGGACCTTAGAAAGGGAGCAAGTACCCTGTTGGAGGGGCTTCAGTCCAGCAGCAGAGGGCAGAGGAATCTACTCAGATCGCAAACATGCTGTGCTTCCCAACTAACCTTGGCTTTCAGTCTTTGTTTTAATGGAGTCAAGTACCAAGTAAGTATAGAAATGAAATTTCCTGCCATGGGTAGAACGAGTCAACCTCCGATCAGAATCAGAACTTTGAAACAGAGCTGAGGTTTTCCTTCATTGCTGGTTATAGACTGAAAGCTCCTTTAGTCAGCAGTCTGCTGCCCTCCGGAGAAGTGAGGTCCTGCCATGCTGTAGTTGCTCTACCTCAGTGTTCGGAACTGCAATGCTGGCCCATAAGCCGGTCTCTGAGCTCCCACCAACAAAACAATGGCCTTTCTCAAACAGAATGTTTGTGATTCAAAATGTATGGATGGTGTATATAAAAGGATCATCTCCAAGGTCCCCAGTGGCTCCGTTTCCTCCTTGAGCAAAGTCCTTCTTCAGTATAGCTTTCCTTCATCCCCCAGGGATACATACAACTCCCTAACAGAGCAGGAAAGAGGAGAGGGCTAAGAAGAGAGCAGTTGACGGGGAGTTAAGTCAGTCAGTGCCTCTTGACAGGTTTACTTCAGAAGAGTTAAACCTCCAGCACCCTTTTAAAAGAGACTAATCATTTAAATTAAAAGAAAGTTGTGGGCTTCCCTGGTGGCGCAGTGGTTGAGAGTCCGCCTGCCGATGCAGGGGACGCGGGTTCGTGCCCCGGTCCGGGAGGACCCCACATGCCGCGGAGCGGCTGGGCCCGTGAGCCATGGCCGCTGAGCCTGCGCGTCCGGAGCCTGTGCTCCGCAACGGGAGAGGCCACGGCGGTGAGAGGCCCACGTACCACAAAAAAAAAGAGAAAGTTGTGGCACACCTTTCAGCACCCTTCCAAAATCCTCCAAAACATTTGTGTGGATGTGTGTGTGTGGATGTATATAATAATTACAGGTACACAAATACAAGTGAATGTGTTGTGAGTGTAAATGTTAGTTCAGAACTCTAAGGTGTAAGAAATGTCACTATCCTTTTTTTTTCCCCTCTAAATCACGTTTAATCTGCTCCAGGTCTCCATTCAGGCTAGAGGAAAAGTAAATCTCGGTCATTTTAGGGGGTTCCCCTAGGGGTCTCATTAATTCCATAAGTTGAAGGAAGCACCTTGGAGCTTCGGTATTTACTGGTCACCAGCATTGTGCTTGGGTCAGGCTCAACATGCTGCCTAAGTCTGGGATGCTTCTGGCCACACTGGGGCAGGGCAGCTTGGCCAGTGCTAAAAGCCCAATGCCTAGGGTGGGAAAGAGATAGAAAAAAATACACTTTGCCTTCCCAGAAACTGGTATTGGTCCACTTCTGTTTCTTCCAACCTATCTTCCCTACCCCTCTGCATCCCCATCTTAGGTTCTGTCTTCTGGCGCCTGGAAAATTCTGCTTTTGTCCTTAAGCAGAAGTCACCAAAAATACCCTGAGGCAGGAAGAACAAAGGCTTGGCAAACTCCTTGGGAGGGGGAAGGAGAAAACCTCTCATTTCTTCCAGGTTCCTACAGCACCTGGAAACAAGACAATTAGTATCCCTGTTGATTCTCCTGCCAGATATATTTCATCCTGTCTTCTTACAAGTAAGGGAACAAAGCTGACAATCTACTGTAATAGGATTACAAAAATCAGAACACAAAAGGAGGTTATGAGGTTACTCAGACATCTGACAACTGGGTTATTAACAGAGTTTTCCTTCAGTGATAAACAGAAGCCCCCAAATTATAATATTCAATGTAGTTAGATAAACATCCAGACCCCTTCCCCTCCCTACCTTATAAATTAACTTATCTCTTATCGTGGCTGTCGTTTGGCATGTGTTCTATGGAAAGTGAAAACCCACTAGTTTGTCCATGGCATATGGGGGAAGGTTTCTCTGATTCATCATCACACAGAGGCAGGGAGAACCAGCCCAGTCTGTTCCTTAGATAAAGCAAGGGTAGATGTATCTAGTTGAGATACAGATTCCTCAGAGAGATGAACTAGCATGGGAATGTGGACATGAAAAATACCTAAGTGATTCTGGTGCCTGCTTCATTTTGCCTGTGGGACCCATAGAAAGGGCATCCCACAGAAAGATGCAAGAAAGAAAGGAACCCAAGTGTCCTTTGAACCCATTATCTGTCAGTGATGCCTTTAAATCTTGGCCCAAGAATTTGCTTGAAGGCCACATGGTTCCTCCTGGGAGCAGGGACTGCCCGGGATCATATAACTTTGGAAAGCAATGGCAGCCATTGGGTTGGAGTTGGCTCTAAGCATTATGCTGCTGGTGGCCCTATCAGTATAGCCCTGGGAGAAAGAGTGGGGCAGTGGACCCTTGTTCCAGGCCTATAATGGAGTCACATTTTAGTTCCTAAGATTTTTTTTTCCCTAGTAAAGCAAAAATAGGGATAATAAATACAACATTTTAAAGAATGTCAGCTCTGTGAGGGGGTTCTGTTTGCTATTTATTTTTCAAAATTGGTCACAGCTTGATAGCAAAGAATCTAAATTTCTTTTCATTGCCCTTTAAAATTAGATTCAAGTCTATTACTCTGAATAGCTTTTCCAGTGTGTTTCAACTGCGGAGGATGACTTTGTTTATAACAAGCAGATTTATCTTTACTTTTTCTTATAAAGGACAAGTTGGTGTTGAATTATTACAACTCCAAGGGAATGTTTGCAGTTACTTATTTTAAAATGCCAGTAAGACATTCATTTCCCAGAGTTTAAGTCTATCCAAGATCTGTAACACTTGAAGTGGGCATTGATTCTAGTTACTGGTAGGCAGAGGGCATTAACCCCTGGCCACCACTGGTCACATCCCCTTTGACCACCGAGGCCCCGTAGCCTGAGGGGTTAGCATCAGGAAACCCCTAATCCTAGCACCAACATGAGAGTAGACTCCTTAAAAGGACATTAAGCAATAAACACCATTAGTGTGGGTTTTACTGCCAAGGAATTAGCCACACTGGGAATTGTACATCTGGACCCAAGAGCTAGTAGCCCATATTTTACATAGATGTCAAGATTGTTCAACAGCCACTTCAAAGACAGTGGTATGTTTGGCCTGAGTTGATGTGAGGGTATGTCAGTGGTCATCTGCTGTGCCCAATTGGAGGTCAGAGTTCAGGGTACCCCTACCACCAGCACACACACACGCGCGCGCGCACACACACACACACATTTCTGTCCTTATTGTCAGTACATATTAATAAACAGAAAAATGAGCAAAGACGTGGAAGACATTGGTGGTAGGAGACGTGGAAGACATTGGTGGTAGGAGACATGGAAGGTAGAGGTGAGGCCCTGGCTGAAACCTGTCCCGAGTCGAGCATACCCTCAGCCCCACTGAACAGCATTTCCAGAATCATGATGGAAAATGCAGTCAGCACAAAAAGGAATCCCTGGTAAACAAAGGCATCTTTGCCATCATTTCTCTGGATATAATCAAATAACCACATTCTAATCTTAAATTTTTGATCTTAAACTATTTTCATAGGCTTTTTAAGGATCTTGAAGGGATAATTATATAATTACCTAGTCATAGGTATGTTACCAAGCTAGCTGAGAGTATGTTGATTGCATAGTTCTAGAGTGAATCCCCTGGAGCAGACTGAATCTTACCAATGTAACAGTTCAGAAAAGTTTGTTAGAATGCTAGTACTAAAAGGGCACTGAGTAACACTATAGACATTAGAGTTTCTGCCCCAAAACTTTACTTTCAAGTTCTAATCTCTGATCTGAAGTATGTTTTTCTGTGTTTTCATGTCTAATATACTAGCTCTGGGGTCCAGAGCCAATGAGTGAGGAGGAGTACCATGGTGTACCTAGGGTGACCACCTCTGCTCCAGAAACCCCTAGAGCCTGTCTGGTCTCCTTCCCCTGCACCCCTCCCCATGTTTCCCCGGTGTTCTCTGTTTCTCCTGCCCAACTCTTGTCCCGCCCACCCCACCTCTGCCTCCCTAGGGTTCACATTCATTTCAGAGAGAAAAGCCTTATTTCATACGGAAGCTTTGTCCCTATGACATGGAGGAAGGAGATCCCAATCTTGAACCATTTCTCCAGATTACATTCATTAACTGACAGCTTCTCCTTTGAAACGGGTCACAATTTTGCATTGTCCTTAGCTGTTGCATAGGAGGATCTCGTGTGTGTAGAAAAATGCCCATGTTATGGGGGATTGTGAAAATATTCAGATATTTCCAGTGTCTGGGAACAACTTAGCAAACTTTATAAAAGCTGCCAGAGTTTGCAAGATTCATGAGAGCATGATTCACAAATGGAGTTTCTATTCATAAGGTCCTTATACCCTCTGGGAAAAGGAGAAAGCGTGTTCCATCACAGGAAGACAGTAGAACAAGGTTTAGTATCAAAATATAATGAGCTGAGACATAGAAAAAGCTATTGAAACTAAGACCCCATGTTCTATCTTAAAGCACTGCCCTTGGAAGGCAAGAAATAAACATGTAGAACACCCATGAGCTATAGGTAGGAGGGTACGGGGGGAGATCTGCCTTGGAAACCAAAATTATCCCACTAGAAATACATTCTTTCAGCATGCTAATCCTCGTTTAAGTGTAGTCCCAAAAGTTATGAACAAACAACTCCCTTCTTCCACCTCCAGCTTCCTTTCCTCCCCCTCCCCAGTCTGGTTTTGAATTGTATAATTCCAAAGGGGGTGAATGTAGAACCCGTGTCATATTTGCACCACATGTCTGCCACCACTAGAGTGTCTGCACATTAATAGAGCTGGGCCTGTCTATAAACTTTCTTAAGGCTGGACTTTTAAAGAAGCAGCAAGTCATTTGAGGTTTAAAAGTATCAGGTAGAGACTTTACTCAAACGCCTTCCAGTACCTTCACTGAGAATCTCTGCTCCAACCACAGCCAGTTGGGATTTTCCTTCCCACGCTGAGAACAGTGCAGCTATATGACTCTCCTGGATGTCAGATCCCTGGATTGCCAGTGCCCTTGTTTCAGTGATGTCCTTAGCAATAAGCCACGCATTTTGCTGTGCCAGAATAAGGCATGTCCCTTCATTCAGCAAGATCATAATCAAGAGAGAATTAAGAGAGGATATAGTTAAAACATGGTCAACTCGATGAAAGGTATAACTTCCTGACACCAGTGACCCTTGGTGGCACCATCATATCCAAGTCTGTACCCCAATGTCTTAGCTTGGTACCTGGCACATGGTAAGGATTTCAGAATATTTGGAGTGAGAGGGAGAGCTAGAGAGAGGAAAAGAAGGAAGAAGAGGGAAAAGAAAACTAAAAAGGACCAAGCCTGTCATCCCACGGAAAGGATGGTATGCTCTGTAGAAATCTAGGCCTTTTGATTACAAGTCTACCCTCCTACAGTGAGTTTCATATGGGGTATTTCAAGTATATGTTTTTATTCTTTGAACCAGAATCTCATTTTTTTTAGTAGATGGGATTTATAGATATGCTCTCAGTGAAGCTCTGAAGGAGATCACAAAAGTAGCTAAGTAAGTCTCCCTGTTTTGGCTATCATTGGAAAATGTAGTGCCTACCCGTGGGCCATTTTAGGCAGAGTCTCTAAAATAACTTGCCATCTGGTCACCCTGGGCTGTAGAAATATGGAATCCATGCCTAGATGAGTCAGCAAGTTAGATTACTTGAAAAACTGTTATTTAAATGTAAGCCTTCTTTCCAATTTTGGTCACAGAGAATGTGATTTCATATCCAAAAATGAAATCAAGGATCAGCAAATTATCTGAATAATTCATGCCAGAATTACCCAAACACTTTTGCCTTTTTTCTCTTTTTTTTTTTGAATACTGGTAATTCAGGACTAAGTAATTGAAAGGTTCAGGGAGACTTGACTCATCCTGATATTATTCAGATAAATGCCTCAAATTAACATTTTACTTGGTATTGACTCAACTCTAATCATGCTGGGTTTTGTCCTGCAGAAAGTGTTTTTAGTGTTTTTGAGCATAGCACCCCTTATATTAAAGTAGAAATACTCCATCCATGTCTAAATGATGATGATATTCTTAGACTACAACCTAAGATTTTTTTAAGTTTTATTTATTTTTAGTTTAATTTTTTGTCAAAGTGCTATAGGTACATATGATAGTAATGTAGTCTTATAACAAAAACTGGCTGTCCCTGTGCCCAACCTACTCCATTCTCTATGCCTACTCCCCTGAGTCAACCGCTTGCTTGTCTTTAGGTGTTTTCTCTAGTATTCAGTTATTTCTTTCTTTTTTTTTTTTTTTAATTTTTGGCTGTGATGGGTGTTTGTTGCTGCACGTGGGCTTTCTCTAGTTGCAGCAAGTGGGGGCTACTCTTCATCACGGTGCGCATGCTTCTCATTGTGGTGGCTTCTCTTGTTGCGGAGCGCGGGCTCTAGGCGCGCGGGCTTCAGTAGTTGTGGCACAAGGGCTCAGTAGTTGTGGCTCACAGGCTCTAGAGCACAGGCGCAGTAGTTGTGGCGTGTGGACTTAGTTGCTCCACGGCACGTGGGATCTTCCCGTACCAGGGCTCAAACCCCTGTCCCCTGCGTGTGTCGCAGGCTCTAGAGCACAGGCGCAGTAGTTGTGGCGTGTGGACTTAGTTGCTCCACGGCACGTGGGATCTTCCCGTACCAGGGCTCAAACCCATGTCCCCTGCGTTGGCAGGCGGATTCTTAACCACTGTGCAACCAGGCAATTCCCTGTATTTCTAAATAACATGCTCATACAGACTTTAAATTTTAGATATTATCTCTACTGTCTATTGGCATCCTACTATAGAAGATAAAAATGATGGCTACCACTTATAAAGCTCTTACCATGTACCAAAAAATATTCCAGGTTCTTCATGCATATTGACTGTTTTAATCTTCACAATGAATGATACAATATGGTAGATACTATTATTATCCAAATTTTGCAGATTGGAAACCAAGGCACAGAGAGATTATATATCTTGCCCAAGGTTACACAGTAACAGTGGTAATAAATTATGTAGCCAGGGCTTCAACTCAGTCAGTCTGGTTCCAAAATCCATGTTCTCAACAATGAACCAAATTTATCCAGCTCTATTTTGGCAACCAACACTGCCCCCCACTCCAACACACACACACACACACACACACACACACACATACACACACCTGCTTCGTCTTCCCACCATCAATATAGTTGTATCACTTTTGGGGGTTATAAATTAGTATTTGGTGTTTTTTATTATTATGACTATCTAAATATTAATCACAGTGGATCCATGCAGCATACTATTGTTACATTTCCTTATTCATGTAACTTTATATTTTCCCTGGAGATAATAATTTTGATTTTTAAGTTTACAGTTTATTTCCAAACACTCTGCTGGAGACAGAACCCTTCTTTCGGTGCATTCAGACAAATCAGGTACCTCTCGTGTTTCAGTCTGTTCACAGAGACACCGTCTTTCCTCTTACCCAAGTCTGGACTGCGGCTATCTGGCAGTGCCACACAGCTGTCATCTGCAGCTTCCCACATACATCATTCTGGGAATTCCTTTTGCTTCTCTCCTGTGTAGAGCGCTATTTCCTGAATCTATCTTTTCCACTTTTTTTGGTTTATTCTCTTACTTTGGTAAATATATCTTCCCATCCTATGGAGGTGAAGGGGTGCTAAAATTTTTTAGGCCTTACCTGGCTGAAATATCTTTGGTTTGCCCTCATATGGATTAGGAATATTTGGCTGGGTATAGAATTCTGAGTAGGAAACTATTTTCCCTTAGAATCTTGAACATATTATTTCATTTTCCTCAATGTGTCTGTCAAGAAGCTCAATTCCTCTGTAATGGCTAATCCCTTGAAAGCTTTTACGATTTTCTCTTTATCCCCACTGTTTTGATTTCATGATATTTTGCCATGATTCCATTCTCATTCCTGGGGTGTGGGCACTCACCCCGCTTTTTAAATCTGGAAACGTACACACTTCAATTCTGGGAAGTGTTTTGTACAATATCTTTGAAAATTTTATCCCCTCTAATTTCTCTGTTCACTTTTCTGGAAATACTATTATTCTAATGTTCAACACATTGGACTAATCCTTTTCTAACTATTTTTTTCTACTTTTCTAACTATTTTCTAACCATTCTTCTGTACTTCTCCATACTTTGGCTTTCTCTAAAAGTTCTGTCTAGAATATTTACTGAACTTTACCTTCCAACCTTTCTAATTTTTTATTTCAGCTATTATAGCGTTAATTTCTAATAGGACTTTGTTGGTTTTCTCTTTGTTCCTTTTTCATGGGATTATATATGCAGAATTTATTTAAATTTTACAACCAAATACAAGTGTATATTTTTATCTTTTGTTCCTTTTTACAATAAAGGTGGCATACTGTACACACAGTCTGTCTTGCTTTTTTCCACCTAACACATTGGAGGTCTTTATGTATTAGTATAAAGAGAGCTTCTTTATTCTTTTACATAGCTACATATGATTTCATTGTATGAATCCTTTTTAATCCTTTCTACATTTTTATTGAGAGTCTGGTCTCTTGTTGATTTGTAGCAGCTCTTTATATATTACACATTATAAAAACTGACCCTTTGTGATATGAATTGCAAACATTTTCCCTGGTTTTTCTTTTCTTCTTGTTACAATTTTTTGAAGTTCTCATCACCTCCCTATATTACCTCTATTCACTTTGAATTCTGTTTCTCTGTTTACTTTGGTTTTTGTCTGTCATAGTAGCACTTCCCTCAAAAGTCTGGTGATCCCTGACTCATTCATATTTAGGAACAAGACACTAAAGCTCAATTAGAAGCTCTGGCTTTATGGGTGAGGCTTGTTGACTGGTAGATGTTTCTTCACACAGACTGGTTAAGTACTAGGCTCTTTTGTTGGGAAACTCACTAATTGTCAGTATTTGTAGGACTTTTCTTTTGGCAGTTGATTTCTCAAGATAAGGAAACTCCAGTCTCCTTCTAGGGCCTATTAACCTGATTGCCAGGAATCTGTAGATCAAACTAGCAGGAGATGGGTTAATAATTGTGTTCTATAGGGACTCTCATGTAATCCCATGGTTTCCAGCCCCTTTAGCTGAAATCAGAGTCTCTCTGGTCCATGCCTTACAAACTGTAACCTCCAGTATTTCTTCACATTGGGAAAGGAACAGTCACCTGGCTGCACTGGGTCAGGAAGGTAATCTGGGGTATGAACTGCTACTTCCAAAAAGTTTCAAATAATCTTCCCATTTTCAGCACTCACACAGCACCCACTGTCACTTTCAGAAATTCATGGTACTTCTAGTTCCCGAGTCTTGCAGTGCACATCAGTTTACTGGTTCCCTGACTATAGGCTTAGATTTCTGCTTTTCCTGCCTGCTCTGCTAAGTCAGTTCCACATATCGATCCATCCTCCTGTTTCTGAAATATTATTGGCATTTCGTGTGTTATCTTCTCCTCTCTCATTTCCCTTTATTCATTTAGGTTTATGCTTTTTTATTACTTTACTTTCATTTTAGTGTTGTTTTGTAAGAAAGAGATGATAAATCTATGTTTTTAATCCGTCATGTTTAACTGGAAGTTCCTAAAACATTTTTTAACCAACCAGGTTTTTCTTCCACCCTCTTCCCTTCCTTGCCCATGAACAACTCTCTGAAGTTCTATTCATATGAATAAATAAAAATAAGAATTAATAGACTACATGGTCTTTGTAAGCAAGTACGATTTTGAGGCCATAAAAACCCCAAACCACTGGGGGTTCTCCATCCAAATGTGTCTTCATGTGAGTGAGTACCATTCCCAGAAATAGTTTGTTTTTGTCTGGTATAGCAGCAAGAAGGAATTTTGTAATATGCAGCCTTACTCAAACTCAGAAGATAACTCCTCTCTGGAAGATTTTATACTCAGAATGGGACTAATATCTCATGAAAATGAATGCTTCTACCCAGAGGGAAATTCACTTAAAAAGCAAAACTGTTCCCAAGCTTGAACTGGTACTTCTTTCCATAGGCTTATGAGGTATCAAGTATTGAGGGGAAAACAGCATTATTTTTCCCTAGGTTCTTCTTTTTCCCATAGATTTACCTACTTGTGGTCATCCAACATGCTACTACTCAGTAATCACACACCCAAAGAAAAAGGATTTCCTTTAAATTACTAACACTCAAGCTTACTGGAGAATAAAAGGTGTCACCAGTGAACCCAGTGAATAAAATATAAAAATCTCTTGTTTCCACTCAACCAGCAGTACTATGCTTCCTATTTTGTTTGACTCTGATAAAATTCACTTGACTGTAGAATTTTGCCTGGATTCCAATCAGCATAATTGAGAAATTACTTCCAGGGCCAAATTTAAAGTTGTCCACAAAGTATGTTATTAAGTAATAACATACTTATTAATAAGTATGTTATTACTATTTATTGTTTAAAGAGTGGTTTATATGAAAAGAGAATAATTTGCCTACTGGAATGAAGTATTCTTCAGTATGGTTTGTGTGAGGATAATTTCCATTTTTGGTGAGCTGTTTAGTGGCGTTGTATTGTAACTTGACCATAGTTTTATCTAATTTTGGCCTATGGTTTTTCTTCCGCTTAGGCATAATGACATCAATAGAAAAATGAAGAAATCCTACAGCATAAAGCACGTCGCTGAGCTAGAGTCAAAAGAATTCTTCTTATAAATCACTTTTTTATTATCTCTCATTGCTGCCCTTTGGACACCATTGGAAATGTCTGGACTATCCTCTGTGGAAATAGAATCATGAGAACAGTGCCTCACCAGCAGAAGAATAGACTATCGGGATGCCTTAAATTTATAGCACTAGAGTATATAAGACACATTTTTGAGTGATATTTGTATATATAACTTGTTTTTAAAGAGATGCTGTTTAAAAGCATGGTTGGGCAAATGTATGTTTTCTGAGATTGATTCAACCTCCCCACAGGACATTCACCAAGCCACTGTCACCATTTTGTATTTCATCAACTGCATAGGTGTTTGCTGATTTGGTTGAACTTCCCTTTCCCCATAACATGGGCAGTTTGGGCTCAGCTTCTCAATGAGACCAGGTCAGTGCTATTGTTTTCTGTTAAGAGTGTTTTTTCTGTCGTTTCTACTTTTTGTATAAAGGAAATAAAACAATGTTAACAGCCACCTATAAGCTTGGGGCACTTACCTTCTAATAAATCTGTGATGTTCTAATTTCTAAGGGGCTTTAAGAGTATTTTGACTGCTGATATTTTATTTCAGGAACAAACTGCCCAGTTGAGCTGCTTTCCCATAGGGGTCAAATAAAACATTCTAGTTTTCACTAAGTACTAAAGGATCAGACAAGTATATAAAGTAAGTCAGTTCCTTCTGTCTTCTCAGATCGCAGTGTTGACATGAGAAAATACTAATGACAGCTAAGGATTTAGCCCCTTTCCTGGGTCACTTTTTTCTGCCTCTAACACATGACGAGGCCTGTCTGATTCCTTTAGGAGACAGTGTGGAGCCTGAGTTCATAAGAGCTCTATTGTTGATGCAGCTCTTTGAATCCATGTAAGAGTAAGTTCCAGATGGTTTTGTCCTATCATGTAAAAATATATTTCTGTTGCAACTTCAAGAGTTTTATTTTCAAAGGGTTGCCGTGGCCTGTAAGAGGCCTGTCAAATTTTAGTTTGAAAGTAGAATGTATTCTTATCAGTAGGAGGGAGCAGTGTATGCTATTAACAGTTACTAGCAATGTTACTGCAGTCAAACGTGGGCCATTCTGTATCCTGGTGGACAAAATAGGCCAAGGTACTGAATTAGGAGGCGATCTTGCATAGGTGGATCATTTGACAAACTTAGGCTTGATGAGATGCAGTGACGTATAGACGAAGGAGCTAATATTAAAGTGCCTTTTATGTGCCAGCCATGCTTATTTTTAGGTATTATTACTTCCATTGTATAGATTAGAAAATTAAACTTCAGAGAGTATAAATCCTGTGTCCAAGGTACTACCACTAGTAATAGCAGAATTGGCTCTGGTACAAGTTTGCTTGTTATCCTCACTACACTATCCATCTGTCCTGCGCTACACTATCTCCTTAGTGTATTGACTAGCACATGGGAAGGGTGGGTTGTGCTGTTGGCTCTACTCCTGGACAACTCTTTGGTCTTAGGCAAGGGACACTGCCTCTTTGATAAATCTGGGAAAGGGGGAGGCTGGCTTACCTACACATCTAGGAGGTAGGTTCCTTCCAACTTATAGAGCAACGTGTCTATGAATTTCGGCCACGTTGCTCTGTCCTTGTTCAGGTCCTGTGAGTTCCTGTCGTCAGAGCCTGGTGCCGTGTGTGGTTCTGCATTGCTCACATTGTCTTTTCCCCAAATGAGATGCCCTATTCTGATTGTGGCCCCTTGGCTTCCTATGCCCTCTTTGATTGCTTCCTCACATTTCACTGCTCTGTCCTAGTGTTTGAGACTCTAATAGAGAATATATGGCAAGCATATGTGAAATGTGGATTCCTGTGTTTCCTGCTTGGTGCAGAGGAGGTTACACCGGAGTCACATGTGAGCCAGCCTTTGGGACTTAGCCCTAGAATGGGTCTGCAAAGGATGGAGGCCCAGAGAGTGTTCTCTCTGTCCCCCAGAGGCCCCAGTTTTGTTCTTTGACAGGCTGTGTTTATAAACTTGAAAGTTGAAGGGGGCTGGGCATTCTGCAGGGATTTTATGAGCCAGACACAGAGTTCCCAATTAAACACAGCAAAGAAAATGTGAAGAGTTTGAAAGAAAGAGATGCTGCCTTGACCTAGAAAACTCTGGCAATTTGTTTATTGACAATATCATTTTAGATACCACAGTACTAAGCACAGAAGAACAAAGAATTTTTTAAAAAGGTAAAATAGGGAAGTCGAGCGGATTCAGATGAGCCAGACCACATGACAGTACATTCTATGTTTAATGATGTTGCTAGGACACTAAAAATGCTGGTTCTTAAATCACACAGGTACATCTTTACCATCCAAGTTCCTTATGACATGGATGAATTATATGTGCTTGAAATTAATAGAAATGATGTTTTCCTTACCACAAACTTAGTTTTGTGCAGAATTTTATAAATGAAAACACAAACTAAACTCTTACTTCTTTATAGAAATCAAGACTCATTTACGTGTTAAAGAAAGAGTATGTTTCCTTTTAGTAAGCCCAGCTTTGGGGTCCCGGCCCTCACTTCCTCCCATCGGGCTAGTAAAACGAGTGAAGCTCTATCTGCATGCCTAATTACATGCAGCAGAGCAGGGAACTCAGCTCCGCTACAAAAAACTATCACAACATCTGTCAGCATCTTTTAAAGTCTGGCTGTTTTTATGTCACTAAAGGAACTTGTATTGCCAAAGTTCAACACATCAAATTAAGAATGTTTCTTAAAAAAGATAACAAGATACCAAACCTTCACCGCTTTGAATGGTTTTAATTCCCATTATTAGTATCAAGACCTCAACCCTAATAAGAAAGTTCTAGATGTACATCATGGGGTCGGGAGTGTGGATGAGACTCTGAAAGGTATCTTCAAGAAGCAAATTTTTACAAGTTTTTTTTTTTTTCTCAAAGTGTATATTCATAAGCCACTTACTCAAAGGTACAGGCTGGAGGAAATGACCTTAAAAGAAATATTTAAATAACTCCCTGAAAGAGTCCTTGATACAAAATGGGTTAATGTTATTTCTTCAATAGCCTCCTATGTGCTTAATGTTAAGTTGATAAAGCAAAGTAAGAATAAGGAATTCATTACAACAGTGTTGATACCATTTCCCCAGATAAAAATGGACTTCGTGCTGTCTATTGCCCATAACTCTGATTTGTTGATCTATCTATGTGTCCTGTTTTATCTCTGGTAACACATTATTCTTTAACTATTGCATAGTTTTATATAACTTTTCAAGCACTTGATTCGTGTCTCCTAACGAGACCATAAGTTTGTTGATCTCAACAGTCATTGTTGATCTCAATAGAACCACCTCTCTTAGATGGTGGTTAGTGAATATCTACTAGCAATTTTTTCAATATTCTTATATCCATCTCATTTTCTTC
Organism: Physeter macrocephalus; assembly: GCF_002837175.3. Taxonomy (NCBI): domain Eukaryota; kingdom Metazoa; phylum Chordata; class Mammalia; order Artiodactyla; family Physeteridae; genus Physeter; species Physeter macrocephalus. The sequence goes on from NC_041221.1 coordinate 119,617,398, forward strand.
TCCTTTCTTCCCCATTCATCTTCTTCCACCCCTTCCTCTTTCTCTTTTTCTCTCCATTTCCTCCCTTGCTCTCTCTCCTTCCTGTTTGCTGTCATCTTCTCTCCCTTTTCTTCTCTCTTCTCTACTCTAAGTTCTCAAGATCTCTAAGCCCTTTATATGGATCTGCCTTAGAAGAAACCTGGCAAAGGAATTGCAGAAAGTAGAAATGTGTTGGACCCATGTTTTCAATGAAAAGTAAATCTCCTCTCCCTTCTTGCCAAAGCATGTCAATAGAACACTGATTTTTCTATAAGCTGATGTGGTCAATAACCCATGATTGATCCATGCCAAGAATCAAGTTCTGTGCTAGGCACTGTCCTTGAAAAAAAGAGACCCAAAGTCAGTATCAGCGGCAGAGGGGCATACAAGGAGAGAGAAGTCACCAAATTGTGTATTTGGAGGGACTTATGGGAAAAAAAAAGTCTCCTAATTGGTTTATAGCAGTGGTTCTCAAATTTTGCTGCACATTAGAATCACCTGGGGAAGCTTTTCCAAATCCGATGCCCAAGCCAAACCTCATAACAAATAAGTCCAACTTTCTGGATAAAACCAACATCAGCATTTATAAAAACTGCCCCTGGACTCCAATGCGCAGTCAAGTTTTAAAACCAGTGCCTCAAAGTGTGTTCGGGCACTGTCAGCATTGGCCTCAGCTGGGAGTGTATTAGAAAGGCAAAATCTTCCTTCTGGCATTTACCGTGGCCTCTATTTTTAATTTTGTGATGATATGATCTATTGAGACAATATTTGAGAAGATAGCGTGACAGAAAAACACCCTTCCTCAAGGAGAGGGGAAGAATGATGTACCCCCTAAACCTGGGATAGGGTATGGAGAACAGACTACTAGGTGTTCTAGGGAAGTGTCATTGGGAAGTGTCACATAATACGCTTATGTATAATGTGCCTATAAACTGAAAATCAATACTATAGTTTCATATGTAGGAAATTTATAAATCATATAACTATAGAAAGTGAGGCTTCTTTTCTGGATGGGATAGAAGACAGAACAATAATTTTTCCATAAAGGATGGGGTCACTGCACTTTTATGTTTAATCATAATGGGGCTAGCTTTTCAATTGTTATTGCCCCAAGTTTCCTAAAATCTATAGAAGTCAAGTCATCAGAAAACTACCCATCAGTCAGTGGCAATAACCAAGATAAAGCACACTGAAACAAAGACTAAAACTCACTCCCCAACCACCGCTGCAGGGGCTCCCCATAATATGCCAGCAATATGCACGATGTATTTTATGACGTCATTACACAGTACAGTACTATATTGTGTGCCAGATATGTTCCTTTGTTTACACGACATACACACACACACACACACACAGAGTGAACGCCTATCACGTGCACAACTCTGTCCCTAGTGGTGGAAATACAACTGTAAATCTATGGTAATGAAAGCATAGTGCTTTTGATGGAATGTGCAAAGTGTGAGTTAAAATAAATTTGAAAAGTATAGCAGTCTGTTGTGATGTTGTGGTCTTACTTATTTTTGTATTTTATAAATATATTTTATCTATTCTTTCTGTGGAATGCGTTCTTGGAGTTGTTCAGCCAGTTAGGAACAAGGAAGGAAGGAGTTAAATTCTATTATTTGTGGTAGGCTGTGCTATTCCCTTCTCAATACCCTTTCTTCCTAATTGAGAGAAGTCAGTTAAATGTTCTCAGGTAAAATTACTTTCCCAGATGCTCTTGAAATTAGGAATGCCCATGTGACTCAGTTCTGGCCAATGAAAAGTCAGTTGAAATCATGAAGTGGTGCTTTAGAGAATTTTGTGGAGGAAGAAGCTTACCTAGCACTTGTCTTTGCCCCTGTACTTTTCCCTTCGGGGTAGAGCAGGCGCCTCTTGCAGCCATGAGAATAAAGGCACATGCTGAAAAAGGAAGAAAAGGAAAGAGAAGGCACCTGGCTCTGTGAGCAGCTCCTATGTAAGCCCTGGACTGTCCTGCATATTATCTAAGTGAGTAAAATAAGTTCTTTTTATTGACCAAGTTACTGATACCTGGCTTCTGGTAGGAGTAGCCAAATATAAAACCTAATTGATGTACTCATCATACAGAGTAAGTAGTATACATCCGATAGTTCATTGGGATAAAGGTACATTTCACAAATTGTGTTCCATCCACCAGTAGCTCTAGATGTTTGGCTGTGCTTTACGATTAAAGTAGATTTTTCTAGTTTGGTAAACAGTGCATACAGAATCCCATAACACATTGTGATGTACCACCTTCGGAAACAAAGGACTCACTCTCCCAGCTGCTGGCGCTGCTACTAGCCCCGGAGCCCCCGGTGTTAGCCTTCTCCAAGAATTGCCCTTGGCTGGAGAGAGGCGCCTTGCCTAAGAGCATGCCCCTTCCCAGGGCAGCCTGTATCCAACGACTGGTCAGTGTAGGGGGTTGATACGCTCAGCCCCTCACCCAACTCAAGACAACTCCAGAAAGCCATCCTAGCTCCAGAGCTCCCCGTGGGCTTGGCCCAACTTCTTCCTCTGCCTTATCCTGCTTCCCTCCCCTCCCCTCCCCTGTTGATCCCAGGAACTGTTTATAATAAACTTTCTGTACACTAATCTCCAGGTCAGAGTCTATTTACCAGGGAACTCAAACTAGGACAGCATATTAGCATGCTCAAGTCTTGAACAATCTCAGAGTACGAAAGAAACGTTTAATTGTGTTAGGTGTTTAAACTGATTTGTAAACCAGAGGACTTTTGGAACACTTTTCACATCCCCCAGAGTGGTTTCCCTTAATATGACTTTGGGAGCTACTGGAATCAATTTTAGATCATTGTACAAATATGGAATTTAGACTATTATGACAAAGGTTCAGTGTGAAATCAAAATGCACGTGGCCACGGCAGAACCATTTAGCCGAACTTCAAAGAAATGCAACCAAAGTTATACTCTATTGGAATACAACTTTATTTGCTAATAGTATCAAATTGATACTTAATGTAGTAGCCTGTGGTCATTATTATTGTAACATACCTTTCTCAGGGTCCTTCCATAGGCTATGGACCCAGATGTAATCCATCAACCTCATTTCACTGCTGATGGCTGAACTACATCCTAAGTCCCCAAAGAAATGTCATCTCTGAACTATGGAATTTCTCAAAAATCAATATAAGACATAGCCATAAAGAAAAAAGTTTCTGTATATTTTTTATAAAACTCGTATTGAAACCATCATATTTTTAAAAAGCCAATGGCTCTATTAGGGGTCATAAAATAAATTCTTCTTAGAGTTTGTGCTAGGAAGAAATCTGCTTCTATAGAAAAACTGGCATGCTTCTTTTTATTAGCTAATAAGAACCTTATATAACTTGTGTTTTCCTTTTTGTCTTGCCTGCTAGGAAAAGGTCAAAAGTAAAGTTTGCATTCCATCTCAGTAGCAATCCTTAGCTTAGTTTTTTCTAGTACATTCTTTCATGGGTGTCCGTGTAGGATTGGTTACTGGACCACCACGGATACCAAAGTCCAAAGATACTATAAAGTCCTATAGTTGGCCCTCTATGTCCTCGGGCTCCACATTCACAGATTCATTCAACCGCGATGGTAACAGAATACACGAGCTGCAGTTGATAGGATCCACGGATACGGAGGGCTAGCTGTATACCAATCTTTCTCACCTTCACCTCCTTTCTTTATTCTAACTTCTTTATGCTTTTTCAGTAGTTGTGCCACATCTGTATTATAAGCCACCCCTAGACCTTCTGAAAATAAGTAGGCTGAAATAAATACAAAGGATCCTAGTATCTTTTCCCCACCTTACCCCCTGCCTCCCCAACCCTGTCCATTCATTTTAACTAACTGATGTCGAAACCCACAACAACCGTGTGTGCAAGGCAATGCTGATTCAAAGTGTAAGAGAACTGTTACCTCGAGTTGCTCACTGTCTGTCCAGGATGGGAGAGATCACATACACACGTATGTGAAGTGCCAGTCAAGGAGCAGTGTGCGTGGTATGGGCTCCAGGGCCAATGTTGTTGACAGGAGGGGGAACTCACTCTTGGTCTGGCTGAGGCCAGGCAGGTGCCCTGTGAGTTTCCCATTTAATAGAGGCAAACAAATATCCTCAGACACAGTGGTTGGCTACCCAGTCCCCACGGAGTGTAATCCAGTGTCAAACTGAGGATCACATCTGAACACGGCACTGCGTGTCCGCAGCCAAATGGCCTTACTGGTAGTGTGTCCAACTCACAGACTCTTGGCAAATGATCAGTTGGCCTTAACTTGGCCAAGCAATGCGTATTTTCTCACACAGAGACAGGTAGGAAGAGATTCAGAAATGGGTTATCTATTTTATTCACCTGCCAGGGCCTCAGTCCTAGCCTCTCAGAGCCTTCATTGCAAGCCCTCCTGGGCCAGCCCCATGGATTCCCGCTGGCGGTGACTGTGCAGTTAACCCTGCCCGGCTCCACTCAAGATGACCTGCAGTGGGGAGCATCTTCAGCTCTGCTGTGGCCCACTGCTCTGAGCTTTCTGAGCTGGTGACTGAGCACAGCAGAGGCATCAGAGTCGGCATATCTTCCTGCCAGGAAACTCCTCTAAGGGCAGGTGGTGGCCCAGGGCTCCCCTCACCTGGCCAAGTCTTTCTCTGAAAGGTGCTGCCGTCTGAGACTCTTCCCCCCACCTCCCTGCACAGGTGTCAGCCCTGTGTGCCAGTCTGAAGGCTCTTCATGCAACCCCTGCCCCCTCCCCCTTCGTCCTTCCCAAGGCCTGTCCCTCAATAACTCTCTTGCACCTCTAGTCCCATTTTGATGGCTGCTTGTCAGATGACCTTAATTGACACACCACTCCTTGACCTTCATCCTTGGACCCACCTCCTTTTAGTCTTTCACCCTCTTCAAGGTTCAGCCTCCTCTTGGGGTACGCATTCAGCATGGGTTATCCTTTTCTCTCTACTTACCTTAGAAAGTAGAGGCTGGGTGGGAGGGTCTACTTCCCACCCAGTCTTCCCCCAAGCTGGGAGGCTGGGGTCAGGATGGTGCTTAGGATCCTGTGGGTGGAGGTGGGTAGGCGTATGGGTCTTCTCCTGGCAAAGAGGAACTTGGTGCTAGTATGTATGTCTCCTGTAACTTGTGCCAAAAGAATCTATTTCCTTCCCCGCCTTGAGTTATATCACAAAAAGCCATATTCTGTTCCCTTAAGCTGGTGGGGCAGGGAGAGGCAGTATGTGATTGAGGAAAACTCACCCTGTAACACAGGTAAAACATGCCACCTGAGTTCAAAGAAAAACATGCCCAATAAGAGATGGAAAGGAGCTTTCATTCTACACTAAGCTCCACCCAGCCCCTCCCCTTTTTTGCATTTCTTGTCCCTTATGCGAAAATTTTGCTGCTCACAGGTGAACAATTCACACTTCCCTTCTCTCTCCCAAGGTCTCTCCTTCACATTTTCCATATTTGACTTAATAAGTTAAAAACATGTTAATAAATTACTCAAGTTATCTCTTGTTACTTGTAGCATTTATTTCCCTTATATTCATCTTTTTTGAAAGAGATGTACTTTTAAATATAAAGATATTTTAAATTTTCATAAATTTGTTACAGGCAATGAGTAACAGGTACAGGGAATAAATAACAAGTTAGATTGAAAGTTACTTGTCATTATGTTTTTAATGGTGGTTGCCTTTGGGGAGGCCCACCTTTTTTGTGCAGGATTTATTGTCACAGCCAATTTCTAAAACCTGTAAAGACTTCAAGGAGAAGGGAACCATTCTATTGTAGCCTGTCTGAATGGATTCCTGACATCATGGCTGCAAACCTCCCTGTTTATCTGGATCTGCAGACACATCTGCAAGAAGAATCCCATGACTTCATATTCCGAACAATTGCTGGGTTGTAATGATGTCCCCAGGAGGAAGCAATTCATCCTTAAGCTTCAGAGTGATCAGAAGGGAATGGAAAGTGCTTCCTTCTGCCTGTATGTCCAAAAGCAGCATTCCAAGTGAATCCCTGGCCATTGTTTCTTCCCGGACTTAAACTCTGACAGCAAAGCAAAATCACACCTCTGATTTTAGGACCATTTTACCAGAATATATCTTGGCACTTAAAATTCTTACTTTATTTGCATATCCTTCAGCCTCCTCCTAGACATTTAAAATGGCTGAGCATCCCCTTGTGTGCCCCTTTTGTTTTCCAGACACACCACAAACCATAAGGAACACATGGACTGCAGGATACTAAGTGCTCAGTCACAGGGTTTCTTGATTGGCTACCTAATTAAGTAAATCTCCTTGCCTGGAGGAAACTAAGTTAAAATAACATTGAGGTCCGTCCCTAAGCCCACAAGAGAGAAGAAAATTTAAAACCAGGGCTGAAAATTTCCTCTGTTGTGCAATGAGTATTGCAGAATGGCTGTCAGATGGAGTTTCAAATACGTCTTAACATTTTCCTAAACATGAGTTCAGACCCCACAGTCTCCTAAATGTTGCAGGTTTGGCTGACAGTTCCTGGAGGATTACCCTGTTGGAAACCGTCAGCCATGAAGTGACTCTACCCACTCCACCTGCTGTTAGATCTTCTTATTGTAAGGTAAGAGAGTACTTTCTCCTGCTTTTCAGTAATAAACACATCAAAAAGAAAAGCATGGTATGCTGGGCAGAGACCTGAGAGATCCGTTGCCTCTCATAGCTTGCAAGAAGTAGCACATGGGTACCATTCCAGATAGAGGAAAACATGTACTTTCTTCCATAAACCTCCAGAGAAAGAGATTCCACATTTTTTAGGTTGGGACGACCATAAATGCCAGGACTTTCTTCCTCCAGGCCTACTCATTTCTGTGGGCCCACCTTCTCAGAAATGTTCGTTTTAGGACTAACCCTGTTGACCATGACAAGAATCCAATCCAGGACAAACATCGAAAGAGGGCGGAAGAGTCAGCTCCCGAAGCAGATAATAGTAAAAGAGGGATTAGATAGCACTTCAAGTGCTAAGAGTAAGAATTGGCACTTTATTTTTTAACCATAAAAGTGTAGATCCCCTCATAGAGCCGTGTTTTATTGGTATGTATGTGGTTTAATAAGACGAGAACCACTTTAAAGGTAATAAATTGCTCATATTTCCCTTGACCTATGGAATAAAGACTCATGAAGGACAGACTTCCTGGGGTTATATCATCTTGTTGGTGTATTTGTAATAATTCGATGTTTAAGGTATCACACCAACATAGCCAATTCTTAATGACAAATTCATACTCGACAGCCAGCACTATCAGACCACTGGTGACAGAAAGCCCAGAATGAATTTACTACAGTACATCTAAAATCTAGTTTAGGTACACCTCTCTTCCCCCACAGCCTCTGCAAAAATCTGTTATTACTTTGGAACTACCTGGTTTATTTCCATGTTAGTGTGTGATACCTAATATAGCTTGTTAACATGGCTTACCGTATTTTCTGGGCATTAGTGTTTATGAGAAAAACTTCAGATTTATACAAGGTTTTGGACATGTGACTCATATAAACTGGAATAAGAGCATTGTTGCTAAAACCTGGGGCTTGCTTTGAAGCCTCATCGTACTGTTCTTGTGAAACCATTAAGCAGAATGCCCTGAAGGGTAGGAAAAATTGCACTGAGCAATAAAATGTCAACAAACTGCAGAATGTGAACATCAAGCACTTTCATCTAAACATGCCCTTCTCTCCTTTCACTTGGCAGGGGTTTTGTTTTTAAAAAGTAATAAACTCTAGCACTCTAGTTGACCTGGGATGTGTTTAAGAAATTAAACCCTAGAGCCAGAAGCATTATGACCTTTAATGTGGACTCCCTATCTCAGAAAAACCATAGAATGAGAAATATAAACAGAAAAGGAGAACAGAAATTTATGTCTCAATTGTCTTGGTCTTGGATTTTTTTTAAAGAGACTACACAACAAAACTATTGGCCAGAAGGAACAATCTTAAATCTGTTTAAACAGGTGTCCAGTACTTACCGTCTCATGAACAGCAAATTAATACAATCATACCACAATTTTAGAAGGATATGAACAAGGAAAACCTATTCATAAGCCTGTATAACTTTTATAAACCTGGAGCAGACACAGTTTGGTCTCAGAGCAGGGTTGCAGTCAAGAAATATATTCCCACAGCCAAAAGTAATTTCAAAAGAACTCAAACCCTTATGTTTCTTAAAAACCATAAAGGGTATCCAAATTCAAAGACCATGACAATAAAACTCCCTTTCGTCTTCTACCCCTCCCCCTCATACTTGCTGCCAATCCAGAGCATTTCAATCCACAATTCCCCATAACGTCTCTCAACACTTCATTCTTCTTTCTCTGGCTTTCCTCACCCTCTCCTTTCTGCATCACTTTATGATGTAGATTGACCTTATCTCTCTCCTAGCAGAAAAGAATCCCTATTTGTAGGAATAAAAGAATAGGGAAATTGATCTGGTAATTAGAGAATTCTCTTTGGCTGAGTGGGGTGTGGAAATAGAGAACATCCCACATTAATCATTTGATCCTAACATCATTGTATCATGAGTGAAAAAGTACTGAGAAGTGAGAGCTGTATCTTCAATATACCCTTAAAACTGAGACCTAAAAAATCTGAGTGACATTATATAGATACATTATGTTTGTATAGTTCTAGAGAAACTAGAAGAACCTAGAAAAACTTGTTTATTAAAGCACAGAGAAAATCTCTGTTCTGTATCTCAGAAGAGTGGAGTTTCCTTTTGGAAGTATAATTCTGATAGGTTACCAGATGGAGGTTTAGAGTTTCTTGGAGAAGGAAGCAGGAGACAAAATATTAGTCACAGACACTGGGAAATTTCAATGTCTGCATGCAGAGACCACATGACAATGGTTTGGGGTAGTAAATCAGGGTATGCCTATACATGGCTAGCATTAGTTTTCTAATAGGTTCTATCGTACCAAATCAGGGGTTGTGAATCCAAATACCTATAAGAGTCAAGCTGTGTCCTAATCAAGTGACACTGGCTGAGTGAGAACTATGACGAAATGGAAAGGGGATGTTCTATCTAAAGTAATTACCCCCTTCCCACTAATTCCTATCATGTAGGAATGCTGGCCCAAAATCCCAGTTTTCCAAGAGAGCCTGAAAATCCATATGCCATCTGGGATACCCCCCAAATTTTAGATGTTGGCAGTTTAATATTTTTCATCACTATGAATGCCAAATAGCCATGCATATGGGCTGATGCAGCCCACAGAACAACATCAACTCTGAAAAAAAATTTACCAAGAAGCAACAAATATACCAACAAATATAATATTTGGTGTCTTTACCTGATTCAATATGAATATTTAATAGAATTTTCTGCAAAATATATCCACGAACAGATTAAAAAAAAACTTAGAGGAAATCAAACAAGTGGCAATTTTGCCAAATAAATTGGTTCAACCATGTAAAAACCTGTAGGCTTAGGCCCAAGAAGAAGTCATTATGAAAACAGGAAGCTGCCTTGAAAGAGGACACCCTTACCCAACAGTTCCACTTGTAGAAAATTATACAAAGAAAAAAATTCTTAGTTGCACAAAGATTAATATATGAGAATATCACAACAATTTTTAACTGAAAAATGTGAAACAACCAAGTTATCCAATAATAGGAGCTTGGTTTAAATAAATTTTGTATGATATATCCATTATGTGCAAAACTATGCACATTAAAAATAATTTAAGGGACTTCCTTGGTAGCTCAGTGGTTAAAAATCTGCCTGCCAATGCAGGGAACACGGGTTCAAGACCTGGTCCGGGAAGATCCCACATGCTGCGGAGCAACTAAGCCCGTGCACCACAACTACTGAGCCTGCACTCTAGAACCCATGAGCCACAACTACTGAAGCCCGCGTGCCTAGAGCCCATGCTCCACAACAAGAGAAGCCACCTCAATGAGAAGCCCGTGCACCGCAAAGAAGAGTAACCCCCGCTCACCACAACTAGAGAAAGCTCATGCGCAGCAATGAAGACCCAACACAGCCAAAAATAAATAAATTTTTAAAATTAATTTAAAAAGTAATTTAAAATAATGCTGCAGAAATTATTTAACAGAAAGATGTTCTTGATAGTTTTGTTAAAAAGCAGGTAATGTATGCAAATAAAGTATAATTCCATTTTCTTATGTTATTACTGAGAGAAATTGAAGAAGACCTAAAAAACAGAGAAGTAAACCATTTTTATGGATTGAAAAATTCAATACTGTTAAGATGTCACTTGTCCCAAATTTACCTGTAGCTTCAATACAATCCCAATCAAATTCTTTACAGGATTTTATTTTCTAAGACAGTAGCATGCTGATTTGAAAATGTATATAGAAATGCAAAGGATCTAAAAAAGCCAAAATAATTTTTTAAAGAGGAAAATAATTGGAAGATTTACATCTCTTGAGTTCATGATTTGCTGCAAAACTACAGAAATCAAGACAGCTGTATTGGTTTAAGGATAGATTTGTGGATCAATGGAGCAGAATAGAGTCCAAAAATAGACCCCCACACATATATGGCCGATTGATTTTTGACAAATTTCCCAAAGTAATTCAGTGGGAAAAGAATAGTATTTTCAACAAGTGGCCCTAAAACAACTGGATATCTGTGTGGATGTAATGGTTATTTTTATGTGTCAACTTGGCTGGGCCATGGTACCCAGGTATGTGGTCAAACATTATTCTAGATGTTTCTGTGAGGGTGTTTTTTGCATGAGAATAAGTTTTAAATCCATGGAATTTTAGTGAAGCAGATTGCCCTCCATAATGTAGTTGGGCCTCATCCAATCAGTTGAAGGCCTTAATAGAATGAAGACTGACCTCCCCTGAGCAAGAAGAATTCAGCCAGCAGTCTTTGGACTTGAACTGCAACTCTTCTCTGAGTCTCCAGCCTGCCAGCCTCCCCCATCAGATTTTTAACTCACCAAGCCTCCACAATCACATGAGCCATTTCTTAAAATAAATCTAGATCTAGATATATAGATATAGATTTAGATAGAGATATAGATAAAGGTATAGATATCCTGTTTGTTCTATTTCTCTGGAGAATCTGGACTAAAACTGTGGATAAAACAAATTTGCTAGATCATAATAAAAGTTAATTCAAGGTGGATCATAGACCTATATGTAAAAGTCTAATATATGAAACTTCTAGAATAAAGCTTATGATAAAAATATTTGTGACCTTGGATTGTAAGCAAAGATTTTTGTAGTTAGGACACAAAATTCCCAAACACTAAAAGAAAAAAAGATAACTTGGATTTAAGCAAAAATCTTTTGCTCTTAAAAAAGATAACATTAAGAAAATAAAAGGCAAGCCACAGACAGCATAAAATATTCACAAGAGGTATTTCTGACAAAGGATTTATATCCTGAATATATAAAGGACTCTACTCAATTATAAGAAGGCAAACAACCCCAAAAATAAATAGGCAAAATGTTTGAACCAGTATTTCACAAAAGAAGATATACACATGGCAGACACTTGAAAGTAAATCCTCAACACCATTAGTCATTAGGGAAATACAAATTACAACAAAACGAGATACCGAGATACTGTATAGTCACTAGAAAGGCTAAAATTAAAAAGGATGACAGTACCAAGTGTTGTCAAGAACGTCAAGCATCTGAAACTCTCTTACACTGCTGGTGGGAATGCAAAAAGGTACAGAAAATTGGCAATTTCTTACAATGTTAAACATGTACCAATTGCATGATCCAGCAGGTCTACTGTTAGGTATTTACTCAAGAGAAAGGAAAACGTGTCCACAAAAAGCTTGAAAAAGCATATAAAATTTTTATAGAAACTTTATTCATAATAGCACAAAACTGGAAAAGTCCCACATGTCCATCCACATTCATACAATGGAATACTACTCAGATATAGAAAGGAACAAACTACTCATGGATGCAACATAGTTTAATTTCAAAAACATTATGCTGAGGAAAAAGAGCCTGACACAAAAGAATATATACTGTGAATATATACAGATTTCAAGAACGGACAAAACTAAGCTAAACTAATGCAAACAAGAATAGTGGTTGCCTGCAGTGTGGGTCCACGTGGTAAGGGGATTGACTGCATAGTAGCATGTAGGAAATTTTACATGTGTTTGAACTGTTCCAGCGCATCATTAGGGTAGTTGTTATACAGATGAATATAAATATTTTTTTCAAAACTCACCAAACTGTATAGTAAAAGTCATGTATTTTATTGCATGTAAATTACACCTCAATAAATTCAATAAGCTGATTTTTAAAAAACATTTTCTAAAGATGGTCCCACTCCTGCCCCACAGTTATGCAAGACTTCTTGTGTACTATAATCCCCTGCTGCAAACTCATGCAGAGCCTTTCCCTATTTTCTAGTGATCATATTCCCTATGATTCTAGGAATCAGTACACATATTCCCCAGCCTTTGTCTGCTCCACTAGAAGAGGTGCTTACAGGAAGTAATCTTAGATATGACCTGACTGTGCATCACAATCACCTGGAGTGTTCATTAAAACTGTAGATTTCTGGGCCTTTTCCCTAGAAATTCTGATCTTAGGTCTACTTTAAATCCAAGGGAAATGCCATAGTGCTTTGTCCTCTGTTCACTGCTCACACCCCAACTGCACTAGATTTTGAGTCACTGCTACAAGGCTCTGTACTGAAACTTAATTCCCACTCATGTCCAGGCCTGCCACTGGACACTGGCCTCACTTTTTAAATAACTGCCTTTTTCAAATGTAAGCATCTTGAGAGAAAAAGTGATGTCACTTTTATCACTTATATACCAAATTATGAGGGCCCTGAGACAAATTAAAAGCCCAGTCTTATTGTAGGCCCTCTCCCCTCGGTCATCTCAATACTCTCCAGGAAAGGTTACATAGATGCTGAAATATGTCCTACTCATCGTCACCACTTGTCCCTGGGATCCAGGATTAGGGATAAAAACCTTTAATGGCAAAGAGAGAAGTAGGGTCTCTGCTCTGGCTTCATGTCAAGGTGACTTCTAAGGGATTGTTACTAAATTATTTTGTTAAATCACAGAACACATTTTTCTGTAGTCTGTTCCATAAGACCATAAAAATTGCAATGGTTAAGAAATCCCTTTTACTGAAAACCATTATTTGCTAGTTTGGTCTGATTAGAAAAATGTCAAAGATTATACCTTCAAACCCAGGAATATCAGGATACACATGAGCATGCATATGCTACTCTTAGCATGTAGGCAGCCATGACTGCTCACTTAGGCTTTCTACCAAGGTGAGCCTTTGTTTGTTGTCGCGTAGCCTGTAGGGTAACTTTAACAGCGGAATAGGATGTTTGTGTGTGTGTGTGTGTGTGTGGGTGTGTGTGTGTGTGTGTGTTTACGCATGTATGTCAGATTGCAATCCTAATTCCATGAATTTCAGGTCCTCGAAGACCAGTAAGACATTGGACCATTTTTTCAAACTGCAAATTTTCTTTAGGTCCAATTGACCCTTTAATATAAATGTTTTTAATCAATTGGGCTACCATGAGAATCAGGGGATTGGAACTATAGCTGGGTGAGAAAGAAACAAAATAAATCTCTGTGCAGAGCAGTCGAGCAGTCAGGGAGAGGAAAGATTTAGAAGGCAAATGCAGCACAAGGAAATTCAATAGCTAGAGTACAATAAATGGGGAGAAAAGTGGACTCAGAAAGAAAAAGGTGGGTTGGAATGCAGAACACAAGCCTGACCTTCTCTGCAACTCTGCCTGGGGCCCTGGTGACAGCTGTTAACTCTCAAACTTCTCTACGTGTTTGCCAACACGGGCACTTTGAAGAGTATAGAGCACACCTTCTATGTTTTAGTCCAGTTTCCACTATTAAAACACTCTGACTCTTTTTTATGTCTTCCTGGAAAAGAAAAAAAGAGACACAAGCTTATTACTTCCCTAAGCATTCTCTCTTGTCAATATGAAATTGATGGAATTCCTCTAGTCTAGGATCTCATAGGAATTCCAAAGACATCCTACTTCACTAAATTGATGACACTTCTAAGATTTTAAAGACACATAAAATTTTAGAATTAGAGAAGACATTAGAAATTATCTAGTTCCAACTCTTAATTTGAAGCATTTAATCATTTATGCGAAAATAGACATTGTTAAGCGCCTACTGTAATCCAGGAATCAGAAAGAGCCAGAAACCCGACCTGAAATGCCACAGTCTCCTTTGTTTACCTACTCTAAGCTGGTGGCCATAAATTTTTCTCATTGTGAGGTTGTAAGTTTTTTAGGTAACTACCTACTATATTCTTTATATTAATTCCTTAAATTGTTCCTAACTTTACCTCTTTTGGCTTCTAGAGATATAATACTAGAGACACAGTAGTAGGTAAAACAGATAAAAATCCTGCCCCAGGTGAGATTATATTCTAGAAGAGAAAACAGTCAACAAAAATAAATATATACTATAACATCAAATAGTGATAATGAAAGAAGAAAAAGTCAAGATGATATTTCAGGTCCTAGAAGACCAGTAGGACATTGGACCAGTGAATGAGTGTGAGGCTGGTGACTTGCTTAGAGTGGTTAGGAAAGGCTTCTCTGAGGTGGTGATAGATAAATAGACATCTAAATGAAGTAAGAGAATGAACAAGGTAGAAATCTGGGAACAATGTTCCAGACCAAAAAAAAACCTCTGAGTTGAAAATGAGCTTGCCATTTTTAAGGAATGGAAAGAAACCCCTTTGGCTAACGTAGAGTGAATGAGGCGGAGTGATGGGACAAGAGGTCAAAGATAAACAGGGGACAAATCATGTAGAGTTATAGGGCCTTGAAGGGAATGTAGGAACAATTTAAGTGATTTTCCAAGGGCAGAGGTATAATTTCTCCTGCCCCCACCATACTCCACAGAAGGTTTTAAAGGTAACTTAAAATCACCCTAAGTTTCTGAAGTCAAAGACTGTCTTTATCCTATTGTCCCCGTATCAAACATTATAAAGTAGACCACCAGAGTAAAAGCAGATTGTGAGAAGGATGAGTAATCTCCAAAATGAATAGGATGACTAACACAATTTGAAGGGAAAAGTACACGATGAGAGAAGTAACTTGAATTTTTAAAACCATGGAAGATGTGATAGGGTCACAATGGAATTATCTGTCATTGGGAGGGGCCAGTCACTTGTGTGCAATTCCCAGATAGTGAGCCCTGAAGGAATGGCCAGAGAGGAGCCCAGAGTAACTGGTACTGGGACCTCCAGAGTCCGGCCCAGTAGGTCATCCAGAGCTGGGTCCAGTGGCAGGCCAACTGGGCAGAAGACGTTGAAAACATGGCACCTATTAATTTGGATTGCTGTCTAGATCACAGATCACATTGGTAAAATATAAATAGGTCCTGCTTTCCAAAAAGTACACAACTTCTCAAGCAGAACTATAAATATCACTTCTCCCAAAGGGCTATATGCCCATCACAACTGCACCAGAGAGCTGTTTACTGAGAATACGTGATTATTTTATTATTTAAAGTTCAGATAACTTTAAGTTTTAAGTTTAGATGCTTCCCAAGAAATTAGTCCAGAAAAGGGAAATTCCAAGGCAATTACAAACAATTAAAAAGAAAATAAGTAATTTTACATACTTTGCATATAATCAGGTCTTAATTTTGAGCACTAAAAAAAGGTATACAACTTTTATTAATTTAAAAAATCAATATTTCCTCACCCTTCTAAGTAAAGGTCAAATAAATACACGAAGAATATATCAGTTGAAGGAATTCCAAATTATTGACCTCACACAGAGCCTCATATTGCTGGGTCCAGGCTTGCTATCATCTCATTTTCTCAAATGTGCCAAGGTCTAGGAACATCTTCCTTCCTCTTTCCCTAAATAGAAATGAAGACTTGATCCCAATTGATTCTAAAAACATATTTGGGCAAGAAGCAACCGTTCCAGCCAATAGGGAAATGAAAGACTTGGAGATATTTTTCTTTATATGGGAACTGGAATGTTTAGGGATTCAGATATGAATCTGAGAGTCCAAAAGAGGTAAACTTAGGAACAATATAAGGAGCTACTACTTACATAGCAGGTAGTGACTTGAAGAACTTACAGCCCTACACCAAGAGAAATTCATGGCCACCAGCTTAGTGTGGGTTAATAAAGGCATGTCTCAGCTCTTTTTGGTTGCCTTTAGGGAAGATAGCTGTGCCCCTTTCCTACACATGCCTTGGTCTTTCCATCAGACATGGAATACTCGCTACATAGGCAAATCTTATGCCTGTGTTCTAAAAATACACAGTTTAAGACACTAAGAGGCAGTGGTTTTTATTGTCCTTCATTAGCTTGATAGTTCAAGGAGCTCAGAAGAGAACTGTAGCAATTCAAAAGAATTCCTGTTTAGTAGAATATTTCCTGATGAGTGTTTATCTCTTAGAAATATTTAAGTTATTGGCTGAACTGAGACCTCTGTTTCTACTCACTACTTGACATTTCGTATGTCTCTCCATGTTTACCTCAAGGAGCTTTCTCTGAATAACGCATGCCCTGGAGTTTTCTCTAAATTCCTAAAGAATTACCTATGCCCCTCATTTGTCACTTAATGTATACTAATTTATAGGATCCTTGCTTCCTCCCTCCCTTCCTTCCTTCCTTCCCCCTCTGCTTCCTCTTCTCCTTCTCCTAAAATCTATTAACCACTTACTCTGTGTGATCACTGTTCTAATCTCTTTTCAGTCAATTTTCTAATTTAATCTTATCAATAACTCTATTATTTATTCTCTCCCAATTAGTTTCTCTACTTCTTGGGTACCCAGATGGTCTTATTCCTGTTTGGGTCCTAGGTACCTCACACTCATATTCTTCCAAAGAAATAAAACTTTAACCAAAATCTGTGCGCAACTGAAGTGTACACTTACGTTTGACATGTGGCTCACTCCAATGTAATTGAGTAATTGATTTCGCCATTCTTATTTAGTTCAGTTATTATGTCCTAGGTCTGTACATATCATTATGCATGGCCTGTCATAGAGCAAATAAAAAGGTGTTTATAGAAAGGAAAAAGGTGGGTGGGGAGAGAGAGAAGAGGGAGGAGAATGACTCACATGTTACCTCATACTTTCGATGAACCACAGAATAGGTCTCCTCTTTCTATGCCTCTTCCCCTTTTCCTTTTCTTATAAATCAGCCAAGAGAAGAACATTAATTTCTTGAAGAATGCTTTTCAATGTAATTGTATAAAAATGTTCATAATCTCAGAATGAGAGAGAAAGAGAAGAGAATATGTGATGGAGTGGTGGAGGGAAAGGGGGAACATTCCTTAAACCCTGATCAGCAATGCTAAATGGTCATTTTCCCAAAATTGTACCTTATTCCAAGAAATCGTTCCCTCTTCACAAACCCTTTACAAACACTACTACTAAATCAGTTTGCGTCTGTCCTAAGCCCTGAATCCCAAATGCTGGGGATTCAGACCTTGGCTTCAGGAACCATCAGTGACCTATATGCTCATAATGGGAAGTGAAGGAGGCAGTTCAAATCCTAGAGCCAGCAGTAACAAGGCCCAAGTCTCTTTATACTCACAGGGCTGCTGATCCCATTCTACAGGAATGTTGAAAACAGCAGCTTTCCCAGAGAGAGACCCCAAACTATACTTTTAGGTGATGCAATCCAAGCCAAGCTTCTTTACATGGCCAGGGACAGAGCCAAGGAAATTTCTGTCAGTTCCACAGTTCTTCTTGAATATTTTGGTCACCAGAAATCTGGAATTACAACAAAATAAAATTAGGAAAATTCATAGAGTACTGAAATGGTAATAATAGCTGCCTTTGGATGATATTCCGCATGCCAGGAATTAATCAACCTTAGAGTTTTCCAGTTATTATAACAACCATAGAAAATATTTTATGGACAAGGATATTGGGATTCAGAGAGGCGAAGAAACTTAACAAGTGGCAGAGCCGGAATTAGAACCTGGGTCTGAGTGTTTCTCAACAAGGGGCAATTTTGCCCCCTAGGGAACATTTGATAATGTCTGGAGTCATTTTTGGTTGCTATAACTAGAGGGAGTGCTACTGTCATCCAGTGGGTAGAGGTCAGGGATGCTGCTAAACCTCCTGTAATGCACAGGACAGCCCTCACCACGCAGAATTACCCAGCCCCAAATGTCAAGAGTGCCAAGGCTGAGAATCCGCACATCCCTAACCCCCACTCCTCATCTGTCTGACTCTAAGGCTGACTTCATGCTTTGCAAAGCATCCAGCATCTAGATATACAGGGCAACAGAGATGAAATTGCAAAGCTGTGGCTGCGGGCAAAAGAGGATGAAGGCAAGTCATCGGCTTGGGGTGATTTCCACTCATGTGTAATGGAGAGATGGGGAGTGAGCAGGCAACAGAATCTGAGCCAATAAACTTCCCATCATTTAAAGTAACTGTCCCCTTTGTCAGCTGATGAACACTACCCAGCATGGTGGAAGATACCAAAGACACTGCCAATGGCTCCGGACAAAAACAAGCACTCCAGTCCAGGGAACCTTTAACCCTGGCTGCCTTCTGACCCTTGTCTGCCTGCCTTGAGATCGTTAGAGTAACCAAGGCAGCCCATTAGCCCTCTTATCTCAGCACCCCATGGCTGTCTGGGAGTGAACCCTGCCAATGTCTGCTTCATCACGGGCCCAGAGTCTCAGGCTATCAGCACCTGGAGCTGGGCCAGCAGGCGGCTGGGCAGGGCGGCTGGTACCAGACACCCAGGTCTGTTCTCTATCCTCCCCCTACTAATAAATGGCTTTCCAGGCTCTGCCAGGGCATGGATCATAGGCTCCCTGTCTGCAAGACAGCCAGTTTTCTATGCCAGATTGGAGCATGAAAAACAGAAGCTTTCTTGGATTGTAGTTTAGTGGAAATGCTCTCTCACACATTTTCTCACACATATTAACCAGTCATAAATCAATCTACTAAGCAATGTCTATACCTCTCTGTGAAGATTTCCTCAACTCCACCAGAACTGGGCTGTGCTAGAGGAATTGCACAAGGAATTCAGTAAGAGCCTTTATGCCTTCCCCAGCACACCCTCCCCTCTGCTCCCAACATGAGATGTAGCTCTGTCCAGACCCCAGGCTCCTCCCACAGATCTCCGCCCTTCCCCAGCACGGCACTCGCCTCTCTGTATCTAGTCACTTCCTGGCTGGCGTCTGAGCTTGCTCTGGACTCTCCTGCCCACAGTTACATTCGGTGGATCAGATTCTATTAGTTAAGTGAATAAATGGGATGCTATCTGCATAGATATCCTTTACAGCAGTTTATTTTATTTACTGCATTGTCACTTTTAGATATCTGACTCATTTAAAAACAGAAAGCCGTGGCCATGTCTGTGCTTCTTTATATTCCCAATGACTGGTCCATTTGAGGAGCTAACTGATTGTATGAGAGAAAAGAATTAATTGAATCAATTAATGAATCAAGGTTTGAGACTGTCTCTTTTTTTTGAAGTATAGTTGATTTACAATGTTGTGTTAATTTCTGCTGCACAGCAAAGTGATTAGGTCATACAGATATATACATTCTTTTTTATATTCTTTTCCATTATGGTTTGTCACAGGATATTGAATATAGTTCCCTCTGCTATACAGTAGGACCTTGTTGTTTATCCATTCTATATGTAATAGTTTGCATCTGCTAACCCCAAACTCCCACTCCAGCCCTCCCCTACCACCCCCAACCTTGGCAAGCACAAGTCTGTTCTCTTTGTCTGTGAATCTGTTTCTGTTTTGTAGATAGGTTCATTTGTGTCATATTTTAGATTCCACATATAGGTGATACTATATGGTATTTGTCTTTCTCTTTTTGAATTACTTCACTCAGTATGACAATCTCTAGGCCCATCCATGTTGCTGCAAATGACAAAATTTCATTCTTTTTTATGGCTGAGTAGTATTCCATTGTATATATGTACCACATCGTCTTTATTCGTTCATCTGTTGGTGGACATTTAGATTGCTTCCATGTCTTGGCTATCGTGAATAGTGCTGATGTGAACTTAGGGGTGCATGTATCTTTTTGAATTATAGTTTTATCTGGATATATGCCCAAGAGTGGGATTGCTGGATCATATGACAACTCTATTTTTAGTTTTCTTGAGGAACCTCCATACTGTTTTCCATAGTGGCTACACCAGCTTACGTTCCCACCAGCAATGTAGGAGGGTTCCCTTTTCTCCACATCCTCTCCAGCATTTGTTATTTGTAGACTTTTTAGTGATGGCCATTCTGTCTGGTGTGAGGTGGTATCTTGTAGTTTTGATTTGCATTTCTCTAATAATTAATGATGTTGAGCATCTTTTCATGTGCCTGTTGGCCATCTGTATGTGAGACTGTCTTTATATTTGACTTATGACATCAAAATGGCACCAGAGGTTACATAGCTATGTGTGTTTATCAAAACTCATAGAGCTATACACAAAACAGGGTGAATTTTACTCTGTATAAATTGTTTTTAGTGAAAAATAAAATTTAAAATATACCACAGAAAATGAATCCCTTTTGTCTAGTATGTAATTATGACCGTTATAAAAATTTTAAAGCAGCTTTCTCCCTTAAAAATATTATACAAAAAGAAAGATGCAGGTTATTATAGAAGCATGACTTCATCGTTGTATAAAAGAACATTTCATAACTACCTTTGGAATGTCAATGTAATCTTATTTCATATACAAAATCTTGGTAAAAATGAGGCATTTCCAGTTCCTTAAGGCAACATTCAGCTACAGATACGTCTTCAGAGAGTAAATGTTCTTTTAGCAGATGTCACTCTAGCAGAGTTTTTAAATGATATGTGCTAAAATTCCTGAGTTTTAAAAATTATGCTTTGCCTCATGGATTTGTTTACCTCTGTGCCAACATATTACAGCATAAAGTAACATGCATGAACTGCCAGGAACAGCTTTCTAGGGACAGAGACTTAATAGGGCACTATATTAACAGAATATTTTCAAAATTACAAATATTTCATAATTTTCAAAAAATCCCCAACTTAAGAATGGGCAGGGCTTCCCTGGTGGCGCAGTGGTTGAGAGTCCGCCTGCCGATGCAGCGGACGCGGGTTCGTGCACCGGTCCGGGAAGATCCCACATGCCGCGGAGCGGCTGGGCCCGTGAGCCATGGCCGTTGAGCCTGTGCGTCCGGAGCCTGTGCTCCTCAACGGGAGAGGCCACAACAGTGAGAGGCCTGCATACCACAAAAAAAAAAAAAAAAAAAAGAATGGGCAAAGTGAATAATAAACAGAACACCAGGGACTTCCCTGGTGGCACAGTGGTTAAGAATCCACCTGCCAATGCAGGGGCCACGGGTTCGAGCCCTGGTCTGGGAAGATCCCACGTGCCGCAGAGCGACTAAGCCTGTGCATCACAACTACTGAGCCTGCACTCTAGAGCCCGCGAGCCACAACTACTGAAGCCCGTGCGCCACAGCTACTGAAGCCCGCGCACCTAGAGCCCGTGCTCCACAACAAGAGAAGCCACTGCAACGAGAAGTCCTCTCACCGCAACGAAGAGTAGCCCCCGCTCGCCGCAATTAGAAAAAGCCCGCACACAGTAAGGAAGACCCAATGCAGCCAAAAATAAATATATAGAGTAAAAAAAAAAAAACAAACCCTATGTTTTCTTTAAAAAAACAAAACAGAACACCAGAGATCATGTACAAAGCAACAGGATTATCATGGTCCTTCTTCCAGCCTTCCATGATTCTCCCAGCTTACGGCAAAATCACCCATCTCTAAATTCTGTTGGCACTTTCTGTTTGTGTCTGTTGAGACTGGGATCATCAGCCCAAGGCAGATTCCATCTGGGCCACATGGAGAATGAATACAGTACGAGTTTTGTGTGTGTGTTCTTTTGTTTGACTTGCGGTTTTTGAAAGTTTTGAATTTGTTGTGAACATTTCCAAAATTGGCAAATTTCCTGTATAAATCCAGTGTTCCAATTTCTCTTGAGAAATCAGAAAGGTCTGGCAATGCTCAATCCACATTTCCATGTGGTTGGAGCTGAGTGGTGGCTTCTTTCTATAGAAGGAGCCTGTGCCCTGTGGTTTGCCAGTGTCTCCACAATCACTTGTCTCTAGTCCTGGTGGACTTTGAATATGCCTGGCCTAAAGAATGGCCAGGTGTATGTGACACTGTACAAACCCACTCAATGTGGGTAAGCAGGCAGAGGTCATTGGATCAAAGAATCTGCTTGTGAATGTGGTCAAAGCCATGAAGCTGGAGGAAAGGTCCATAGGCTTAGAGGATCAGGGTGTTGCTATGGAGACTGCAGATGGCTATAGGTTGCTTTGGTTGACAGTGGATGGGGATTCCCCAAGAGGGGGCAATGGCAATTACTGTATTTAACAACATGCTGGTATCATCTGGGACCCACACGTCATGACTGTGACAGTCGATGCCATGGCGATTTCCTTCTATAAAGGGACCAGAACCACATGGAAGCAGGGATCCCACAGGAGTTCCACCTTTCTTCAAGGTCTACAAGTTCTCATCAGTGTCACTGCTATCTTCCAAGGCAGAGGCAGAGGCAGGGGCTCTGGCTTCAGAAACCTCACAGTGGCCTCATTTTGACCAACTACTCCTATCCTATCTTGTATTGGCTTTCAGTATCTGCTTTATTTCTTCAGTAAGATTGTTACTTTCTGTGGACAAGGGAAGTACTTTACATCTCCCTTGTTACCTTCTAGGACGAACTACTATGTGTTAGCCAAACAGCTCATACTCTTTATTTGTTCTAAATTGAATCAGCAGACTGTCTTCAGTGCCTAAGTAAGATCATGAAGACAAAATGGCTGAGCAATCATGGCAGGAACTACACTGGGGTCATATGACAGTCAGCTTGGCCCCTGCCTCGGTCTCCAAGATAACCTGGACCTGTTTGGCCCCTGCCAGGCTGGAGGGTCCACAGAGAAAAGAGACCCTTTAAGATGCATATCTAGAAGCATTCCAAAGTATTATTAGATAGTAATGGAAATGGTACGAGGTCTCACCTGATTACACCTGAGAACAGGTATTGCATGGCTGCAGTATTCTCCATGGGATTTTGAGGCTAAAAGATTTCAGAGGGCAAGTCTTCTCTCTGAAGACTGTATGGTTTCAAACAACGACCAGCCAACTGTCAAAAGGGATTCGTACCTACACTCACATAGGATTCTAGTAGAAATGAGCTCAAGCATCTATGAGAAGGAAGATTCTTCTGTTGCTGTAAGCACTGCCTTATCAGCCTTGCCGCTCTTTAGTATATACCCCGCCTTCTAATTATGCCTAATTTGGACAGTGCAAATGTATAACAATTCCTCCACCAACAGCTTTTCCAATTAGTAAGAAAATCAGTGGCAAGATGTGAAATCCGTGGGATGCTGAATGTAAAATGTTAATTAATTTTAAAAACCTATAAAGCCTCTGGAAAAACCTTTTCTGAGAAAACTTCGTGTGATGTCCTCATTAATACAGACCCTGAAATAGCTTTTTCTTTTATCATGCTACCTTTTGAATCTGATTCTTACCATTGCTGGGCTTTTCTCTGGACTGAAGTTGTTTGAGGAATTTATTAACTCTTAAATCTTGGCCAAGTGGACCTGGAATCAGTTACTCTGGCATCTTTGACCAAATGTCTACTGTCCTGAATCTGGTGAGCAACAGGGACCTCCCCACCACTCCCATCCCCACCCCGCCCCCCAGAACAATGTAAGGAAGAGCCATAGAGTCTGTGGGTTTGTCACAGTAAATGATGAGGGCCTGGGTCTCTCCTTAGGGGTTTTATCTTATCTATGTTCCAAAAGTTCTCAAGATCCCTGGAGTTGCCCTTGAGAATTTGTGTAGCAGAATTGCCCCCGATGATGGTATAATGGGAGCAATCTCTCTGCCTCCAGGTTTAATGGGTCTCATACTTCAGGGACCATCTGGAGACAAGCTGGTCAGTAAGTCAGGTCCATCTAAGTGGAAAAAGGAGTTACAAGACCTAACATTGGAGACAGTCATTTTTAGTCACCCCTACAACAAAATTGCTAGAAGTTAATTCCTATCCCTGGAACCCAGGGTGGCTGAGGCATTCACATTATGGCACATAAAGTTCTCCTCTGAGGCAGAAAGCTTGCAACTCTGCATGCATTTTTCCTGCAGCATCCCCTGCTGTCACTTAGGAGGACACTAGCTGGCTTTGGCCTGACTTGGTTTTCTTTTCCTAGCTTGATCTCAGCCACTGCATCCTTCCAACATGTCTACTGCTGAAATTAAAGGAAGGGTCCTCATTGCAGGAGAATAAGAAATCTCCCAAACCAAAGATCACTCTCTTCATTTGTTTGTACAACCCCTTTTGATTCTAGCCACTTTTGTTTTAATTAAATTTTACTTCTTTGAGACCTAAAAATGTCTCTTCAGAGCTGGATCAGAAATAATGAAAATATTAACACTGAATATGTTCCTCAGTGAGTCTCAAACTCTAATTCAAAGCCCTTGACATTGATTACTGTTTTTAAGCCTCTCAACAACTCTGTGAAGTGAGTACTATCTGTTACCATTGCCATTTTACAGATGGGAAAACTGAGGCATTGACAGGTTGAGTCACAAAGTCACATAGTAAGTGGCAAAGCTGGGATTCAAACTTGGGTCATCTGGCTGCAGAGGCCATGCTCAGGTTATCGCTCATCCCCAAGGTCTGGCCAATGGCCACTGCCTGACCCTTTTATTCCCAGATGGACTCTGGGCCTTGAACAAAAAGAACACCAGTGGCTTCCCACTAAAGTCATTTGCCACAAATAAAGAGGCAGATTCTTCCAGTGACCCCCACCCCACCTCTTCCCTATGAGTTGCTTCATATATTTCACAAAGACTCTTCCCTTTTAAAGCTTCCCTTGATGTTGGCTGTTGACTTGGGTTCATGTGTGTACATGTGTGTACAACTGACCCCAGGTTTTGGATCTCTGAGGAATGGCAGGGAACTTCTGCCCTCTTTGTAAGCGAAGGGGATTTCAATGAGAATGGAGGCAGGTTTACGGTCCTGAAGAGCATCACAATTGACAAAAACACTTGGTGGGACTTAAAAGTCCTTTCCCATTGTTTTCCTCAGCCTTGAAATTCAGTCAAGCTGCTCTGATTTCAAGCATCCTTGGTTCTTAAATTGCTTTTTAGCTTGTACACCTTAGAGGTGCAAAAAAAAAAAAGAAAAGGAAAAGAAAAATCCAACATCATGCAGGTGTGTTGAGATACTCTTAAGGCAGTGGCTCCCAGCCTTGGCTGCACACTACCATCATCTGGGGAGCTTTTATCAACCTCAGTATCAAGCCACACCCAGGTCAATTACATCAGGACCTCAAAGGGTGGAGCCCAGGTTTTGACATTTTTTAAAGCTCCCCAAGCAATTCCAATATGCAGCTAATTCTGAAAACCACGTTTTTGTAAGGAAAGCGGGCTTCCTTTCTGCTAACCCCCATTGCTCCTGAGATTACTCTGAGAAAGTTATCAAGCTTTCTCCCTTGATGCTGGGCTCAATCTTCCTCTGAGGGTGAAAAGCTCAGCTTGGACTGGAATTGATAATATGTAATATAGACTGAGGGCTTCCTCTGCATAAGCATTTACTAGGTGCTTCCTGCTGATGGTCTCATATAATAGTCCCAAGAACACAGTTGCGGGGGAGAGTGATCTTACTCCTTTTTTACAGAGGAGGAGACTAAGGCTCAGAAAAGTCAAATAATTTGCCCAAAGTCAAACAAAAGGAAAAGTGAAGGAATCAGGATATGACCCAAAGAGTCAGAGTCTAAAATTTCTAAATTCTTCTAGTGACTAAGATCTGGGGAATTTTTTTATGTTTTTTGTATGCTTTGGGCCACCCAGGATCTGACTTTAAAATGTGTGCTGTGAATTCCTACAAGGAAACTGACTCCTAATTTACACACCCTCATCCTTTCATAGCTAATGTCTCCTTTGCAGATGCCTTTGGCTTGTCGGGAAAGCCATCTCCCTCATTAGTCCCAGTCCAGCGTCCTCTGTCCAGAACTTCAGCAGCATATATGGTCTCTGTGCCGGGCACAGTGCAAATGCTGG
Organism: Physeter macrocephalus; assembly: GCF_002837175.3. Classification (NCBI taxonomy): domain Eukaryota; kingdom Metazoa; phylum Chordata; class Mammalia; order Artiodactyla; family Physeteridae; genus Physeter; species Physeter macrocephalus. Next base: position 119,643,421 of record NC_041221.1, read on the forward strand.
TGGGGAGTGTCTCATCCACTCCTCATAAGGACCTCTGGTTCATGCAGCTCTCACCTTCGTGGTACAGACAAGGAAACAGTCACAGTTTCAGTGATGCACAGGATGCTTCACCGTAGACCATGGAGCTGACATTCAACCCGAGGTGTGTGCCATTCATTAAGGGTGTTCCACGGCTGCCCCAGCTGAAGCTCCCGTCTGAGTCTTCAAAGGGAAAGTGTGAGCATTTTAATCAATGGAGGTTCAGCTTCTCAGAAAAACAGGGATGGCCACAGCCTTTGCAGGAATCTGGAGATAGTAAGAGTGGTCACCAGGGGGAGACAGAGCTTGAGACATAACGGGCTCTTCTATTTCAGCACTGAACTCAGTAAAGTGCGGAACGGGGAGGAAAACAGCTGCTGATAGAACTCTTTGTTTGGGGTTTAATTTCTTCTTCTGCAGCCGCTTCCTTTTTTTCCCTTCCTCCCCCCTCTCCATTTCCTCTCCTGTTTCTAAGTGGTAAGAGACAGCTTTACCAGAGTGTACAATCCAAGGAGGTCAATCTCTTCCTTCTGCTCAGAGCCTCAGCACCTGATGTCTGAGAAAACACACTGCTTTCTGAGTTAAAAGGCACCAGTATACAGAGTTTCCATACCTCCTGTGTCAGATCCTGGGGCTCTTGACAGAAAAACAAAAGCAAAACTAGATAATTCTTTTTGAGGAAAGAAATTGAACACTGCCAAGGCAAAGGAGAGTTTGATGTGCAATTAATCTGTAGGAATTTTTTTTTTGCCATTAAACTTTAAGTTGGATTTTCAAATGCCCAAACATTCTATATAAATAACAGGTATGTGAAACTATACCCGTAACATCAGAAATCTTCTTTTTAAAGATGTGATTATCTCATTTCTAAATTTTAAACTTTCTTAAGGCTTCTCTCGATTTGCCATACAATAGAAAGGAAAAATTTTTTTCATTGATAGAATTAAAATAATATTTACTCTTGCTTCACAGATCTGATTAAAGAAGATATTTAGCATATTGACCCCAAGCTCCCAGAGAGGAGAGACTTGGTTTTATTCCCTAGACATCTACAGAGCATTTCCAAGTGTGTTAACATGAGAAAGGTGCTCTCTAAATATTTAGGCAATTGATTAATGAAGGAAAGAGTCATGCTTACCTGGTTTCTTCAGCACAGACCCCGCACCTAAAAAGAAAGGCTGATCCCTGCCACGCCACCAGGTGGCCCATCTGAGAAGACAGGTTTGCGAGAGCGGGACTCAGTCATACAGAGGCCGCAATAAAGAACCCAGACAGTAGCTGGCGTGGTAGTTCTTCCTCTCACTATGTTTACCTACCCACCTGTCCTAGTCCAGGGTTACTTGGTTAAATATAGCAAAAAACCCACTCAACCTAGGCTAAGGGGGAGGAAGGAGATTACCCCGGAAGGGCTCAAGGATCTTTCACAGACTCAAGGGCAGGAAGCAGGGACAACAAAGCAGTTAGGAACCAAAGCAACTTCAAGCTGCCCCCTGCTTCTCACCCTCCTGCCAAATGATCTGTCTTCTCGTGACACATCTGCATCTCTCTTTTCGTCTCTCTTTCCTTTCCCTTTTCTAAAGTGAAGCTTTATGTGCTTCACTGTATTTGTAGAAAAACAACTGCCCTAAACAATCCTACATGTCCCCTGAAATCAAGGTCCTGACTGTCACTGTGTCCCCAGACAGAGAATCTGGCCCAGGTTGGATCATGTGCTCACTTTTGATCTAAACAGCTGTGGCCCTATGAGTGAGATTATTTCCCCTTCTACTCATTCAGGGGCACCACCCCCGCTCTTAAGGACAGCTGACCATGTCCATGGGCCTCCCATAAGGAGACGCTGCTGGTCCATGGACCTAAAAGCTACGCTTCACTCTGGCCTAGTGAACCTTGATGGAATAGTGTTAAAACACTAAGGAAAAGGATTCAATGATTCTAAGTGTCTCCGATGGAAGCGCCTGTATTTAAATTACAAGGGTGGCTCAAAAATTCATTCCTGTAATCAGATGGTTTGGTTGATGCTAATTTTGCAGTGTGAAATTAAATTGCATGTGAACATATTTGGCAACATCTGGAGGCATGTTTCAAGTTGCCTGTGACTCTATATCTCTTGTGCATATTTCATTTCTGCAGCATCCAGAATGTGTGATCGCAAAATTACCATTTCGGAAGGTGTGCATTTCTTCTGGGGGTGGGAAGTCTTGAGTGAGAAAGTGACAGTTGTAAATTATGTGAAGTGCAGCAAAGCCAAACAAAACAGATCTTTGATGGTGGTTTGGTGAGATCCAGGTTCAAGGTGATGGCATACGTTTGGTTAACACTGAATGGGTTCTGCACTATAAACCTCCTCTATGTTGTTATACACAAATGTCACAATGAACCCCGGAGAACTAGAGCACACAGGAGTCCTAAAGCACTGTCACCCAATTTGGTGAACATACAAGTCCAATGACAATGACCTAGATCACTGAAAATTTGACCCAGGTGAACATTCAGGAATAAAATAAAGGCCAAATTTCTGTAGCCCGTCTTATAGCCTAGACCTTATGCCAGTGGTATGTTGTCTTATGGCCGCTTTTCTGTGTGAATGGTGTTTCAAGAGAGGATTTTACAAGTCCTTCATCACCAAACCCAAGGATAGGGTACCATCACAAGATTCAAATGCCTATAACAAAGTAGTTCATAATCATCAAAAATCATGAGCTGTAATTTGCATAAAATCTTGTTTCATTGTTGTTTTATTTATCACCCAGTAAGGCATAATATTATGAGAAACAAGTTTTGAGAGATCTCAATAATTTTTGTTTTATTTAATAAATATTTATATTTCTCAGTATTTAAAAAACAATAACAATCTTCACAACAATCTTATTAGATGGGTAGCATTATTAATCCTATTTAGCAGATGAGAAAAACTGAGGTCCAGAAAGTTTAAGTAACATGCCCAAGATTACAAGCTAGTGGATGGTTTAATAAATAATGGAAGTAGACAATATTTTTGAAGGTTCCCCTCCCCAAACAGTCCTCTTTAATATCATATTACAAATTCTAAAGTCCGTTCCCATTGTCCTCTTTGATTCTCAACATTCCATAAGGCTGGCCGTAGGTAACCTCATCCTTTTACAGATAAAGAGATGGGATCCCAGATGTTAAATGGCTTCCCAAGGCTCTGAGTTAATAAGAGACATAGTTAGGGCCCCACTTGGCTTTCTGACTCCTCCTGGTTCAGTGTTCTTGCTCCTAATACACAAATCTAATATGACCTTCTGGTTGTCATCTTGCTAAAATGACAAGGCCCTCCTAAGCTGAAGATGTCCTAGTGTAAATAAATGCATGTGTTGCTACATAGAAAACACTTACTTGGTGTCTTGAGCTAATTCCTGTTGGGAAGAAGAGGCTCTGTCTGTCAGCAGTTGAATTATTTTTCTGGCAGAGACAACACTCCGCATTAAAACAATAACTCATTTCTTTGATGATCAGAGATGCTGGCTGAGCTCTGACCCCCTTCCCTTTCATCAGCACAGCCCACCAAGTGAACCACCAAATCCCAAAGCAGGCTCATCCCACTAATGAGATGTGTGACTGCCCTAAGCTCTGCAGTACTAAACCATGTTGTGCTCAGGAAGGGGGCAAGATGAAAGTGGTAGGAGCTTCTTGGTTTGCTTTTGTTTTGTGGTGGTTTTCACTTATTTGTTTGCTTGTTTCTTTTGCTCTTTCTCCAGTTTGGCATCAGGAATCTTGTCTAGCCTTGCAGAATGAAGTGAGAAGCTTTCCATTTTTTTCTTTTTCTCTAGCATCGTTGTAAAAGTCCATGTTTGGTTATAAGATTTCTCCTATAAACCTACTAGGGCTTTCACTACATTTTCATCTGTTTCCCAAATTATTTGTTGATTCACATGTTTACTTCTTAATTTTAGTCTTTTATATTTTTCAGATGTATTCTCTAAGTCAAAAACCTAGAGCTTATTATAAAAGGCTTTGTGATGGAAATACTTTAGCAGATTCATAGTTCAGAAAGTAGAGAAAACCACATGCCAACAGTGGGGAATGATACATGTATATAAGACTGTGAACTTCAGGCTCTAGATAGCAAGGAGTTTGAACAAAAAGTGATGGCCATCTAACCATAGCTCGGCAGACGGTTGGAGAAGGGTGATTTATAATCAGGAAAGGTATTGAGGTTCTAGCTTCACTTGTCCCCCTCAGACGCTCTCTGTTAGAAAGATGGAACCCAATATCGAGGTAAAAAGAAAAGCCACCCAATATTGCTGAAGAGTTTCAAGCTAGACATTCCGTCTTCAAACTGTGCTCTGCCTTCCCCTTGCTGCATGATCTTCATCAACTGACCATCTCACTGAGTTTCAGGATGCTCATCTGAACATTTTTCATGCCCCAGTTACTAAGATATCTACAGAACAATCTCTCCGTGGCCACAACTAACTTTTGCCCCTGTGTCTGGAGGGATGGCAAGTATGTACCTTCTCATGCCACCAAATGGTGTAGCTACACTTTGCTGTATTGAAGAGTATTCTGGGTCATGCCCAGGCCCAACAGAAGTGAGTTCTGTGACTGACTAACAACTATCTTCCATGAAGGAGTCATTTATTTGCCATCTCTGTCCCAGACTAAGAAAACACTTGTAGCAGTTCAGTTTCCCATTTTGTAAAGTGGTAGCTTTCTCCTTCTGAGGTCACATGAGAATGAGTAGATAATGCTTTAAGACTTTGAAACAGAAATAGACTCACAGCATAGAAAACAAACTTATGGTTACCAAAGAGGAGAGAGGTGGGGGAGGGATAAATTAGGAGTTTGAGATTAACAGATACACATTACTATATATAAAATAGATAAACAACAAGGACCTACTGTATAGCCCTGGGAACTATATTTAATATCTTGTAATAACCTATAATGGCAAAGAGTCTTAAAAAGAATATATATATATGAGGAATATATATAAAAAGAATATATATGTGTGTGTATATATATATATACACACACATATATATGTATATAAAATGGAATGGTAGTAAGATAGCTCTAGCCATGGCCATGACATTGTGCTTTGGGAAAGTGCTCACGTGTCAATAACACCATAGATACTTATAGGCCGTCCTTTTAAAATGATCTCACACTCAGTCTTTTCCTCCTCAGTCAGGACATCCTGCTCATGACAATATTAAAAATGTTCTTCAACAATGAAGACTTCCGAACATACTAGGTTAAACAGGATAAGCTAGATAAATGTTTATATCTTGTTGAGTTTATTGGGCTCTGATTATTTTTCTCAAGTCATGACAAAAGATAAAAATAACGCTGGGTAACAGCTGGATGGATGGGTGGGCAGCCTCTGTCTCTCAGCTCTGTCTGCTCACCCTGTCATGAAAATGCTAGGTTGGAAACTCCACCCCGGCAGAGAAGGGTAGATAGAAAAAGTGAATTAAGGAGATGGGGTAGAAACAGAAGTACTAGATTCAAGGTGATGGTAGCAGCTTTAGAGTAGAGTTCCCATCCAAGGGGGACCCACTTCAGTTCACATTGTAGATGGTGGTTCTCTGGGATGAAGTGAAGGTCCAGTGAGACCATTCTCTGAGGAGGGATTACGGCATTGTCTTCACACAGGTCCTCCTTCAGCTCCTTCACTTTATCATTTATTTGTTCAGCTACAGATTTTGATCATCTACTATGTGCCAGGAATTGGGCTCTTTGGGGATTAAAAAAAGTGATCTAGACTGCTCTCAGAGGGTTCATAGTTTAGAAAGGAAAGGATACATTATAGAGCAGTAACTGCTCCAGGGAAGTTATGGAGGTCTGTCTGTTAAGGAATAAATCCTCAATGCTGAGATACTCACAAGGTATGTGTACGTATACCACAGACTAAGAGCTGAAACTAGAGATAAACAAATATTCATTATGAGCTTTGGTTTTCCATAGTTATTAGATCATTGGCTTTTCCAAAGAATTTTTATGACTCCGAAAACAAGTTTTAAAGACATTCTACCCAACATATCTGATTTAATTCTAGTCTCATTTGCTTTCTGACTCTTCAGATAAGCTTTAGCAATATTGCATTCGCATTTAGCTAACTAAATATCATTGGCAGATATCCAGGTCTCTTTGTGCCAGCAGTGCTCACGATAATGTCAGAGCTTCTTATTTTGGGTTATTTATATGTTTATCTGAGGCCCTTTTTCCTCCATAAACAGAGCTATTTGCTTTGCTGCCATTTCAGTGTTTCTGGGGATATTTTTTGTTTTATCTCCAGCTCTGTATCGATAGGTAGACAAGTGCCTGCCCTGGAGTAAACCTTTCGCTATAGTCTCATATAGCTACTTAGCTCTGGAATCTTAAAGAACATTTATAACTCCTTTGCACCTGGTGGAATTTTTCAGGTAAATGAAAGGGATGATTTCTGCATCTTTATTTTGCTTCAGATCCATACTCTAGACCCAATTCATGTTTTATCATCCTGCTTATCTGACTTTTTGTAAGAGCAAAGGCCAATACTGGAACTGATGAAGTTTTAATCCAAACTGGAAAACCTTTCCTAGAGGGAATCAGGAACTTTCTCCAGGCCTGTGAGATGGTGGTGTTAGCTTTATGGAAATAACAGGTAGTGATGACTGTGAACCTGACTGCAAGCTACTGGTGGCAGGGATATATGCTACCATCTTGCACCCTCTGCACCTGGGCCCCAAGACTGGCATGTGGTATACTTGCCACTGTGTGCTGAACTGGCTATATTCTTCAATTATGTTTTAATATATTTCAGAGGGGTGAATAATAGTGGAGAGAATTTTAAAGCATTTGTTTTATTATTTCAGTTCAAAAGGCTTTGACTGTTTCCTTGCTTTATAGTTTCTATAGTAAAAAAAAAAACCTAGTCCTTTAGTCTTTGAGCTTACATTTCTGGAGTCATAAAGTAAACCTAGTGTTTTTAGTAAGAATTTTATGCCTAAAGTATTTCTTTGAACCAGTATATGGAGGAAAAGATTTTAAAAAGTTTCTTCTATGAGCGACTGATTAGTTCTCTATCACTGAATAACTTAATGACTTAAAACAACGAATCTTATCTCACAGATTCTGTGGGTCAGGAATCCAGGCACAGCCCACCTGGTTGCTTCTGGTTCATTGTCCCTCACTAGACTGAAATCAACCTGTGGGCTGAGACATTAGCCACCTCAAGGCTTGAGTGGGGGAGGGTCAGCTTCCAAGCTCACTCAAGGCACCTCAGATCCTGGCTGACTGTTGGCTGAAGACATTGGTTCCTTACCACGTGGGCCTCTCCAAAGGGCAGCTCACGACATGGCAGCTGGCTTCCCTCAGAGGAACCCTCAGAGAGAACGACACAGGACAGAAGCCACAGTCTTTTTGGAAACCAATCTCAGAAGCGACATCTCCTTACTTTTCTGCTTGTTAGAATCAAGTCACTAGGTCTAGCTCACCCTGAAGAGGAGGGAATTTACACAAGGGCAAGAATTCTGGGGAAGGGGGTTCATTGGAAACCCATCATAAAGGCTGCCTACCACAGGTTAGATGTAGGTGTGTGTGAGTGTGTGTATATACATATACATATATATACACACATCTATACATATATACACATACACACATATGTGTGTATATATATATGTATATACACACATACCTATATATGCCTACACACACACACACACACGCAGACACAGGGGTTAGATTTAAATATCCTCCAAAACAAGATTCCACCTCTGATACAAGAAGATGATACCTGTAGCTTCATCAGTCTGTTAGACGTCATCAAACACATTCTTGATAGACAGGTTTATGTTTTTAAGAGGACTTTCTGCTTTGAGATTTTTCTCGTTTGAAAATAAGATATTTACTTCTGCGTACTGAAGGAAACAAGCAATCAATAACTTTAGTTTTTGTTCCTGGGAAAGATGAAATGCGACCTTCATATTTGTTAGATAAGCAAACAATCTGGGTTCATTCTCTCCAAGTCTAAACAGTGAGTTTGTCAAGTGAATAATTATAAAACCTTGCTGGGCAGTAAAGAAAACAAGCTGCTCTTAGGAAGTACTTAATATTAATAATTTATTAATAGTACTGAATGGAGAAGGCAGAATGAGTGCTGGGTTGGAATTTATTCAAATGCCTTCTCTCAACCAGATATCCCAAGTTTCAGTTCCCCTGAGTCTTAAGTTTTCCAGAATCAAGGAGAGGGCAATCGATGGTCATGAAATGGAATGATTTTCAAGGTTGCTACTGGATACAGGTGCCAAGCAGGGCTAAGGAGAAGGAGCTGAGGAGGAGAAAACTGGATCTTCCTGCCGCACACCTTGCCCACTCATTGACTGGTCCTTCCGATGCCTTGCGGGCCTAGCACACACGAGCTGGCTCCCAGATACTTCGGACTCCCGGCCGCACCCACACTCCAGTCTCGCCTGCTCCAAAGTCCAAGTGCGCTCAAAGCTTGGTGCTCACTGATCTTCCTGTTTAGAACACTCTTCCTGTGGTATCCCAGGGCTCATCTCCTGTACTTCACTCAGGTCTCCTCCCAAATGCCATTTTCCCAGAGAAGACTTCCTTGTCAAAAAGAAAAAGAGAAGCTTGTCCTCTGTTAAAAACAGTGCCCCTGTCACTGTCTCAAAGTGCTTACACTGCTTTGTCTTCACAGCACATCCCTCCAGATATATAATATCTTACAAGTTTAGCATCTGTCTTTCCCAGCTAGACTGTGGGCTCTCTGAGAGCTGGGAGCTCTTTCATTCGATACTGAATCCCCAGAACGTGGATCAGTGCCTGGCACATAGTAGGTGTGTGATTGATTTTTGTTAAATAAGTGAGTGCTTTAATTGCTTATTCTGTGCCAGACACAGTGACCAGCAGTTTCCATGCAATATCTTCCATAACCCTCACAAGAGTTGGCAGGAGAGATCTGGTTATCATTATCCCTATTTTAGGGTTGAAGAACTCAAAGAAGTTAACAAATTATCTAACGCTGCCTAGCAAGTAAGTGACTCATGGGGATGTTCCTTTCTCAGTCTGCGCCCTTAACCAATTGACCTCTTTGAATGAAATGATTATACAAATTCAGTGAGCCTTGAAGTAGTTCCAGAAACTCCTGTCCAAATGTATATATCAGTAGGACTTTGCCTGGTCCCCATTGGTGAGAATGCCACCTAAATAAGATAGAAAACCACATCCAGGCCAGTACTGGCAGATCCTGTCAGGCCTGTAATTGAGTTCCTCTCCTCTGGAGCCCTATCTTCTAACCTTTTCAGGAAGAGAGCTATCAAGGAAAAGTTTTGGTGAATTTTCTCTAATTTGAAAATAAAGGGCAGAAAAGCAAACTCTCTTGGTAATTGCAAGAGGATTGATGGGAAAAATATTTTAAATGACAGGCTTGTTTCTGATGCCAGGAGAAGGCTGATGATTCCAGCATTACCAAGGGCAGGTGATTGGCACAGGGGATGAAATGCTGGGCAGTCAGATTCTCGTGCCAAAAAGCCTGGCAATGCCTAATCTGTGGGAGCAAGTTAGGAGATTAGAGAGCTTGTAATGGTCCTGAGAACATAATGGCTTAGTTTTGTTTTTTTGTTCTAGCAACTCTTTATTACTTGCTGTCTGAGTGGCAGGTACCATGCAGTGCACATTACATGTGATGTCTCCTTAAACCCTCAGTGAGGGCAGGGATTTGACTGTCAATGTGTGCATCATTTAGAAACACCAACATTTGCTCATAATATTAGACATTGAATATGTAGTGGTCACTGAACCCTGTCTATCTGACCTCTGGAGTTAGATGCCAAGAGCTGCTGGGTTTCTCCCCTAGAGAATACATCTGGTTACCATGGTATATGTAGAAACACAAAGCTTAGGTGGGGTCAGATGTGGTGTCAAGAGCTCCGATTGACTCCAGCAGAGCTGAGATGAGAGGGACTCACACCGGAAAGATCTCTCTGTATGTGCTCATACCCCTTTCACCCTCCCATTCACTAGCACCCCCAAAGCATATGGCCTGGGCTACAGTACTCACAGAGGTAGTGATTCTCAGTAAGGGGGGGCCTGGGGAAGAACATGCTAGAACCCCCTAAGTCTGGGTCCACCCCTGTCTTACCCTGGGTAGGGTCACAAGGTTTTCAAAGACCAAGGATGACTTTCTAATAAAATGTAAATGAGAGACATAAGAACACAAGGGTGCCCTTTTCTTTTTTTTTTTTTTAAATAAAGGAGGAGGAGGTGGGTAATCAAACTCTGCTGATATAGAAAGTCTAACGGTAAAGAAACCTTTAGCAACTGCCAGGCGGCCGCTTTCAGTTCTTTTTGAGGCCAGCAGAGAGAGCTGTTGTCATGCCCATGTGATGATTCCTGTCCACCCTATCTAAACTTCAAGTTTAGTCTTCCTAGAAAAAGATTTGATATAGCGAGGACAGTTTAGGTTAACGGAAAAAGCACGAGACTCAGAATCAGGAGATTTAAGTTTCAACCCCACCCTGCCCCTTGGCAAGTCACTCTCTGTGAATCCGTCTGGGGTCTATCAAATGAGGGATGGGCTAGACTAGCACATTTCCATTTCTGAGTACTGCCAGCATGCCAGACCCCTGCTAGACCTTTCCATCAGCAGGGGTTCAAATCCTGCCTCTGCAGCACATTTAGTATCTGGATGATTTGGGACAAGTTACTTAATCTCTTAAACCTCAGTTTCCTCACCTACAAATTAGGGATAACAAATCGTCATAGGATTATTCTGAGGATTAAATTAAGTAAATGTGTGTAAAGCACTTAGCACAGCATCTGACACATACCTGTCAATAAATGGCAGCTATCATGATTTACTAATTTCATTTCATCTTCACAGCAGTCCTGCCAGGTACTTAGTACATTTTCTTTTAATATATCAGTAAGGAAACTGAGGCTCAGAGAGGTTCAGAATGTAACTATGTTGACCCAGCTGAAAAGTAGTGTCACCTGGATCTAAATCCAGCTGTGCTCTTTCTACTACACTATGCCAAGCATTCTCAGATATCACACGCTGTATTTCTGCTGTTCCATCTTTTGGAGTATAAGTCAACGGTGGAAATAGCCTAGATGGAAGCAGAGACTGACTGGCATTCACAAGATGTCCAAAGCTGAGCAAGCCTCGCCACCCGCCAGGATCAGACAAGCTTATGATGGAAGGATTGGGGTTGGTGCTGAAACTTGCGATTTGTTATCAGCTGCTGTAAACTGAGCTCTTAGCAGCTTTTTCTTGTTTTGGCCCACTTTCTTTCAGCCTTCCAAGTCTGTGTTGAAACTAACTCTGAAAGAGGATATAAGCCACCTTTTTCCTAATGATCTCTGAAGGAGCTATGTTAACTTGAGGACTATTGGATAAAGTCTTACAAAATGCCATTCAGGAAGTTTCTGCTCCACCAGTGGACTTGCCATTTGCTCTTCACCCACCGAGGTAGATGGAACCTCCCGCAAGGGCAGGACCTCCCCACTGTTGGATGGAGTTGTGCCTGACTCCTCACCTCAGGAACAAAAAAGGCCACCATTTATGTCTGCTGCCATGTTCCAGCCTCTGTGATCAGCACCCAACACATATTGTTTTGAATTCTCCCAACAACCAACCCTGCAATGTTTATACACCCCTGTTTGATAGTTGAGGAAACAGAAGTTGGGAATAGTAGTGAGCCCCGTAAGTAAGCAACTGAATTGGAGATTTGAACTCTAGATGCTGGACTCCATAATTTACTGCCCTTCCAACCCTCAATTTTACTTCCTGACTTGACCTTGGAGGTGAAGTCTACTCTGCAACTCCAGCTGCCCTATTCCTTTGGACAGTCATTGGGTTTGGTTCAGTTTGATTTGGTTTTTGTCATCAGCGTACATTCTCACCCCCTATCCTTATGCTTTATGCTTAGAAGAAGCCTGGAACACATTTCTTTAGATTCCCTTGCTCCAGAGTCCTGGATAACAATTGCACTCTGGATGCAGTGAGATGCATTCACTGGATTTAGAAAGTGGACGTTATTCTTCTCCTCCCTGCGGTGGCAAAAGAGGCATGGACTGCACAGAGAAGAATTTTTGCAGCAGCATCCATGCCCCCTTACCAATCACCATCTCTATGCTGAGGTGGATCAGCGAGGTTGCTAACTGTTTTCTGCAGATCCTTGTTCTCTGGGTTGTGGCAACAGCTCTCTGACTCTGGACCAGACCTATGGCAGTAAACCTGGAAGCTAGGAGCAGATGCCTAGCCTTTCCAATAATTTCATAAAAACCTAAATCTCTGCTTGAAATATCAATACTTTGTATCTCATTTCCAGTCTTTACCCTGACCAGTATTATTCTTAGCTTCTTCTGCATACTTCTTTTATTCTCCTTAAATATAAGTATACTCTTAGATTACAGATCCACCCTTCTTGTCTTCTTACTTACGACACTTCCTAAGAGAGCACTTATATCTATGGCTTCAGTTATAATCTGTATTCTGCTGATTCCCAGTTCAGCATTTCTAGCCAGACCTGAACTGTGACCTCCAGCACACATAGCCAGATCTGTACTGGACATGTTCACGTGAATATCTCTCATGCATCTTGTTCCAGGTACTATTGTTTTATAGCAAACCAGCCTAAAACGTAGTGGTGTAAAACAACCGTTTTACTATGCTCATAGATTTTTGTGGGTCAGGATTTCAAAGGGGACACCATAGGGAAAGCTGATCTGTAATAAACGGTGTCAGGGACCTCAACTGGGAAGATTCAAGGTTGGGACCACTTGACAATTTGGATCTGGAATCATCTGGATACACTTTCACTCACATGTCTAGTGGTTGATGTTCCTGTTGGCTAGGACCTCAGCTGGGCTGCTGTCTAGATGACCTGCACAGCGGCTCTCCATGTGGTCTCTCTAGCTGGTGCCAGTGTGGACTTCCTTACAATATGGCAGCTGGGTTCTGAAAATAAGGATCCCAAGAGAGCAAGGTAAAAATGCATGAAATTTTTATGACGTAGCCTTAGAAGTCACATGGCGTCAATTCTATTATATTCTGTTGGTCATGGCAGTCACAAAGGCCTACCCTATTTAGAGGGAAGGAACATAGACCCCCATATCTCAGTGATGAATGTATCAAAGTCACATTGTTCTAAGAGCATGTGGTAGGTGAGATAAGGTTGGGACCATCTCTGGAAATATGATCTACCACACAACAGAAACACAGTATGTTCAAAACCAAAATCACCGTCTTTCCTGCTCTCCAAATCTACCTTGTCTGAATTCTTTATCTTAGCAGATAACACTACTATCCCTCAGTTGCTTAAGCCAGAAACTTGGGAGTCAATCCAGAATCCTACCTTACCCATCACACAAATCCCTCATCTAAGCCCACTGAATTTCTTACCCATTTCTTCCAATTTTGCCTTCTCATTATGTCTGGAACCCACTTCCTCCTTTTATCCCCATAGCCTCAGTTCGGGACATGAAATTAGGCCCCGTCTCTCTCCTTGTTCGACTTCCCGCTCTTCACCAACCCCCAACCTCAAACCCATGCCCTGAGCTGCTCTCAGGGTCTTTCTCTAAAATTCAGATCTGAGCAAGATACCCTTCTGCTGAAAACCCTTCACTGGCTCCTCAAGTTCCCGCATTTGCTGTGCCAAGCCCTCTACATGGCCTGCTTCTCCACCTCCACTCTTAACATTGATCACCCCGGCAGGCCCACCTTTACTCTCAAACTACATCAACCCGTTTCCAGTTCCCCAAGCTCCCTGCAGACTCTTCCACACTGCAGGGCCCTTCTGCACGCTGTTCCTTCCTCTCTCCCTTGTCTGTCCACCTCCTCCCTGTCCTACACGACTCAGCTAAGCAATTCCCTCCCCCAGGAAGCCTTCCCAGTGTCTCTTCCCCCAGCCTGAGTAGGGGACCTTCATTTGAGATTTTGCTCACTTTTTCTTATATTTGGCCAAACCATTAGTTTGCTTTGATTTTAGCTACCTTCCAATTCTGATCGCTCGGAGGAAGTTATGTTATACAGAACTTTAAAGCTGGAAGGAACCTCAACAATCATGTAATCTGCTCCTCTTCTAAAGCGAGCATCTCATAGTCTGTATCCTTAGCACCTCAGTGCCTAGTATATAGTAGGTGTACAGAATGCTGTTTAATTAAATAAATGTCCAGACTTTTCCAGCCAAATCTGGATGTCATGGTTTTAGAAACCATAGCAGTTGTCAACCTGGTTGGAATCCAGAAGTAGGCAGGTTGAGAACTTTCTCTTTGGACCCCTGAGAAGACATACCCCTCTCCACCAGTGTTAAAGGAGAGAAGCAGATTTTTTGGCTTTTAAAAGATCTTCAGTTTTCCCTTACTGATTTCTCCAATGAAATCATAATTTGTGAAACACTCAGCCATTTTCTTTCTTTCTTCTTTCCAGTTTTGGCTTATTTTATGTCTTCTGCCTAAAATGAGAAGGGAAAAAAAAAAATCCCAGGCTTCACAGTATCAACTGCAAGCATCCAAACTAAATAAGATTTTATTTTCTTTCTTCTCTTCTTGTGCATATTTAATTTCTTCTTATAATGTTGCTGAAGGCAGTATTTTATATGGTCCGTGAAAACCATAGCATTTCTTCAAGGTAAATGTAGATGTTTTCATATTTTATGAACTAGTCATCTATATCTCTGATAAATAAAACTTTCATAAGCTTTAAAATTCCATAAGTAGCTCTTTAATCTAAAAGTGTTCCTGGCAAAATCAAGGTGTTTTAATAGTAAAGTGATGTTTTTGCTCTCCAGAATGAAGAAGAGACTAAATGTAAAAAATAGAAGGGAAAAGGTGGTAGCACGGAAGCTGCCATTTCCTTTCCTCTTCTATAGGGAAAAAAAAATGAATGTAAAAATCATCTCTGTTGTGACCACCAGCATTTATCAGATTTGCCTGCTGTCACTAATGATGTATAGGGTTTTAAAGAGGAGAATCCCCGGAAACTGCTTAGACCACTTTCTCCAGTAGGATGAAGTAAAGGCTGACATCTTTGCCTATGCTGAGTTCCAACTATACTTTAAATATAATATGTAGAAAAATATTTAATTCTTGTGAGAAGGGAAGAAAAGGGCAAGAAGTGTAATAGTGGCTTTTAAAAAAATTATAATAACTTAACCTTTGTAATAAAAAATAACACTAACTCATTGTAGAAATTTTAGAAAATATTAATAACAGCAAACAAGAAAAATCTCCCATAATCCCACCACTCAGAGATAATTATCGTGAACATTTTAGTGCATATTCTATCAGTTTCTCTCTCTCTTCCCCCTCATCTCTCCTTCTCTCTCTATCAGCCTAATGTGTGTGTGTATAAACATGGATACAAATACATGTGTTAACAAAATAAGATCGTACCCTATATACTGTTTTATAACCTGAGTTTTAACCAATTTTTGGTAAACATTTTTCTATAATTATATTGAATGAAAGTATAGTATTGTGAAAGGTAGAGAATCTAGCCAATTCTCTCTTGTTGTACACCAATGGCCTTATAATGATAGAATTTTCAGCATCAGCGACTGGCCTAGAAGGAAGCTACTTTGGGTGGATTTGGGAGGAAACGAGCAGCTCAGTGGTATAGAAATCTAGTCATTTCTACCCAGCATGGACTCCCCTAGGGGGGTACTCCTTTGTCAGAGCTCCCTGTTGTGCTGTCAGAGACTTGGTCAGGTCGGCATCACTGTCGGATGGTTACCCATCCAACCCTGCTTTCTCCCTTTTCCTTTCACAGATCTTACTGTGTGATCAACCTTTGCCCTCCTAACTCTGCCTCAGCATCTGCTTCCTTGAGAACCACTGAGGCATTCCCTCTTTTGAGTTCCAAGAGAGTTCATGTTCTCATTTGGCTTAAGAGTAGGATTGCCAAATAAAATACAGGACACCCAGATAAATGTGAATTTCAGATAAACAACAAATAATTGTTTAAGTATAAGTGTGTCATGCAACATTTGGAACATACTTATACTAACATAAATCATTCCTTGTTTATCTGAAATTCACATTTAACTGAAAACCCGAACTTTAAAAAAATTTGCTAAATCTAGAAAATTCCTTCTGGGGTCTTCTTTGTGCCTAACTTGCTTCTGCAAGTAGATCATAAGATTCTTGTGAGTATGGACCCCAGGTCTTAGAATTCTTTGTTTCCCCAGAGGCTCCTCAGGGAGCAGTGCTTTCTAACTGAGGGGTCCTTAAACAGTTCCAGCAGGCCCACAAACCTCCAAGAAAATGAAAGCAACGTTTTGTGCCACGTAGACAAAAATTCACATGTACCATTGTTTATGACCATCTCAGTACTCCTTGGTTGCCACAGAACGCTGTGAAGGCTCCTCAGAAAAAAAGTATTGCTCTTCTCATTTTACAGGTTAAAATTAAATGGAAGTTATGCATAAGGTCATATAAAAGATCACAAATGGAAGTTATGCATAAAATCATTTAAGCCACATTCTTAGGCATTGTAATCCTGCAGTCCTTTCTACAGGAAGCACGTAACATAATTTTCTCAATTGAAAGATGCCTGTAAGTTAGCTTAGGTGTAGACAGAAGCCTGTGGTGAAAAGGAAATGACAGAAAATAGTGTTCCTTTGTGTGGTAAACCCCCATGGGCACTTCTAAACTGAGTGAAGAAAAATGGTGAGTGTTATGGACTAATTGTGCCCCTTCCAAATTCATATGTTGAAGCCCTAAGGCCTCACTGTGATGGTATTAGGAGGTGGGCCCTTGGGAGGTAATTAGTTTTGGATGAGGACATGAGGGTGGGGGCCCCATGATGGGATTAGTGCTCTCATTAGAAGCGGAAGAGACCCCAAAGTGCACGTGCTCTCTCTCCCTCTCTCTCTACCATATGAGGATAGAGTGAGAAGGTGGTGATCTGCAAGCCAGGAAAAAAGGTCCTCACCAAGAACTGAATCTGCCCGCACCTTGATCTTGGATGACCCAGGTTCTAGGACTATGAGAAAAAAAAGTTTGTTATTCAAGTCACGCAGTCTATTTTGTTGTAGCAGCCGAAGGTGCTAAGACAGTGGGTTTTCTGGGTCTTGACCATCACAGCATTGTAACATGAGACCTCTGTGGGGAATAAAATAAAGATTAAATAAGTTTAGGGTAAGGTTCTTTAAAATCTAGCCATGTGCTGATTGGGCTGTTTGCCAGAAGTCCACTTGCAATCCAGCTCTGTCTCAGCATCACTGGGGTTTCTTCCAGTTACACTACATTTTCTAGATGATGATAAGAAGTAGGGGAAAGGAGTCCTGCTGGCCTGTCCCTGCCAGAGTTTCTGTCCTGCACTCTAGGACTTTTCCTGGTCTGGTCCATGCAGACTGTCTCTGTTGTCAGCATTACTGCAGAAAAAGAGAATTTCCTCCTTGCTTATAAACACAAAGTGCCCTATTAAAAAATAACTCCAATAGACAAAAGCATGAACTCATGAAACATAAAGTGGGAGATGACTATTCACATTACAAAAGGATTCATTGTTTACATCACTCCCTTCAAAAGTCTTCCAAATGCCCCCTGCTCTTGATACAAAACTCCTTTGTCTGGCATTAGGGCCTTTGCAATCAGGGTTTTCTCCAGGACTCCCATCTCCCAGGGCCCAGAATCCAGTATTCAAATTGCCATCCATTACTAGTTTTTTGCTTTAGAAATACCACAAACATTTTTGTCTTTGTTCATGCTGCTTTCTATGTCTTCTCCCCCTTTCTTTGCTCCAGTGGCAACAATCCTACTCACCCTTTAAATACAGCTTGGTGTATATGTGTAGTAAAGAATTTAGCCTTGTCCAAAGAGAAAGTCTGAAAGCCTCAGCTTCTCAGAGATAATCTCTGGGCCCTAGTAAGTGTCATGCTTGGTAGGAGCATCTTTGTTTGCCTGGGGCTTTTAGATCAGGCCACATAGTCTAAGGTTATGATTTAGGGTGGAGATTGGCCACACCAGATAGTATCAAGAGTGGGGACTGATCAGAAAGAGCAACAATAGAAGGTAGAGTGGAGCTTTTGAGTAAAGTGGTAGCAGTTGCCTTGGAAACTGAGATCAACCATGTGAGCAACTGACCAATCAGTCAATCAAGCCTACATGATGGAGCCTTAATAAAAACTCTGCCAAGGCAGTAGTCCACACCACACATCAGTATTGTCGCACACCAACGCCGAGACAGTGAGGCTGTCTACAACTCAGCAGGGAAGGAAAAATGGAATGTCATGTTTGGTACTTCTCCAAACTCTTCCCTAGTGCTTCTTCCCTTGGCTGATTTTAATCTGTGCCTTTTCTCTGTAATAAACTATAACCATGAGTACAACAGCTCTCAAGAGTTCTGTGAGGGGCTTCCCTGGTGGCGCAGTGGTTGAGAGTCCGCCTGCCGATGCAGGGGACGCGGGTTCGATCTGCCTGCCAATGCAGGGGACATGGGTTCAAGCCCTGGTCTGGAAGGATCCCAGATGCCGCGGGGCGTGTGGGCCCGTGAGCCATGGCCGCTGGGCCTGCGCGTCCGGAGCCTGTGCTCCACAACGGGAGAGGCCACAGCAGTGAGAGGCACGCGTACCGCAAAAAAAAAAAGAGTTCTGTGAGTCCTTCTGGAGAATTATCAAAACTCAGAGTGGTGTGGGGCACTCCCTGAACTTACAGTTGTGTCAGAAGTGAGGTCTTGTGTGGATGGTGCTCCCTCTAACTTCATTATTGACTAGCTCTGACAGAGTGGGCTCCTCCAAGGCCTGCCTCACAGGTTCCATATTTTTTCATACCATATAATAACACTTAATACATTAAATCAGGATTCATGCCTGATTCATACCTGATCCATGCCTGATCCCATGGCTGCTGTAACAAATTACCATAAATTTAGTTACCTAAAGAAACACATTTATTATCTTATAGTGCTGGAGGTCAGCATTCCAACATAAGTTTCATCAGGCTAAAATCAAGATGTCAGCTGGGCTGTGTTTCTTCCAGAGGCTATTGAAGACAATCTGTTACTTGGCCTTTTGCTGCTTCTCAAGGCTACCTACATTCCTTAGCTTGTGGCCCCTTCCTTCATTTTCAAAGCCAGCAGCATAGCATCTTCCTGTTTCTCTTCTCTTGTCACAGTCCTGCCACCCTCCTATAAGGACTCTTGTGATTTGGGGGGACCTACACAGATGATCCAGGAAAGCCTTCCTATCTCAAGATTCTTAACTTAATCACATCTGCAATGTCCTTTTGCCATGTAAGGTAACATATTCACAGGTTTGGGGAATTAGAACATGAATGTCTTGGAGGGGGGTATTATTTTGCCTACAATGACGCTTGATTTGTTTTATCAAAAATTCCTCTCAAGATTTATTTAACGGGGCTTCCCTGGTGGCGCAGTGGTTGCGCGTCCGCCTGCCGATGCAGGGGAACCGGGTTCGCGCCCCGGTCTGGGAGGATCCCACATGCAGCGGAGCGGCTG
>NC_041221.1:119662868-119689861 GCF_002837175.3 Physeter macrocephalus
GCCATGGCCACTGGGCCTGCGCGTCCGGAGCCTGTGCTCCGCAACGGGAGAGGCTGCAGCAGACGGAGGCCCGCATACCACAAAAAAAAAAAAAAAAAAAAAGATTTATTTAACTATCATAAGCCTCCTATTTATATTGATTTTTGTTATTAATGCAAGAATTATAATGATTTACTGCAGAATTATAGCTGAGATCCCTTACTGTATTGATAATGGCAGATATATTTATTGGTGATAATAATAATAACTGTAGGGTCACTGTGAAGATCAGCTGAAACAATTCATGTAAACCACTGAAAACAGTGCCTGGTGCATAGAAACTATACAAATAATGTTATTTCATTGCTACTATTATTGCTATTATTGTTATTATTACTATTATGTATATATCTGATATGTGATGATGGGGAAAACTATAGTAAAGGTCAAAATGTCTTTCTGAAAGAGAAGAAATGTCAGCTGTTTATTATAGATTTTCAGAGGATATAAGAAGTAATAAGGGACTGTGAGAAGGGAAGAATGACAATAAGTTGGAAGCATTTTATTCAGTTAAGAATCTCACCTTTCAATATTTATCCATATCTAATGTATATGGACTATTCAGAGCAGTTTGGAACCAACACTGAAGGAAAACAGAAGGTGGAGGGACAGAGAATAAGTTACTCAGGTCCTTAGTGAAAGGAGGAGCATGTCCTGCCGGGTGGTCGGGAACACATGCAATTCTCACAGAGCTTCTCAGAAGCTCACCCAGGACCGCCAGATACTGTGGACCTCACTGCCTGTTCACAGTCCAGGGGCAGAGTGAGTAAGGATAATGATCCTTTGATAATATCTAATAAAATCAGACTTTAAATGTCTATCTTCATAATGCAGCTGTGATATGTTTGTTCTGGTATTACTTTTTTGTCTGTCTCAAATTTTTTAAAAAAGATGCATTTCATTGGAAAACAGTACATTTTTTATTTTAAGTGGAATAGAAAAAAATTGATTTTTTTTCTAAGGCCTAATTGCAAACATGTCAAATAACATGTCACATTTAAAGGCTGTCATGGGAGCACAACAGTGTAATTGTATATGGACAGTGGTATCTAATTTAGCTGTGTTAGTATGATTTACTAGGATGTTTTGCTACTGGTTGCATTATTTAGATCTTTGATAATCTCTTTCTTTTCCCTAGTAATCTAAATCTGAAAATGGTTTGCTTTTTTTTTTTTTTAATCAGGAGGTCTTTTTTGTCAATCAAGTTATCAGGATGCAACAGGAACTAAGCCTAAAAAAAGGAGGTGAAGAAAGGGAAGCCCAAAAATGTTAAGAGTTTACAAAGCAGAACTGGTGTTCTGGGTGCAGAATAAACGGGCTAGTCAGAGCTTTAAAGGGTTTGTTTGCATGTGTTTTATGGAATTCTGTGATTGCAGGAAAAAGTCATGGCCAATTATTTTCCCTCACAAAACCATTTTCTCTCCCAATATTTCTTAATATAATATAAATTCAGGTCAAACAATAATTTTCCAAACTTAGATTGGGTTGTGACCTTTTCAACACAATTTGTTTTCAATAAGAATTGAGAGTAAGCTATTTCCAAGTCACTTCTCTATAGTACACTAGATAAGTTTAAAAATCTTTGAACTTGATTAGTGTGAATGTGCCACTGTGTTTATGGGCCTACTGCCCTGTTAGGAGTCCTCTGGGCTCATGAAATACAAGTACCTTTGCCATAGTTGAGGTTCTCATAAAATTCAATCATACTTACATCTGTGGCTTGGGACTCTTCACATGAGGCCATCCACATCCCCTTTTCTCAATTCCAGGCTTCAAGCCACATGCAGGATAGGTGTGAACCTCAATATCAACTGTCTGAGGAAAAAACAACAGCTTAGTCAAAGGCAGCTGGTAATTCATGAAAAACTCTGGAAAAACATCTCATAAATCCCTGGATTATGATACATACTATAGCTACTACAACTCCTTCTTCCTTCTTAATTTGTGGTGGCCTTTTTATCTAGAAATTGTCATGCTGTCCACAAATGTTTTCTCGTGAGTGTTTCGTAAACTGGAAGCTAGCTCTTATGGTAGCTAGGTTGTTATACCTGCAAAACCTGAAAAGGTGTTGATTTTTTTTCTGAGAGGAAAAGTGGTTTCTGAAAGGAAATCACTGAGAAAATTGGGTAATATGATTCTGGACATCACGTAGCTCTCATCCTCTTTGATGAGACACTCTCTTTGGAAAATAGAGGGGGATTCCGGTTCTATACCACTAAGGAGGCTATCGATAGGTACTACATGATGATAAACAGCTCTTGAAAAGGAGAAAAAGTACAATAGTTGGAACTACAGTTAATTGAAAAAGTGGATTAAAGTACTGACCAAGTTGGAAACACTTATGCATATCTTCCTTAAATAAATTTTTAACTTAAGACATAGAAATATGCATTCATTTGCCAATCTTTTCATTTAATGCCATTCCTTTGAGTGTGCAAGTAATTCTTTGTTGACTTTATTTCACAAACCAGAATGCATGATCTGTGATTTCTACCTCCAGTTTCTTTAAAATGCAGTGAGAGCTTTAAGAACTTGTGATATAATCTTAGTGCTAGACCTATCTAGATTTTTAGGAAACATTTGCCAATATTTCATAATTATCTTGTCTGTAATATATTTGAGGGCAATTTTTCAGAACAACTTTGTGTGCCAATACTGCAAGATTTTGACTACTCTTTCATTCAGATCCTTACTCAGTGTTGCTATGCAACAACTTTGGGAGATGAGATAACATCTCCCTCTGGACAAAGAGTAGGCTTGCTTAGTGCTTACTATAATAGAGATAGATTCCCCAACTCCAATGTTCCTCCACTGCAGTGCAAACCAACGGCATGTATAGTATCCACTGGGCCTATCACATTGCCCTATGAGACTTGGAAACAAGGGGAACTAATACAAATATGCTGATGCTCCTGTTGCTTGCTATGCCATGAGTAATAGAGTCCTTTGTCTCTGATCCAAGAGTCTTGTGTCCTCTGCCAGCAACCATGAAACAATAATAGGCTAATTTATAGCTTCTAAGTAGAGCAGAAATCAAATCTGAAACCCAGCAACCCTCAGTTAGATTACAGTTCAACTGGTAGTTCTGGAAATGCACAAAGATATTGAAACATAATATGCTAACTCCATGCACTGAAAGTGCAATGGACTTCAATCAGAATGTTTTCAGTGGAAAGAAGACATGGTTATTCTGCTTAAGTTGGTTATGTACAAGTCAGTTAAGACAGCACCTACCATGTGTATAAAGGACAATATTCATCTAGTTTTAATAAAAGTAAATGAGTTATAGCTGGTTACACAATACAAATAATAAACATAATGAAAAGGAGCAATAACTGAATAATTGATACATAAAGTAAAAGTTAATGAATATAAAAGAAAATTGGATATGCTGTTCTATCCTTAGTCACCTAATAATAGATGATTCTTTATATTTTTTAGGACAACTAGGCAGCCATACAGTATGATTTTTAGGAGTGTTAAGAATCCAGCCATGCCACTGTCATTTGCTTGGTCAAGTCTCAATTTGATTCCTACTAGATATCACATACACACACACACACACACACACACACACACACACACACACACACACACACACATTTTGACAAGGTAAATGCAGGAGTTAACCACCAGTAAAATTCCCTCCATTTAAAATCCCTAGTTTTCCATTGAACAAAATCAAATTAAACTATGAAGAAAATTAAAGGGATTTTTTTTCTTCTTCCCAACTACTTACATTTTATGAATAAAAAAAGAAATGTTCTCCTATTAAAAGTATCTATCAGGACTTCCCTGGTGGCGCAGTGGTTAAGAATCCTCCTGCCAATGCAGGGGACATGGGTTCGAGTCCTGGTCCGGGAAGATCCCACATGCTGTGGAGCAACTAAGCCCGTGTACCACAGCTACTGAACCTTTTCTCTAGAGCCTGCGAGCCACAACTACTGAGCCCACACGCCTAGAGCCCATACTCTGCAAAAGAGAAGCCACCGCAATGAGAAGCCGGCACACCGCAACAAAGAGTAGCCCCTGCTCACTGCAACTAGAGAAAGCCTGCGTGCAGCAACGAAGACCCAACGCAGCCAAATAAATAAATAAATAAATAATAAAATAAAAGTGTCTATCACTTCTGGATGCCATCAACACTATTCACCATGAAACTCTACACATTTAATTTGATTTGTATAATATCAAAATTATAAATTTTAGGTACTAATTACAAATGTTTTATGTACAAACTGTAGAAAATGAAGACTATCCAGAACAATTCAAAGAAGGAAATTAAAATCACCAATGATGTCCACCAAATAGAATGGTCACTGCAACTTTGTTAGATATTTAGGTTGTTTCCAGTTATTTGCTATTGTTTAAAAAGTTGCATATTAAGGTAGCAGTATAACAGATAAACCCCTTAATTCTCAACAGATTTCACACAATAGTGCTTATTTATTGCTCATGTAGAGTGCAAACCTGTGTTTCTGCTACCAAGTAGCTTTCATTCAAATGGTGATTCAGGAATAAAATATCCTTAGATGTTATGGCTCCACCATCTTTAACATGTGACTTCCAAAGTCACCATGGAAAAGTAAAGAACATAAAAAATTACCAGTGAGACTGGAAGTGGCACACATCACACATCACTTCTGCTCACATTCCATTGCATAGAACTTAATCAAACGTCCACCTCTAACTACAAAGGAAGCTGGGAAATATGTGTTAGCTGTGTGCCCCGGAAGATGAGGAAAGGGGTTTGGTACCATAGAGAGTTCCTGCTCTATGGTAATTGTAGATAATCCTTGTGGGTAGATCTTCTCACCTTCATGATTATTTCTTTAAGAGAAATTTCCAGAAATAGAGAATAATTTTATTTTTTTCTAAGTATTTTGAACACATGTCTTCTAGATGTCTAGACAAGGGACTTCTAACTTTTCATCACCTAAGAGATACAAAGGTTGAATACGTTAGTATTCCTATCAGGAACCTTGGTTTACTTGAACTTGTTGGAAAAAATCATGAATTCGTAGACTGTCTGCCCTGTGATCATTTCCCTAATGATATGACATTCATAAAAAGCTAGACTTCTTTAGACGAATGTGTGTGCATACTTATGTATGTATATGCCAGAGCATAACTAAATATAATATACAAATAAATAGGCTTTAGTTATTTTTAGAGACCTATTCGTGTTTCTACACAACAAAAAAAAATTTACAAAATTTTTGATGTTAGAAAATCATTTTCTTAAGCATAAATTTCTTCTGAAAATCATCCAAATTTTAATCTGTCTGGGTAACTTAAAAATTCAAATAATATACTTTTGAATTTTGAAATTTCTTATTCATACAGACCAAAAGTTAGTTCCTAATTTTTTTATTTACTACTTATTTCTCTACCATTCATAATCAACAAAAATAACCAATAAATAAGGAAAATTCTAATGAGAGTGAATGTAATTCCCTGTAATCTAAAATATAATGATGTTAGCAGTACTTAATACATATTTGCTTGCTTGTTTCCTCTACCATACCACGGAATTAATTCACTCCACATGGAATTTACCACTTCCTAAGGGTGATCTGCACTGGTTCCCCTATATTTTCTCAATTGTTCACAAATTTGATTATTGTATTTTCTTTCTTTTTGACAATTTTTCTTTTTGCTTCTTTTTGAATGATTGTGTGTTTACTAAAATTGTTTATAAAATTGGTGTTTTTCACACATTTTGCCACATGCTTTTCTTATTTATACTCAGTGCTAACTATGGCATTAACTTCCCTTCTGTATTTCCTCTTTAAAGGGATGGTTAACAACAATAATCCTGTCTTGAAATAGAAAATATGGTTCAGAGACTTGAACCAAATGAAATATCGATTCAGGTTGGAGAATATTTTGATGTTTTAGTTTTGTTACAGTTCAGTTGTCTTAGAAAATATGTAGGTTTGGATTTAGTTCAGACTGGTTCACTGGGTTTTTTTTGTTTTTAATGGATTTGATTTATAGTTCTGTAAAAAGTTTAATATTGGGTTTAGGTCAGAGAGGACACATTCAGCAAAATAGTTGTTTGTTTCCAATTTTGGTTCATGGGTCATTACAAGGCCTTGGTGTTGTAACTGTTTCCAGAGCCACAGCATGAAGTTTGCACCTCACTGTGGCGTCTTCCTCCATGAGGACAATAGATGCCATTCACTCCCAGCAGAACTGTGACCACTCATAGGAGACCTGATGATATACACCCTGTGTGAGACATGGGGATAACAAAGAGTTGCATGTTTTTTTTCTACATATGAATAAGAGGGTTTCTATAATCACATATTTTAAATCTTTACAAGCTAAGTTTTAAGTTGATTTCTTCTCTTTGGTTTGTTTAGTCATGCTATTTAGTGAGCCTTGCTGTCAGAATTATCGTAGATTTTTAGGAGACTCAACTGAAAGGCTGGAGCTCTAACCGATTCCATATTTTCTTTCTTATTTTAGGGGCTAAATGTGGTGAAGGATGATCAAGTTATTGAGTATAGTTGTAATAATTTTCCAGCCTGGGAATTTTTTTTTTTTTTTTTTTTGCGGTATGCGGGCCTCTCACTGCTGCGGCCTCTCCCGTTGCGGAGCACAGGCTCAGGACGCGCAGGCTCAGCGGCCATGGCTCACGGGCCCGGGGATCTTCTCGGACTGGGGCATGAACCCGTGTCCCCTGCATCGGCAGGCGGACTCTCAACCACTGCGCCACCAGGGAAGCCCAACTGGGAATGTTTTTTACCAAACTACACTTAAAAATATTGGTGGGGTTGTCATTGGGTATAACAGTACTTAAGGTGAGGAAAGAGGGCAAAATCCTCTCACTAGAAAAACTCTTTAAAGGCTGGATAAATAGTAAGGAGAGTGTTTAATACAACTAATTTATAGATAAATGTGGTGCCAAGCTAGAGTACATTAACAAGGTTAGGCTTCAGGGTCTCTAGGTAAGATAATATATTGCTTTCATTAAAAAGCAATCTGCATGGATGATATCCACCAGCACTGGAAAGTCTGCAGCTGTCACCTTTATCAGGCGAACAAGAGCAAGCCACTACATTTTAATCACTGGAGTTTGTCAGGAACAAAAAACAGCCAGCTTCCCACAAATCAACAGACATGTATCCTGATAAGGGAAGTGCCCTGGAAAAGGACAGCTACATACCACATGATACCACCTATTCTAGGGTGATCAAAGCCCAGTATTTGTTGAAGATAAATCTACTGAATTGGGCTTTAGGATGAAACAGTTGTCTTTGAACAAAGCAGATACATACTCATACAAATAACTCACGACTTAGACGTGTTTAGATCCGTGTACATTTTGCAACGTGGGAAAGGATGGACAATAGAATGGCAAAGCAAGAGGCATAGGCATCCTCACTTGAACAAGTACACTTGTTCAGAGAACTTGTTTCTGGCTATGTTATAAGTTGAGAAGCCATGAGGAAAAAAATTGGACTAAGAGTCAGTCAGGAAAAGCCTATCTGAATAGGAACAAAAAGCCCGGGCAAATGAGACAGGAATGGGGAATATCTCCTACATGCTTACACCTCTCATATTTGTATTTAGGGAGACAGATGGAGACTAGCCCAGGCCCAGCTGCTGCCATTCCCATCCTGTTCTGGTACAACTGAATGTAGGGTCCTCATAATAGACCTCCTTGCTCAAGATGTCTTTAGAGAGTCTCTGTGGTTTCAATAGAAGAACGTAAAAAAAAATAACAACTTAAAAAAAGGTTACAAACAAGCAAAAACAAACCAAAAAGTGAATATATATAAATACTACAATTTTTTACAGATTAAGACATCATAATGAAAAGCAGACCATATACAGTAATTTAGAGCTAACCAAACAGGGATTAGAATTTGCAAATAAGAGTGTCTCAAGAATCAATGACATCTTAAAGATTACTGAAGTGTAGGAAGATAAGACATAAGAGGATAAAACATGGTGACCAAAAGGGGACCATTTACTCACAGGGAGAGAAAACTGAGGGGAAATTGAACTCCAGCTTTGAGAGTCATTGAGGGTCAAAACCAAGGGGAGTGTGATCTAATTTCAAAACCCATACAGGATCATAGACATGTCTCTGATTTAAATCACAGCTATTGAATGATGGCTCCCCAAATATCATTCAAACAAACTCTTAATCATACAAAAGAGTTTATTTCTTATCAAGGTAGGGGAAAACATCAGCTCTGCAGACTTAAAAATATTTTTTTAATTGAGGTGAAATTCACATAACATAAAATATGCCCTTTTAAAATGTACAGTTCAGTAGCATTTAGTAAATTCACAACATTGTGCGTTCATCACCTCTACCTAATTCCAAAGCATTTTTATCACCCCCAAAGGAAATCTCATACCTAGTAAGCAGTCACTCGCCATTCTCCTTCCACCACTCCAAATCCCTGGCAATTGCTAATGTGCTTTCTGTATCTATGGGTTCACCTATTCTGGATATTTCATATAAATGGAACAATACAATATGTGTGTGACCTTTTGTGTCTGACTTCTTTCACTTAGCATAATGTTTTGAAAGTTTATCCACATTGTAGCTTGTATCAGTACTTTGATCTTTTTTTAATGACTGAATAATATTTCAGTGTATGGATATACCACACTTTGTTTATCCACCCTTCTGTTGATGGACATTTTGGGTTTTTGTTGTTATTTTTTTCATCTTTTGGCTATTGTGAATACCATAGACTTGAGAGAAGGGCAAGTTCTGACTTATTAGAATTTTGAAGTCTGGATTCAATGATGGTCTTTTAAAGCCTGGACTTCAGTAGGACTGGTTAAGGATCATTATATAATAGTTTAGGATTGATAGAAATGGCAAACGTCTTTAGGCAAAGGCTCAAAGAGTCTTGGGATGTGCACTGCCTGTTGATGCTTTCGATTGAAGAGTTGATTGGTCTTTCGGGAAAGTTTTGTAATAATCCAGTTATTTACTTGTGCAAGAGACTCTTGAAATAGTAGAGTTATGCTACTGACAACAATGGAATAGTAAACTCATTTTAATGTAGACAGTAAGCTATGTGATATGGTTCTCATACTGAGAAAGATGGAGATCCATAAAAAGGATGCATTTTCTGGCAATATTGGGAACAGAACTGCTCCTGAACAATTTCAATCACAAAATTGTATAAAGCAAGTTAACCAAGATCTACCCATATGGTGCCTCTAATAAGTAGTAAGATCCTTTGGGGCCAGAACCGTATCTGTCAACCCTTTGTGTCACAGAGGCATAGTAAATGATCTAGCACACAGTAGCAGCTCCCTTAAAGTCTCTGAGAGTAATAATAATGTGATATTCTTGAAGTGATGATTAAGCAAACCTTCATCTCAAGATATTACATATTTTGCCAATAAAAATGAGCACCACTTTACATATCTTAAATGAGTTGCTTCATATCACCTATGCTCATGGGAAGCTATTCTATCATTTAATAAATAACAATCCTTTGCAGTTTGGCCATTACCCAATCTCTAAAAGGATATGGGAGAAGCTGAAATGTCCTTGCAAGGTAGTAGCTGTAAAGACTAAAATAAACTTGGCAACCAGGCTAAGTATCCAATAGCTGATGCTGCTTGATAACAAAGAGTATATTTATAACGAGAATTTCCTGTAATTAAAAACTAACTGTAAAGGAGTAGAAAGAACAAATATTTCATTTCTGCTGCCTTTGGATTGATCAGAAAGAGTATTGTAAAAATAAAGACTTGGCTATTTATTTTCAAATAGGAATAATCAAAGCAAATATTGCACAAGGGAAAAAACATACTGACTCCGTAGAAGGTACACTTCTGAAAGCTGTGATACCTTAGAAAATGTACCTTAGAAAGAGTGCACTAGTTTACCTGCCTTTAAACACTGTCTGTGGGGAAGGAAAGTGGAATTGCCCCCAGGCCCCTTGTCTTTGAAAAACAATTTCTTGTTTTGGAAACAAAAAGAATTACCTTTGCTAAAAATAATGAATATTACATCAGAGAGATTATTTTTTTAGTGCATACTGAAGTATAAGGCTCATTTATATTTTTGCCTTTCATAAATTTCTCCCAGTACTCTCTTCTTTTCAATTGTGGTAAAATATACTTAACATAAAATTGACCCTTTTAACCATTTGTAAATGTACAGTTCCATGGCATTAAGTACATTCACATTGTTGTGCAACCATCATCAGAACTTTTTCATTTTTCCCAGCTTGAACTGTATATCCATTAAACAACAACTACCTGTTCTCCACTCCCCGCCAAGCCCTGGCAACCACTGTTCTACTTTCTGCCTCTATGAATTCAACTACTCTAAGCACCACATATAAATGAAATCACACAGTATTTATCTTTTTGTGACTGGCTTATTTAGCATAATGTCTTCAAGGTTCATTCATATTATAGCATGTCAGAAATTCCTTCCTTTTTAAGGCTGAATAACATTCCATTGTATGTATATACTACATTTGTTTTATCCATTCATCCATCAATGCACACTTGAGTTGCCTCCATGTTTTGGCTCTTGTGAACAGTGCTGCTATGAATATAAGTGTACAAATATCTGTTCGAGTCCCTGATTTCACTGCTTTGGCTATATACCCAGAAGTGGAATTGCTGGATCGTATTGTAATTCTATGTTTACTTTTTTTAAAAATTGCCATATAGTTGTTCACAGATGCTACACCATTTTATATCCCCACCAACAACGCACAAGTCTTCCAATTTCTCCACATCCTGGCCAACACTTGTCATTTCCTGTTTGTTTTTGTAATAACCATCCCAATGTGTGTGAAGTGATCCCCTAGTATTGTTTAGATAAACTTCTCACTCTCTTTTGTCCTCTTTCCCCATTTTACCTCTTTTCGCTTTCCTTAATTTTCCCAACACTTCTTTCCCATTTCTCCTCCTTTCTTTAGCTGAATAAGAAAATAAGCTTTTCATATACAAGGAGTACATTTTGTTTTACTGGGGAAAAAAGGTACATGGCAATTAATAAGACTCTCAGCCTCTGCTAAGAGGAATAACAATGACCAGTATTGACTGTTCAGAATACTAACACATATATGTGGGGGAGTAATTTTAAGTTTATCTTGATGTTTCTGGGCAAGGTTTAGTTTGTGTCTCCTTAAGAGGGGGAGGCCAAAGAATATGCCAGTCTCTAACAGGGTTCACAGAAGGTTTTTAGGGAACACAGTACAATACCCTATTTCTTGTTACTCTGATTTTGATGTTACAAAAAAAAATAATCAGGAAGCGTCACTGTATTTTATTAGGCATCTGGTCACTAGGGTTCTAACCCTGGCTTTGCTGCAAACTTTCTCAGCGGTCTTGGGCAAGTACTTTCAAAGCTTCTATTTCTAGATTTGTAAAATGAGGATGTTAGAGTTTATTACCTCTGAGGTCACTTCTAGTTCTGGGGTCCCCTTTAATATGCAGTAAGCCTCAGTAGTTATCTACAGGGATAACATTTTAGAAGTAAAGAGTTAGGCAGCAATCTTGTAAGTAAAAGCAATGTAGAAATAAAACTGGATGAGTCCATTCATTAGAAAATGAATTATTCCATTTTATTTAACTTTCTGTGGATTGAAAGAAAGATTACATAAAGCACACATCAGAACATAGCCCATAGCTTGCTTTGGTATAAAACCACAGAACTCTTTCATGACAATATTGGTGGTCATGGAAAAATCTGAATTTTATCATCTTTCATCTAGATCTCTGTCATCCAAAGCTCTATTTGTCAGCAGAGGTTGTGAGATTTGAGTGACTGCTGGGTTATCTGGAATTCTTGGTTAATGAACATACCAGGAACCTTGGATAATTATAGAAAAGTTATAGAAATTTAAAGGTCTGGGTGTGTTTATTCCACAAGTACCTAGGAATTGATTCTTCCTTAACCATGAGCCCAAGACTGCTGGCAGTTAAACAGAGTCCCTTGAACAAGAATTATGATTTTCTTAGATGATTAAAATCTATGGTTGAAGTAGTTCAGAAATATCTAAACCACCAATTAATAGGAGAATTTTACTCTAATTTTCATTTTAATTTACTAAATCATGAAATCTACTGTCCTTTTGCTTGTATTATTTTCATGATATACTAAAACATATTGTTTACAAATTACAATTTTGAATGACCCCATCTCTATGCTATCTTCTTTGTGCCCTTGGCCAAGCCATTTAGTCTTTCTAAACTTGTCTCAGTATTTAGACTAAAATAGACGATGAACATTTATGGAATAAATGCATGTTTTGTCCCTCCTAGACACTCTAATATTCCTCTCATGGTCATCACCGGTAAATGGTTCTGGGCAGTATTTGGTCTTCATCGGGCCATTTTTGCTTCACAGGTTGTCACTGGCACACATGCAAAGTAGGCTCTTTCTACTCAACCAAAGTTTGACTGGAGCTTTTATGGTTAAAGGAAAGAGAAGTTCTATCCAAACCCCATGCTAATCAAGGATTCATTTCCCATGATCATGCCCACTAAAAACATATGTGAGTTCTTGTGTGGTCCTATTTGTTCAGTTTAAATCCTTTCACTGATATTACAAACTTAGAATATTTTCTAGGATATTAAGAAATACTTTTTGCTAAAGTCTAGGGAAGTCAATAAAGGGAAATTGTGTATTACAAACCCATGTTTAAGAGTAGAGTTATACTCTGATATCCTGCATAGAACAAGAATTAAATGGTTTTCTTTTACTATCATTTTCTCTTGGAATAAAAATCTCTGTAATCCATCATCCAGAAAACTACTTAAATAACATCACTAGTCGTCTGTTGGCCCAGGAAAGAAGCCACATTGTCTTTTCTTTTTTCTTGTACTTTTCAAGAGAGAATCTGAGTATTTCATGTTGATTGCTTGATTGGCTGCAGAGGGACTCTTTAAAAATACTAAAAAAAGTCAGGAATCCAGTACAAATCAAACATAAGCTGCTATCAATCATGTGCGCAGGGCATTATGTGAGGTTTTTACTCAGAAAGATGTCATTAAAAGTTGCAGAAATTAATTGGTGCCATTGAATGTAATGGCCTTTCCTGCCATAGTTTCTCAAATGTAAAGAAAAATTATGGATAACGTAAATTCCTAGTGGGATTCTTATAGATGTCTGCTTTGTTCTGTTATTGTTTATTGCAAATGTTATTACTGTGATCTATGGCCCTATCATGCTTTGTCTACACTGCGCTGCTCTTCTGAAGCCCACAACAACGGAGGGCTTTACTCATAAGCTAAGATTGTGTCTATTTGGAAATTCTTTGCTTTCATATATTCCGAAAGTGTCTCAAGGTGTTCATTTTGTGTGTTTAAATTTTTATACAAAAACAGATTTGTTCTGATTGATTAAATATTGACTTACACCATTTTTAGGATAACTCTGAATCTTATTTAAGTTCAGGGTTTGTGTTCTGCTTTCCCAGAAGGTTTGAATTCAGTGTAATAATGGCTATTACTTTGTGTGAATCAATGGATTGAGATATGCAATCTTTCTCAATAACAACATTGGTTTAATTAGTAGTGGTTTAAAATTTTGACTCTTAATTAAGGAACAATTTTATGTCTCTGAAAAAAAAAAGTTTAAAGAAAAGGAACTTCTTTTTGCATATTAAATGCTGTCTTATACTATATAATCTGTAACTCCATATCTAAGTCATGTTAAAATTTTGTCTAACACCACTAAAGGTTAAACTTTTGCTTCCAGATATCTTGAAGGCATTTGTGGATGCCTCATTATTCTTTTCTATTCGTTTCTGATTCTATGGTGCAAGATTCTAGAAATTCATGAGAAGGGACAGAATGCCCCTTGGAAAATGTAATGAATTAAGCTTGCAATTCTAGTTTACTCATCTTTTGGTCGTGTTTTGTGAAATTTTAGAGCATTTCTGGGTTACACTGTTTAAGACATATCTTGAGAATTTTCATAGTTGAGATCATGTCAAATATTGAAAAATCTATAATAGAAAGTTAAATTCAAGGCCTAGATGGCCTTCATTCACATATGGGGAAAAGAATTAATAGTTTACTATGAAAATTAATCAAAACAAGTGTTAACATATATAAAAATATTGATAATAAAACTAAAGCTCTAGAAAAAAATAACAATAATTGGTTTGGGATTGTTTGATGGTATTTGAAACTGAATAAGTTCCATGGCATGTTTGGGAAAAGTCTATAAATAATGAATAACTTAATGTTTTGTTACTAAAAATATAAATAAATATAGATATAAAATAATAGTGACCACTGAAAGAAGGTAGATACATTGCATAGATTTCAAACCAGCAAAACAGTAGGAGAAATTTTGAAATTTTTTAACAATCCAATAAAATGCAGAAAAAAGAGGGGAAAGGGAAGCAAATAAATGTGTCTGTGTCAACAGAAAACACAAAATTTGATGGTGTAAATAAGTACAAATAGATCACTAGTCACAAAAATTCAAAAATGTTATTGACTCTATTAAGTGACAATTTATTAAAGTTTTTTCTAATTCAGCTATCTCTTGATTAAAAGAAACAACTTGAAACTAGTTTGTTTTTTAAAAGTTTTGTGGGCTAAGACATGTTTATGAAAAATGAGGTCACATCTACACAGTCCAAGAGGAAGTTAGTCAACAGGTGACTCTATCAATCAAAGTTCAACTAGAGGACTTCCCTGGTGGCACAGTGGTTAAGAATCCGCCTGCCAATGCAGGGGACACGGGTTCGATCCCTGGTCCAGGAAGATCCCACATGCCGCAGAGCAACTAAGCCCATGCGCCACAACTCCTGAGCCTGTGCTCTAGAGCCCACGAGCCACAACAAGTGAAGCCCGCGTGCCACAACTACTGAAGCCTGTGTGCCTAGAGCCAGTGCTCCGCAACAAGAGAAGCCACCGTGATGAGAAGCCCCCGCACTGCAACAAAGAGTAGCCCCCACTCACTGCAACTAGAGAAAGCCCAGCAGTGAAGACCAAATGTAGCCAAAAATAAATATTAATTAATTTTTTAAAAAAGTTCAACTAGGAAAGCAGAACCAGTGGAAGGTATATATTAAGAGATTTATTGCAAGGAGTTGGTTTATGCAACTGCCAGAGATGGCTAGGCAAGCCCAAAATCCATATGACAGGCCATCAGGAAGGGCAACTCCTGGGCATACACTGTCCGCAGGGGGAATTTCTTCTACTTCAGGAAATCCTCAGCTCTGCTTTTGAGACCTTTCAATTGATTGAATCAAGCCACTCAGATTAACTAGGATAACCTCTTTTAGAGTCAACTGATTATGGACTTTAATCACATCTTCAAAATACCTTCTGAGCAACACCTAGATTAGTGTTTGATTGAATAACTGGGGTCTGTAGCTTAGCCAACTTAATACATCAAAAAGACCATCAGAGTGACTAAGATCTGACACTATTAGAGGTCAAAGCAGGTATCTCTTTGTCTATAATGCTGGAAGCCACTCCTCTCAACCTATAACCACTGAACTGGATATATCCTTGTGCTCAGATACCAGCACCATAATCAGATTCTACTAAAGCCTCCTTGGGTGACAAGTCAATTGCAAATTCTAAAAGAACAAAGATTTCATTTACCAGTATCTCCCTATCTTGTACATCATTGCTTTTAGTGGCTGGCTACTGGGCAACCCTATGCCACTCTTTGTGAACATTTTATGTTTGCCATCTCTCTTGATACCACCCTGCCAGTGCAAGGTAACCATATTCTGCAGGCCAGGGTGAGGAAAGAACATTTAATACCCCCGTTGGAATAAAAAAATGGACAAAATATTTGAACAGTCAGTTCACCAAAGATGATATAGTGTCCTTCTCTTAGGCATGGCCCTCACAATGGACACCTGTGAGTGTCCTTTAGAATAGAGTCCCAGTGCATATAAAATAATGCCATATTTCCTTCTATAAAGAGAAACCTTTTAGAACACACTAAGCACACTATGACTCTTCAGGCTGGAACTAAAGCAAAGGGATTACAGGTTAGTCAACTGTGAAATCAGCCTTTTTTAAGCATTGAATTTCTGCAAGAACTGAATGCAAACTTCATATGATCTCTAAGGGTCTCCTCTAACATTGCCCATTAGATACTGGGCTTGGGAGAATAAACGTCTCCTGGGTGTGTCTGAGTCGGGTTTGATATGCTGGGTCTCTAGGCTTGGTAAGTATCCCAGGGCAAACTAGAAACTCAACGCTCATGTTTAGTAGAGGCACCTCTATGGCCAAAATGAGCACCCCATGCTTTCCTCTTCACTAGGTATCAAGCCCTCTATGCCTGGCTGCTGCTGCTCAGGCTTGTGATTCCCAGCTCTTCCCCTCTCAGGAGGGAAGGAAAAGGCCTGCAGCATGGGTTCTATACAGTTTCAGTTTCCTTTTTGTCCCTTCTTTGCTGCCTCATTGCTGTGTCATTTCTCTAGCCATATACAGTAAAACTTCCCTCTGAAATAATATCAGCTACTCTTCAGAATTAGTAACGTCACAGGTTATATCTGTCCACTGCAGACAACATGGATCAAGTTCACATCTCCCCCAAGCACCTGAAGGCTTGCTCTTCCTGGGCTTCTTCCTAGTGGCATTCTCTATCATGTGGACAATATCATCAACTACCTCTTCAGAGAGAAATGAGCTTCCACACGTCTACCTCTTCTCACATATTGTCATTTTAAGTTAAAGTATTTTTCGAGTTTTATAAATATTAAAGATAAATTTTAGAAGTCTTTTAAAAGCATTTAATCCACATTACCCAAAACTAAGATTTATAGCTCAGTCACACATCAAGTAAAGATTCATACATCTTTATAGCGCTTTTTCTGGGTAGCTTTAATATAACAGAAATTTTGTTAAAAATCCACGTCTCTAGATCTCCTTGGAAATCTGGAAGATCAGGCAACATTGGACAAGCATCCCATCATAGTAACCTCTGGAGCTGAGTCTTGGCTGCCCCTGGCATGTGCTGCCCAGTTCCTCAGTCCCCCAAGACAAAAGGTGAGTTTTCACTGCTTTTTATTACCTTATGGCTTGACCTTCTGCAGGATGCATTTGAGTTTGCAAGCTTTGGCTATAATTATTGCATATTCAGATGGAATCAAACTTCATTAGGTCACTTCAGTAAGGGGGCTGCTTCTCTGGCTTTGTCCACACGGAGAATCAAACTGTTGTTGCCCATAACAAGGCAGTTACCCTATTTCATATAACAATGCCGGAAAAACTTAGAGGAGTCTTTGAATTCAAGACTATGCGAACTAAGACAGGAAAAGATGTGTTGAGAATGATTACTGCGTTATGGCTAACCTACCCTGCATAAGAACAATGTACTTACCTATATATACAATAAGTATTAAAGCAGCAGTCAACCTATTTTGGGTTCTAGTCACATTTGAAAATTGTTTCCTCAGAAGGAAAGGCACATTTATACAACATCACAGGTTCTTCAAAGAACTTTAAAGGTTCCTGGTCCCCCTGAGGCCATCTGAGGAACCTCAGGTTCACATGTCTCAGGTGTAGACCCCATGCTCTAAAAAAAGATACAGAGGCACTGAGGTCAGATTCCTTTTTCTCCCCACTAAAGAACCTGCAAATGAACCTTTACCTAGTGTGACTAAGTGGATAGTTCTGGGTTAGTCTGATTAAACCAGGATCTTCCTTTGTGTTCTCTGAGGTTTAGTCTCCCTGCTTTCTGTTTCACACTATTCACCTTTTTTGTTCACTTAGTCAAGACATACTCTCAGCTCCTCCGGGTGTTATCCACAGAAGGCTACGCTTCTTTCCAGTGGGCACTGCAAATGCAGCTGTGCCGTGCTGCTGCCTAACTCCAGCCCTTGCACGTGCAAGGCTGTGCCCACCATTTTCTCACTATAGGATGAGCGTTCCTCCACCGGCCAGCACAGAGAGAAGATTTCATCCTCTCTGCTAGGGATAGATCTGTGGACACCAGTGGACTTCCTGGATGATGCTGTAGAATGTTCCTCTGGTAGCAAGAGCTCAAATGTGGTTGCTCAGTTACTCTCTACTCAGCATCCATCTGGATGATACACAGATGGTGGTTACACTTCAGATAGGTGCTCCCTGCAATAAAAGCTGAGA
Organism: Physeter macrocephalus; assembly: GCF_002837175.3. Lineage (NCBI taxonomy): Eukaryota > Metazoa > Chordata > Mammalia > Artiodactyla > Physeteridae > Physeter > Physeter macrocephalus. The sequence continues at coordinate 119,680,986 of NC_041221.1, forward strand.
ATCCCAACTACTTAGCCCATCAGTTTCTGTAAAATGCATTGACATCATGACTGGTTTGAGGCTTTGAAATTTTATAATGGTGCATCCAATGATGCCATGTAGAATCCTATTCCACACCTTTTCTACCAACCAAGTCTTCAGTTCTTTCTCATTCTGGTGTCTTTGAATTTTAGCATTGCAGGGAGGAAGATAGGCTTTGAGATTCTGGATAAAATAACATAAATAAATAGTTCTTTAAATTTTTGACAACATATTTTTTCCTTAAGCTTTTTCCTTCAGCAAACTGCTGCCAAGAAATTCTGTATGAAGTAAGTTGCAGAGAACAAGCATGAAAAGAGCTCAGAAAAAAGAGGAAATTTATCTTTTTTTCAAATGTAGCTTCTCCTGTTTTCCCTGTAGCATCAAGTCTTTAATCTTTAGCATTATAACCTCTGGCCATGTGAGGGAGTTGACATAGCTTCTGTTTGATGATAATGCCTTTTGAAGGGTCATGCCCAATATCAGGGTTTTTCAAGGGATCAAGATTGCTCATGCTTTTTGATGTTTTCCTCTCACAGGCCTGATAAGTAGATAGATGACCATGATAAATGGGTATCCTGGGAAAGTGACAAGAATTCAGAGGTTTGGCATGAGTTATGTCCTCACTCATACAGAAGCGAAGATTCTTTTATCTTTCCTCTTTAATTTCTTAATTACAAAAAAAGATTTCCTATCTAAACACAGAAAGTTCTCAAAACATTTTGTGACTGTTGTCTGATACTAAAATACTTTGCTTTAAGATCCTTTCCTTGTTCAAGTTTTTGTTATGGTTGTTTGTTTCTTTGTTGTTGATAGGGTCTTTAATAAAAGATAACATCCCCTATTAAATATTGAAGTTGTTTTCCTTTAATAGAAACACTTTGTTGCTGAAATAGCAAACAAGCAAAATTTACCATCCAACCTGAGCGTAAGGATATAATGTTGCATATGTAAAGATTCCAAGCTGGTCCCTTCCTTTCTTGCTCTAACCTAGCCTGGTTGCAGAGTATGTTCATTGCCTCTGGTCTCACTGCCAAAGTCCTCAGCTTGTACACAAATGTGGGTTCTAACTCAAACCTACCCCCTCAGGCTTCCCCTCTTCTGCTTGAGCGTGCAGAAGGAAAGGGTACAAATCCACATGTACTCATCATTATTCTCAGGTAGTAAATGCTGCTCTGACCCAGGGATCTTAGCAGAATAAGACAGAAGACAGGAGCATGGCCATTCATAGTGTCTGTGCCTCTGAGTGCCACACACTCTTTCCTCATTCCTGCTTCCTTCTGACTGCTGACTATCAAAATCATACTCCCTCCTGTTCACTCTTCTGTGAAAGATCTTTCCTTCTTTGTTGGTTTAGATGATTGATTTCCTTCTCTATTCTCCAAAGCATCATGCTTTAACAATGGGATGAGGGAGAAGAGCATGGATACAGGGGTCTTCAGATCTGGTTAAAATTCCTGCTCTGGTATTTATTAGCTATGTGATCTTGGGCACATTACTTACCCTCTCTAAAATCCAATTTTCTCATCTGTAAAATGGAGATAATAACAATTATTTATAGGACTGCTGTGATGAGTACATGAGATAAAATACATCAAAGTGCCCATGACAATGCCTGGCACATAGCAGTATTTGATCAATGGTAGGTCCCCCATAAACATTGCATTGGCAGGGCCATGCATCTCTCTGCAACAAAGGCCTGCAAAGGAGAAGTATGATAACACTATTACATGTATATTAAATTGACCATTTAAATTGTAAAATATAAGAAAGCAATGGGTCTGTTCATGTCTTGTCTGTACAATTTGCACATTCTTTTATCTTTTGAGCTAGAAAAATAGGAACAGGCAAGCACTAGTGTAACTTCACTGATAGTCATGCGAATTACATCACCTCACCCTGGGTGTGTTATTCACCAATATATAAGCCATTAACTTTTCTTCCTGCACAGTGAAGATCCACTAATAAAGAGAAATTGTATGTCCAATAATCCATTCTCTCACAATAGTTCTACAGATAACTTGTAGTTATCCCCTTGATTTCTTTGACTTAGCACCATGGCTGGTTACTTACATGTCCAGTCCGTCTTGTCCGCTAGACTGTGAGCTTCCTGAGGTCATGCCATGGCCTTCTCTGTTTTCTCCAAAGCTCCTACCAGAGAGATTTGTACCCAGTGGTTAATTAATCACTCTATCAGTCCTCTGAAAGACAAAACTCAAAGCAAACGTGTTAGTCATCCAAGTCCAAGTATGTTGGCGTGAAAGTGACTCTTGTAGTCAGGAAAGAGTAAAGTTTGCTTTAATATTTCAAGGTTTCTCTTTCTTTAAATGTGCTTCTCTGGTTTGCTTCATTCTTGTTCCATCCTAAGGGTGGGTCTAGAGAGTCTGGGCTCAGTCCTCCTGGTTTGGTAGGACCCCAGTTTCTGTCCTAGCTCTCTACCTTATTTCCCATATGACCTTAAGAAATTCCCTAATCTTTTCTAGACTAGCATCTCCCTTATGTCCAATGTTCTCATTTTAAAGATGGCATCTAAGATCCCTTAGTTCTAACAGTTTATGACAAGCATGAAAACCCATCTTGCTGATTTGGGGTATGCTGCTGAGCTTGGCCTGATAAGCGACCCTCATCTGAAGATCCTAGGGAGTCACACCCAGAACTTCTGTGGGGGGCAGCAAACAAATGCTGTGACTTCCACACACCACCCTGGGTTTTAGAGACTTTTTCCTTTTTATGCAAGTGGAGGCTCCTGCATTCTAGTAATTTCTACCCCAGTGTTGTTGACAAGGCCAACCACCTTGTTTTCAGCAGCACTTAACTGCTCAGATTCAGACTTCTCTCTGATAGATCCAGAGAGAACTCAGAGAAGTCAGCTTGTTCTGTGTGAAGAGAAAAAAAAAATAATTAAAATATTTTAATCATAATCACCCTCATTTGATATGTTTTCTAACATGGAGATGATACTCTGTGACTCTTCAATAAAAAACAGAAAGAGACAAAGCCAATTTCCCTGGATTCCATAGTCCCCCCCAAATGAAAAGTGATGTAGCCCACCATTTGGCACCTAATAAGCCCATTATAAAGATTTGCTGTTGAAACAAAGAACACACACTCATAACCCCGTTCTCATCACCTAAGAGCGTCCATGCTTCAAAGTCATCTTCCTGTTGCTAGAGGTTTTATCTCCACTTTAAACTGGAATCTCTTTATTATCCTTATAAAAGTCATTTCTCAACCTAGACTTTTTCAGTGTAGAACACAGCTGGATTTTTTTTTAAGTCTATATCTTTTACTTTCATATTGAGCAGGTCCTGAGCTGTGTGAGTAAAGATAATGCATGCAATTCTTGGTTCTAATTTGGAAATAGGACATGCTTTCAAAAACAACAAGGAAAGAAGTATAGAGGTAGGAGTGGAGAGACAGCAACATGTATATAAATGGTATCTTTCAAAATTCAAAAAGAGAGCATTTTGCACCATAATTATTCAGATTTCTCTAGTCTCCTTTCAAACCAAGATTTGTTTGCTAGAGGCATTACAATTTAGTGAGACAAATTAGACTAAACTTTTTTATCTCCGGTGGTTTGCACATGCACTGATTGAACTAGTATTTCTTCCCAAGATTGCCTGGGAAGATAAATGAACAGGAGGAGCAATTAGGGTAAGGAAAAACTAAAGATTGGCTGACATGATTTAAGTTTACCACTAAGGCAGTTTGTCATTTTGTCTCTATAATCTCTATCAGAATTGACTAAAACAGTAAACATAAATCATTATACTAATTTATTTCACTACACTGTAGTCTGGGAAAAGAAGATTTCATTTTTTTCTGAGAGACTTTGGGGATTCAGGCAGCCAGTTTGAACTTATTTTCATGTATATATTGGGGGTGGGGGAATGAGAGAATCAAAAATGAGCACCTCAGTATCCTTAAAACAGTATTTTTTGGTGGCAGGCTAAGTTATTTTTACTACCTTTTGCTAAAATAACTATGGGTTGTGCATTAAAAGCAGCTCAACATTGATTGTATTTTTTAAAAAGCAAAACAATTCTTAAGGTAGACGTGTAATCAAATATACTGCTAAAAGTGACTTTTCAAATATATAATAGTTAATAAGCCGTTAAGCCTTTTCTCTGAAGAAGGCTCTGTCACCACAGAGTCAGAATACCATCAACTGGGAGTTCTTATGAAACATCAACACTCTTGATAATTAGGGCTGCAACTAAGCCCTCTGAATATAGGATCAAGCATTGCTGACTCACCAAAACAAAAGTGTCATCAAGAGGCCCTTGGACATATGATCCAATTGGCTACTTGAACAAAAATGGGGCCATTCACTGATTAACCTGTGAAGGTAGGGTATCATTTTTGGGTTTTTCCCTTTATTTAGATTAAAATTTTTCTTTTAAAGATAATTCTAATGGTGAACCTATTATAGATAAATAATTACTTGTGAAATTTTTATAGTTTCTGATATTTTTCAGATATTTTCATATATCTGTGTATATATATATACTTATGTAGTTGACCCTTGAACAATGTAGGAGCTAGGGGCAACCATACTCTACGTGGTTGAAAATCTGCATATACCTTTACAGTCAGCACTCTGTATCCATGGATTCAACCATCTGAGGATCATGTAGTTCTGTGGTATTTGACCTTGGAAAAAAAAATCTCTGTATAAGTGGACCCATGCAGTTCAAAACGGTGTTGTTCAAGGGTCAATTTTAATTTCAAGCCCTGTTGCCAGATTCATCTTTCTAAAGCATAGTTTGAATCTACTTGCATTAGACTTCAAAAGTGGCTATAAAGTTCTAAGCTAAGATAGTGATTTCAGGCAGTAAAATAGTGGATGGATGCAAGATACACTGTGGGTATAGAATCAAGACCAAATTACACAATGGGGCCGAGACAGATCACACAACAGATTTGCCATGGTTACTAGAAACATAACTTCAGGTAAAGACAAAGAGTGGGGAAGATAATAAATTCACTTTGGGACACTGAAATTGAGGCTGCCCTGTTTGGGTGCCTAGTTAGAGCTACAGAGAGTAAGAAGTACTAGATAGAGATAAGTGTATATGATATATGGGACTGGACATTTTTGTGCTTATTGAATTTATTTAAGATCTGCCTCTTTCTATAAGGAAGAAGAGAAAAAGGAACTAATATTGTGAGCTCCAATTCAGTGCCTTTACTCTTTACATGTTATCTCACTTAATTGTGACAAAAATCCACCAACATGTATTAAATATTAGCCACATTTTCAGTGAGAACATTGCTCAGTGGCAGAGTTAGGCTCTATCTGGCTCCAAAACTCTTTCTAAGACTACTGCTAGTCACTACTCACTACTTCTGAAAAGATGCGAAACAGTTGCTTACACAGACATTTTTTAGGTCATTTGTTAAAAAGGTAAAAATGGCAGCAACTGAAGATGCCAAGGGGAAAAGTATAGATAGAGAATGACTAAGGGTGAGCAAAGAACCTCAGGGGAAGACATATAGAAGGATGAGTTATAAGCAGAAAGGGGTGAACAGCTCCTTTGTGTCCTACAGAGGGGTTAAGAAAGATGAAAACCAAGAAATGGCCATTATGTGTGGTCTATAAGGATTTATTAATGACTTTTGAGAGGGAAGGTTGCTTATAATAGAAGCCAGATTGCAAACAGCATAATGAGATGGGAGTAAAAGAATTAGACTTAGCTACTATGCAATATTCCTCTAAAATGTTTAACACTAAAGAGAAAGAAAGAGCCATATATTTCAAGGGAGTAGCAGGGTTAAGGAAAGAAATAGTCGTTGTTTGTTCTTGGTTTTTGTTTGTTTTCTCTTATCAAAAGGAGGCTTTAGCACATTTTCATTCAGAAAGGGAAGCAGCAGAGAAAGAGAGCTCAAAGACCAGAGAGTAATTGAAAGAGCAAGATCTGGGAACACCTTAAAGAACTAGGTTTAGATATAATGGTAGTGAGTCAGCCTTTCTGCCTCTCTGAGTAGGAGCTGGTCTTCCCCTGAAAACCAGAAACAAGCAACCCTGAAGGTACAGAGTGATGGTGACACAGTGAGCAGTGAAGCCAACAGGGCACACAGGAAGAGCAGTCTCTGACCAAGAGAAGCAGAGGGGAAGGCCATAATTTAATGGAATCTCTGCTCCAGTGACAGATAAAACATAAACAGAAAAAATAAGCAAAACCAGCTAAATTCAAAAACAATATTAACAACTTCACAAACCAGAAACACAGCATCGAGCAGGGCTGATGGTGCAGGTTTGCTGGTGTTAAAATCCAAAATCAGATATAGGTGGTAGAAGTTCAGCTCCTATGAGGTACTTGGAACTGAAAGTTTTCCATGTAATCAAAATAAAGCTTATTCCTTAAAATCAGTGGCTATGATGGGGCTCATCTAAAGAGGCAAAGGAAGCTAAAAATGCTACAGATGTGCCCTATTTAGGGTTGCAACTAAGGAGGTGGGAGGACAACGACCTAGGCCAAGACACAGGAATTGCTGGTTGGGTGACAGCATCTTTGATAGTTTCAATGTCTCCACATAAAAGGAGTCCTAAAACACCACCTGTTTCTAGAATAAGAACCCCAGGGGGCCTGGAAGGAGTAATTATAAATCTAAGGGAGATAGGGAGGAATATTTAACAGGGAGAGGGAGAGATCCCATTCAAAATAGAATGCAACAAAAGCAAATATAGACAAGTGGGACTATAGCAAACTAAAAACCTTCTTCTCTGAAGAGGAAACAATCAACAGAGTGAAAAGACAACCAATGGAGTGGGAGATAATATTTGCAAACCATGTGTTTGATAAGGGGTTAATACCCAAAATATATAAGTAATTCCTACATCACAAAGGCAAGATAAAAAAATTAATTAAAATTGATTAATTGATTTTTTAAAAAGAAAAACCAACCAAATAACCTAATTTAAAAATGGGCAAAGAATTTAAGACATTTCTTGAAAGAAGATGTGCAGATAGCCAACACGTATATGAAAAAATGCTCAACATCAGTAATCATTAGTGAAATGCAAATCAAAACCACAATGAGATATCATCTCATGTCTCTTAGGATGTCCATTACCAAAAAAAAAGTAGGTGTGACAAGAATGTGGAGAAATTGGAATCCTTGTACTCTGTTAACTGGAATGTAAAATGGTGCAGCTCCATCAATGTGGAGGCTCTTCAAAAAATTAAAAATAGAAGTACCATATGATCCAGCAATCCCACTTTGGGGTATTTATCCAAAAAAATTGAAACCAGAATCTCAAAAATATGTATGCACTCTCATGTTCATTGCAGTATTATTCACAATAGCCGAGATGTGGAAACAACCTAAATGTCCATTGACCAATTAATGGATAAAGAAAATGTGAAATATACATACAATGGAATATCATTCAACCATAAAAAAGGAAGAAACCCTGCATTATATGACAACATGGATGAACCTTGAGAATATTATGCTAAGGGAAACAAACCAGTCACAGAAGGAAAAATACTGCATGATTCCATTTATATGAGGTAGATAAACTAGTTAAATTCACAGAAGCAGAAAGTGAAATGGTGGTTTCCAGGCGCTGAGGGAAGGGGAAATTGGGGAGTCGCTGTTCAATGGATAGAAAGTTTTGGTTATACAAGATGAAAAAGTTCTAGAGATCTGCCATACAACATTGTGCTTACAGTTAACAATACTGCACTGTATACTTTTAAAATTGTTGAGGGTATATCTCATGGTATCTGTTCTTATCACAATAAAAAAAAAGTGCACTGCAATATTCAGAACTGAAAAACAATCAAATACTACATATCAAAACTTGTTAGATGCAGCTAATATGAAACCCAGGAGTAAATTTACAGTCTTAAATGCATTGATGAAAGAATATAGTTCTGGTAAAGGATGGTTCATGGTAAAATCCTCATCATTTTCAGATGAATTAATTGCTTCTATAAAACAACTAAGAAAATAAATTTTATTTTATTTTTTTAACATCTTTATTGGAGTATAATTGATTTACAATGGTGTGTTAGTTTCTGCTGTATAACAAAGTGAATCAACTATACGTAAATATATATCCCCATATCTCCTCCCTCTTGCATCTCCCTCCCACGCTCCCTATCCCACCACTCTAGGTGGACACAAAGCATCGAGCTGATCTCCCTGTGCTACGTGGCTGCTTCCCACTAGCTATCTATTTTACATTTGGTAGTGTATATGTCCATGCCACTCTCTCACTTCGTCCCAACTTAACATTCCTCCTCCCTGTGTCCTCAAGTACATTCTCTACATCTGCAACTTTATTCCTCTCCTGCCCCTAGGTTCTTCAGAACCATTTTCTGGTTTTTTAGATTCCATATATATGTTAGCATATGGTATTTGTTTTTCTCTTTCTGACTTACTTCACTCTGTATGACAGTCTCTAGGTCCATCCACCTCACTACAAATAACTCAATTTTGTTTCTTTTTATGGCTGAGTAATATTCCGTTGTATATATGTGCCGCATCTTCTTTATCCATTCATCTATCAATGGACACTTAGGTTTCTTCCATGTCCTGGCTATTGTAAATAGAGATGCAGTGAATATTGTGGTACATGACTCTTTGAATTACGGTTTTCTCAGGGTATATGCCCAGTAATGGGATTGCTGGGTCACATGGTAGTTTTATTTTTAGTATTTTAAGGAACCTCCATACTGTTCTCCATAGTGGCTGTATCAATTTACATTCCCAACAACAGTGCAAGAGGTTCCCTTTTCTCCACACCCTCTCCAGCATTTATTGTTTGCAGATTTTTTGATGATGGCCATTCTGACCGGTGTGAGGTGATACATCATTGTAGTTTTGATTTGCATTTCTCTAAT
>NC_041221.1:119689885-119816595 GCF_002837175.3 Physeter macrocephalus
AGAAATGTCTATTAGGTCTTCTGCCCATTTTTGGATTGGGTTGTTTGATTTTTTGATATTGAGCTGCATGAGCAGCCTGTATATTTTGGAGATTAACCCTTTGTCAGTTGCTTCATTTGCAAATATTTTCTCCCATTCTGAGTGTTGTCTTTTCATCTGGTTTATCGTTTCCTTTGCTGTGCAAAACCTTTTACATTTCATTAGCTCCCATTTGTTTATTTTTGTTTTTATTTCTATTTCTCTAGGAGGTGGCTCAAAAAGGATCTTGCTGTGATGTATGTCATGGAGTGTTCTTGCCTATGTTTTCCTCTAAGAGTTTGATAGTGTCTGGCCTTACATTTAGGTCTTCAATCCATTTTGAGTTTATTTTTGTGTATGGTGTTAGGGAGTGTTCTAATTTCATTCTTTTACATGTAGCTGTCCAGTCTTCCCAGCACCACTTATTGAAGAGGCTGTCTTTTCTCAATTGTATATACTTGCCTCCTTCATAAAAGATAAGGTGACCATATGTGAGTGGGTTTATCTCCGGGCTTTCTATCCTGTTGCATTGATCTATATTTCTGTTCTTGTGCCTGTACCATACTGTCTTGATTACTGTAGCTTTCTAGTATGGTCTGAAGTCTGGGAGCCCGATTCCTCCAGCTCCGTTTTTCTTTCCCAAGATTGCTTTGGCTATATGGGGTATTTTGTGTTTCCATACAATTTGTGAAATTTTTTGTTCTGTGAAAAATTCCATTGGTAGTTTGATAGAGATTGCATTGAATCTGTAGATTGCTTTGAGTAGTAGAGTCATTTTCACAATGTTGATTCTTCCAATCCAAGAACATGGTATATCTCTCCATCTGTTTGTATCACCTTTAATTTCTTCCATCAGTGTCTTCTAGTTTTCTGCATACCGGTTTTTGTCACCTTAGGTAGGTTTATTCCTAGGTATTTTATTCTTTTTGTTGCAATGGTAAATGGGAGTGTTTCCTTAATTTCACTTTCAGATTTATCATCATTAGTGTATAGGAATGCGAGAGATTTCTGTGCATTAATTTTATATCCTGCTACTATACCAAATTCATTGATTAGCTCTAGTAGTTTTCTGGTAACATCTTTGGGATTCTCTCTGTATAGAATCATGTCATCTGCAAACAGTGACAGTTTTACTTCTTCTTTTCCAATTTGGATTCCTTTTATTTCTTTTTCTTCTCTGATTGCTGTGGCTAAAACTTCCAAAACTATGTTGAATAACAGCAGTGAGAATGGGCAACCTTATCTTGTTCCTCATCTTAGAGGAAAAGGTTTTAGTTTTTCACCATTGAAAACGATGTTTGCTGTGGGTTTGTCATATATGGGCTTTATTATGTTGAGGGAAGTTCCCTCTATGCTTACTTTCTGAAGAGTTTTTATCATAAATGGGTGTTGTATTTTGTCAAAAGCTTTTTCTGCATCTGTTGAGATGATCATATGGTTTTTTTCCTTCAATTTGTTAATATGGTTTATCACATTGATTGATTTGAGTATATTAAAGAATCCTTGCATTCCTGGGAGAAACCCCACTTGATCATGGTGTATGATCCTTTTAATGTACTGTTGGATTCTGTTTCCTAGTATTTTGTTGAGGAGTTTTGCATCTATGTTCATCAGTGATATTGGCCTGTAGATTTCTTTCTTTCTGACACCTTTGGTTTTGGTATCAGGGTGACAGTGGCCTTGTAGAATGAGTTTGGGAGTGTTCTGCACTCTGCTATATTTTGGAAGAGTTTGAGAAGGATAGGTGTTAGCTCTTCTCTAAATGTTTGATAGAATTCAACTGTGAAGCCATGTGGTCCTGGGCTTTTGTTTGTTGGAAGATTTTTAATCACAGTCTGAATTTCAGTGCTTGTGACTGGTCTGTTTATATTTTCTGTTTTTTCCTGGTTCAGTCCCGGAAGGTTGTTCTTTTCTAAGAATTTGTCCATTTCTTCCACGTTGTCCATTAATGGCATAGAGTTGCTTGTAGTAATCTTTAACGATGCTTTGTATTTCTGCAGTGTCAGTTGTTACTTCTCCTTTTTCATATCAAATTCTGTTGATTTGATTCTTCTCCCTTTTTTTCTTGATGAGTCTGACTAGTGGTTTATCAATTTTGTTTATCTTTCCAAAGAACGAACTTTTAGTTTTATTGATCTTAGCTATTGTTTCCTTCAATTTTTTTCATTTATTTCTGATCTGATCTTTATAGTTTCTTTCCTTCTGCTAACTTTGGGGGTTTTTTTGTTCTTCTTTCTCTAATTGCTTTAGGTATCAAGTTAGGTTATTTACTTGAGATTTTTTTGTTTGTTTCTTGAGGTAGCATTTTATTGCAATAAACTCCCATCTTCGAACTGCTTTTGCTGCATCCCATAGGTTTTGGGTTGTCGTGCTTTCATTGTCATTTATTTCTAGGTATTTTTTGATTTCCTCTTTGATTTCTTCAGTGATCTCTTGGTTATTTAGTAGTGTATTGTTTAGCCTCCATGTGTTTGTACTTTTTACAGTTTTTTCCTGTAATTGATTTCTAGTCTCATAGTGTTGTGGTCGGAAAAGATACTTGATACAATTTCAATTTTCTTAACATTACCAAGGCTTGATTTGTGACCCAAGATATTATCTAACCTGGAGAATGTTCCATGAGCATTTGAGAAGAATGTGTATTCTGTTGTTTTTGGATGGAATGTCCTATAAATATCAATTAACTCCATCTTGTTTAATGTACGATTTAAAGCTTGTGTTTCCTTATTTATTTTCATTTAGGATGATGTGTCCATTGCTGAAAGTGGGGTGATAAAGTCCCCTCCTATGATTGTGTTACTGTCAATTTCCCCTTTTATGGCTCTTAACATTTGCCTTATGTATTGAGGTGATCTTATGTTGGGTGCATAAATATTTACAATTGTGTTATCTCCTCTTGGATTGATCCCTTGATCATAATGTAGTGTCCTTCTTTGTCTCTTGTAATAGTCTTTATTTTAAAGTCTATTTTGCTTGATATGAGAATTGCTACTCCAGCTTTCCTTTGATTTCCATTTGCATGGACTATCTTTTTCTATCCCCTCACTTTCAGTCTGTATCTGTCCCTATGTCTGAAGTGGGTCTTTTGTAGACAGCAACTATACGAGTCTTGTTTTTGTATCCATTCAGCCAGTCTATGTCTTTTGGTTGGAGAATTAATCCATTTACATTTAAGGTAATTATCAACATGTATGCTCTTATTACTATTTTTTTAATTGTTTTCAGTTTGTATTGTAGGTCTTTTCCTTCTCTTGTGTTTCCTGCCTAGAAAAGTTCCTTTATCATCTGTTGTAAAGCTGGTTTGGTGGTGCTGAATTCTCTAAGCTTTTGCTTGTCTGTAAAGGTTTTAATTTTTCTGCTGAATCTGAATGATATCCTTGCTGGGTAGAGTAATCTTGGTTGTAGGTTTTTCTCTTTCATCAGTTTAAATATGTCCTGCCACTTCCTTCTGGCTTGCAGAGTTTCTGCTGAAAGGTCAGCTGTTAACCATTTGGGGCTTTCCTTGTATGTTATTCGTTGCTTTTCCCTTGCTGCTTTTAATATTTTTTCTTTGTATTTAACTTTTGATGGTTTGATTAATATGTGTCTTGGCATGTTTCTCCTTGGATTTATCCTGTATGGGACTCTCTTCACTTCCTGGACCAGATTGACTATTTCCATTCCCATATTAGGGAAGTTGTCAACTATAATCCTTCAAATATTTTCTCAGTCCCTTTCTTTTTCTCTTCTTCTTCTGGGACCCCTATCATTCGATCGTTGGTGCATTTAATGTTGTTGCAGAGGTCTTTGAGACTGTCATCAATTCCTTTCATTCTTTTATCTTTATTCTGCTCTGCAGTAGTTATTTCCACTATTTTATCTTACAGGTCACTTATCTGTTCTTCTACCTCAGTTATGCTGCTATTGATTCCTTCTAGAGAACTTTTAATTTCATTTATTATGTTATTCATCATTGTTTGTTTGCTCTTTAGTTCTTCTAGGTCCTTCTTAAACATTTCTTGTATTTTCTCCATTTCTATTTCCAAGATTTTGGATCATGTTTACTATCATTACTTTGAAATCTTTTTCAGGTAGACTGCTTATTTCCTCTACATTTTTTTGGTCTGGTGGGTTTTTACCTTGCTCCTTCATCTGCTGTGTATTTCTTTGCCTTCTCATTTTGCTTAACTTAATGTGTTTGGTGTCCCTTTTTTGCAGGCTGCAGTTTCGTAGTTCCCATTGTTTTTGTTGTCTGCCCCCAGTGGGTAAAGTTGGCTCAGTGGGTTGTGTAGTCTTCCTGGTGGAGGGGACTGGTGCCTGTATTCTGGTGGATGATGCCAGATCTTGTCCTTCTGGTGGGCAGGACTGCATCTGGTGGTGTGTTTTGAGGTGTCTGTGGACTTATTATATTTTAGGCAGCTTCTCTGCTAATGAGTGGGGTTGTGTTCCTGTCTTGCTGGTTGTTTGGCATAGTGTGTCCAGCACTGCAGCTTGCTGGTCATTGAGTGGAGCTGGGTCTTAGCATTGAGATGGAGATCTCTGAGAGAGATTTTACCGTTTGATATTACGTGGGGCCAGGAGGTCTCTGGTGGACCAATTTCCTGAACTCGGCTCTCCCACCTCAGAGGCTTAGTCCTGACACCTGGCTGGAGCACCAAGACTATTTCAGCCATTCAGTTGGTCTTCCTAAAGCTGGGCCACCTGCAGCAGCCTGACTAATGGAAGATTCAAATTGGAAATGTTGCCTTAGCACTGGGTGCTAGAGGAGATCTCCATTGCTCCATACCTGAAGTAAAAAAGGATGGGAAGCTCCCTCTATGTGCTAAAGACTTCTGACAAAGGCAAAAAAATCAGTTCGAGTGGGGGAAGGAAAGTCTTTTCAACAAATAGCGGATAAATAATTGGCTATTCATATGGAGAATATTAACTTTTACTTCTTATCCATGTTGCAAAGTTAAATTCTGTTCCTACAGGGAAAATTTCAGGGCACTGCCCTGCCACCCCAGTGATAGAGATGGCTTGGGAAACATTAGAACCACCTGAACACATCAGTTCCCTGCTGTAAAAGACATCTGAATGTCTCCACCTCCTCTGAGAGCTCTAAGCTGGGGTTTTTATGAATCTGAAGTGGCTCTTCCACTGTCTCTTTCACTTTCTGCCAACTGAAGCAGAAGACTCTGAGGCTTTAGAACAGGGCATTAGTCCTCAACATTGTCGAGGTAATCAAAAATAAGGAAAGTATGAGAAATTGTCACAGCCAAGAGAAGCCTATGGAGACATGAAAACTAAATGTAATGCTGTATCCTTGCCTTCCCGTGGCTGCCCAGGTGTGCGTCCCCAGCAAGAATTGGCCCCCCAGGCCCGAGGTTTCCAGGTACCCAAGAAAATAAATTTTAACATTTAGAACCTACAGAATTCATCGATATGGCTAGATACTGGAACAATGCACACACAAAAATCAATAGCTTTCCTGCAATTCAATAATAATTCATTAGAAAATGCAATAGAAGAAAATAATTACATTCACCATGTCAACAATGACAAAAAAAACCCATAAAATATAGCTAACCAAAAAGTCTTCAAAGAAAGAAAATATGTAAAACTTTACTGATGTCCTTAAACTAAGAGTTAAAATAAATGGAACAATAAACAATGTTGTAGGATAGGAAGACTAAATATTGTAAAGGCATTAATGTCACTGAGGGAACTCATTTCTAACCCCAAAGTGATTATTAAAATCCCAAAGGATTTGTTAAAAAAGGGGAAAAAGAAAAAAAAAAGAAAGGAAAACCACAAACCAAACTATACTTCTTTAACTACATATAAATGTATGTGAGCACATTAAAAACAAAAAATAGTAAAAGTCAAGGGAAAGAGGAAGAGGGAGGATGGGGAAGCAGCTCCTGCCTTCTCTGTAGCTCAGTAGCCAAGGGTGGAAGGAAGCCACAGATGAAACCCCAAGTCAGCCCCCACGCTGCACTGTCCCACCTTCTCAACTCTCCCCGCTCGCCTTGTGGCTGACAGGGTCTTGTGTTCCGACTGAGTGTCAGGCCAGTGCCTCTGAGGTGGGAGAGCCAAGTTCAGGACATTGGTCCACCAGAGACCTCCCAGCTCCACCTAATCTCAAATGGCGAAAGATCTCCCAGAGATCACCATCTCAAAGCTAAGACCCAGCTCCATTCAACAACCAGCAAGCGCCAGTGCTGGACACCCTATACCAAAAAACTAGCAAGACAGGAACACAACCCCACCCATTAGCAGAGAGGCTGCCTAAAATCATAATAAGGTCACAGAAACCCCAAAACACACCACCAGATATGGTGCGGCCCACAAGAAAGACAAGATCCAGTCTCATCCACCAGAACACAGGCACTACTCCCCTCCACCAGGAAGCCTACACAACGCACTGAACCAACCTTAACCACTGGGGGTAGACACCAAAAACAACGAGAACTACGAACCTTCAGCCTGCGACAATGAGACCCCAAGCACAGTAAGTTAAGCAAAATGAGAAGACAGAGAAACACACAGCAGATGAAGGAGAGAGGTAAAAACCCACCAGACCAAACAAATGAAGGGGAAATAGGAAGTCTACTGGAAAAAGAATTCAGAGTAATGATAGTAAAGATGATTCAAAATTGTGGCAGTAGAATGGAGAAAATAAAAGAAACGTTTAACAAGGACCTAGAAGAACTAAAGAGCAAACAAACAATGATGAACAACATAATAAATGAAATTAAAAGTTCTCTAGAAGGAATCAATAACAGCATAACTGAGGCAGAAGAACAGATAAGTGACCTGTAAGATAAAATAGTGGAAATAACTACCGCAGAGCAGAATAAAGAAAAAAAAAATGAAAAGAACTGAGGACAGTCCCGGAGACTTCTGGGACAACATTAAATGCACCAACCTTAGAATAATAGGGGTCGCAGAAGAAGAAGAGAGAAAGAAAGGGACTGAGAAAATATTTGAAGAGATTAGAGTTGACAACTTCCCGAATATGGGAAAGGAAATAGTCAATCAAGCTGAGGAACTTCTAAAGGAAATTCTCTAGGCAGGAAACACAAGAGAAGGAAAAGACCTACATACAAACCCAAATCAATTAAGAAAATGGTAATAGGATTATACATATCAATAACTACCTTAAATGTAAGTGGATTAAATGCTCCAACCAAAAGACATAGACCGGTTGAATGAATACAAAAACAGACCCGTATAGATGCTGTCTACAAAAGACCCACTTCAGACTTAGGGACAGATACAGACTGAAAGTGAGGGGATGGAAAAAGATATTCCATGCAAATGGAAATCAAAAGAATGCTGGAGTAGCAATTCTCATATCAAGCAAAATAGACTTTAAAATAAAGACTATTACAAGAGACAAAGAAGGACACTACATAATGATCAAGGGATTAATCCAAGAAGAAGATAACACAATTGTAAATATTTATGCACCCAACATAGGATCACCTCAATACATAAGGCAAATGCTGACAGCCCAAAGAGGGAAAATCAACAGTAACACAATCATAGTAGGGGACTTTATCACCCCACTTTCAGCAATGGACACATCATCCTAAATAAATAAAGACACACAAGCTTTAAATGATACATGACACAAGATGAAGTTAATTGATATTAATATGACATTCCATCCAAAAACAACAGAATACACTTTCTTCTCAAGTGCACATGGAACATTCTCCAGTATAGATCATATCTTGGGTCACAAATCAAGCCCTATTAAATTTAAGACAATTGAAACCATATCAAGTATCTTTTCCTAACAAAACACTATGAGACTAGATATCAATTACAGGAAAAAAAATCTGTAAAAAATACAAACACATGGAGGCTAAACAGTACACTACTAAATAACCAAGAGATCTCTGAGTAAATCAAAATATACCTAGAAACAAATGACAATGAAAACACGATGACCAAAAACCTATGGGATGCAACCAAAGCAGTTCTAAGAGTGAAGTTTACAGCAATACAATCCTACCTCAAGAAACAAGAAACAACTCAAATAAACAACCTAACCCTACACCTAAAGCAGTTAGAGAAAGAAGAACAAAAAAACCCCAAAGTTAGCAAAAGGAACGAAGTCAGAAAGATACGATCAGAAATAAATGAAAAAGAAGTGAAGGAAACAATAGCAGAGATCAAAAAAACTAAAAGCTGGTTCTTTGAGAAGATAAACAAAATTGATAATCCACTAGCCAGACTCATCAGAAAAAAAGAACACTATGAGACTAGATATCAATTACAGGAAAAAAAATCTGTAAAAAATACAAACACATGGAGGCTAAACAGTACACTACTAAATAACCAAGAGATCTCTGAGTAAATCAAAATATACCTAGAAACAAATGACAATGAAAACACGATGACCAAAAACCTATGGGATGCAACCAAAGCAGTTCTAAGAGTGAAGTTTACAGCAATACAATCCTACCTCAAGAAACAAGAAACAACTCAAATAAACAACCTAACCCTACACCTAAAGCAGTTAGAGAAAGAAGAACAAAAAAACCCCAAAGTTAGCAAAAGGAACGAAGTCAGAAAGATACGATCAGAAATAAATGAAAAAGAAGTGAAGGAAACAATAGCAGAGATCAAAAAAACTAAAAGCTGGTTCTTTGAGAAGATAAACAAAATTGATAATCCACTAGCCAGACTCATCAGAAAAAAAGGGAGAAGACTCAAATCAATAGAATTAGAAATGAAAAAGGAGAAGTAACAACTGACACTGCAGAAATACAAAGCATCATTAAAGATTACTACAAGCAACTCTATGCCATTAAAATGGACAGCCTGGAAGAAATGGAGAAATTCTTAGAAAAGCACAGCCTTCTGAAACTGAACCAGGAAGAAATAGAAAATATAAACAGACCAATCACAAGCACTGAAATTCAGACTGTGATTAAAAATCTTCCAACCAACAAAAGCCCAGGACCACATGGCTTCACAGTTGAATTCTATCAAACATTTAGAGAAGAGCTAACACCTATCATTCTCAACTCTTCCAAAATATAGCAGAGTGCGGAACACTCCCAAACTCATTCTACAAGGCCACCGTCACCCTGATACCAAAACCAAAGGTGTCAGAAAGAAAGAAATCTACAGGCCAATATCACTGATGAACATAGATGCAAAACTCCTCAACAAAATACTAGGAAACAGAATCCAACAGTACATTAAAAGGATCATACACCATGATCAAGTGGGGTTTCTCCCAGGAATGCAAGGATTCTTCAATATACTCAAATCAATCAGTGTGATAAACCGTATTAACAAATTGAAGGAGAAAAACCATATGATCGTCTCAATAGATGCAGAAAAAGCTTTTGACAAAATTCAACATCCATTTATGATAAAAACCCTGCAGAAAGTAGGCATAGAGGGAACTTCCCTCAACATAATAAAGCCCATATATGACAAACCCACAGCCATCATCGTTCTCAATGGTGAATAATTAAAAGCACAGCCTTCTGAAACTGAACCAGGAAGAAATAGAAAATATAAACAGACCAATCACAAGCACTGAAATTCAGACTGTGATTAAAAATCTTCCAACAAACAAAAGCCCAGGACCACATGGCTTCACAGTTGAATTCTATCAAACATTTAGAGAAGAGCTAACACCTATCATTCTCAACTCTTCCAAAATATAGCAGAGTGCGGAACACTCCCAAACTCATTCTACAAGGCCACCGTCACAAGAAAAGGAAATAAAAGGAATCCAAATCAGAAAAGAAGTAAAGCTGTCACTATTTGCAGATAACATGATTCTATACAGAGAGAATCCTAAAGATGCTACCAGAAAACTTCTAGAGCTAATCAATGAATTTGGTAAAGTAGCAGGATACAAAATTAATGCACAGAAATCTCTTGCATTCCTATACACTAATGATGAAAAATCTGAAAGTGAAATTAAGAAAACACTCCCATTTACCATTGCAACAAAAAGAATAAAATATCTAGGAATAAACCTACCTAAGGAGACAAAAGACATGTATGCAGAAAATTATAAGACACTGATGAAAGAAATTAAAGATGATACAAACAGATGGAGAGATATACCATGTTCTTGGATTGGAAGAATCAACATTGTGAAAATGACTACACTACCCAAAGCAACCTACAGATTCAATGCAATCCTTATCAAACTACCAATGGAATTTTTCACAGAACTAGAACAAAAAATTTCACAATTTATATGGAAACACAAAAGACCCCGAATAGCCAAAGCAATCTTGGGAAAGAAAAACGTAGCTGGAGGAATCGGGCTCCCAGACTTTAGACCATACTAGAAAGCTACAGTAATCAAGACAGTATGGTACAGGCACAAGAACAGAAATATAGATCAATGCAACAGGATAGAAAGCCCAGAGATAAAACCACACACATATGGTCCTTATTTTTGATAAGGAGGCAAGAATATACAATGGAGAAATGACAGCCCCTTCAATAAGTGGTGCTTGGAAAACTGGACAGCTACATGTAAAAGAATGAAATTAGAACACTCCCTAACACCATACACAAAAATAAACTCAAAATGGATTGAAGACCTAAATGTAAGGCCAGACACTATCAAACTCTTAGAGGAAAACATAGGCAAGAACACTCTATGACATATATCACAGCAAGATCCTTTTAGACCTAAAGAAGTGGAAATAAAAACAAAAATAAATAAATGGGACCTAATGAAACGTAAAACTTTTGCACAGCAAAGGAAACCGTAAACAAGATGAGAGGACAACCCTCAGAATGGGAGAAAATATTTGCAAATGAAGCAGCTGACAAAGGATTAATCTCCAAAATATACAAGCAGCTCATGCAGCTCAATATCAAAAAAACATACACCCCAATCCAAAAATGGGCAGAAGACCTAAACAGGCATTTCTCCAAAGAAGATATACAGATTCCCCACAAACACATGAAAGAATACTCAACATCATTCATCATTAGAGAAATGCAACTCAAAAGTACAATGAGATATCATGTCACACCAGTCAGAATGGCCATCATCAGAAAATCTACAAACAATAAATGCTGGAGAGGGTGTGGAGAAAAGGGTGCCCTCTTGCACTGTTTGTGGGAATGTAAATTGATACAGCCACTACAGTATGGAGGTTCCTTAAAAAACTAAAAATAAAACTACTATACAACCCAGCAATCCCACTAGTGGGGATATAGCCTGAGAAAACCATAATTCAAAAAGAATTATGTGCCACAATGTTCATTGCAACTCTATTTACAATAGCCAGGACATGGAAGCAAACTAAGTGTCCATCAACAGATGAATGGATAAAGAAGATGTGGCACATATATACAATGGAATATTACTCAGCCATAAAAAGAAATGAAATTGAGTTATTTGTAGTGAAGTGGATGGACCTAGACTGTCATACAGAGTCAAGTAAGTCAGAAAGAGAAAAACAAATACCGTATGCTAACACATGTATGGAATCTAAAAAAGAAAAAAAAGGTTCTGAAGAACCTAGGAGCAGGACAGACATAAAGACACAGACGTAAAGAATTCACTTGAGGACACGGGGAGGGGGAAGGGTAAGCTGGGACAAAGTGAGAGAGTGGCATGGACTTATATATACTACCAAATGTAAAATAGATAGCTAGTGGGAAGCAGCCACATAGCTCAGGGAGATCAGCTCAGTACTTTGTGACCACCTAGAGGTGTGGGATAGGGAGGGTGGGAGGGATATGCAATAGGGACAGATATGGGGATATATGTATATGTATAGCTGATTCATTTTGTTATAAAGCAGAAACTAACACACCATTGTAAAGCAATTATACTCCAATAAAGATGTTAAAAAAAAGGAAAAAAAAGTAAAAGTCATAAACTAAATGAGCAACAGTGGTTAGTTCTGAGACGACTGGATGGGGGGGGAAGTGAAGAAATTTAGATTTATCTAGTCTTTTAAATACGTAAATATATTTGTATATTATTAATACAAAGTTATATTTATTTTATTTTTATTTATTTATTTATTTATTTTTGTGGTATACGGGCCTCCCTCTGCTGCGGCCTCTCCCGTTGCGGAGCACAGGCTCCGGACGCACAGGCTCAGCGGCCATGGCTCACGGGCCCAGCCGCCCCGCGGCACGCGGGATCCTCCCAGACCGGGGCGCGAACCCAGTTCTCCTGCATCGGCAGGCGGACAAGCAACCACCGCGCCACCAGGGAAGCCCTATATTTATTTTAATTTTAAAAATAATAAAACATTGTCAACACTCCATCCTAAAATGAAAGACAGAGGCAGGGCAGTTGGAGTCAGAGATGCGAAGATGCTACACAGCAGGCTTTGAAGATGGAGGAGGAGGCCATGAGCCAAGAAATCAGGAAGCCTCTAGAGGATTGAATAATTAAAGGAACAGATTCTCCCCCTAGAGTCTTCAGAAGGAATGGCATCCCAAGCTACAGGCTTGGTCTTAGGCAAGTGAAATCATTTCAGAATTCTGCCTTCTTGAATTGTAAAATAACAAATTTGTGTCATTTTAAGCCATCAGATTTGTGTAATTTGTTAAAGCAGCAATAGGAAACTAGTATAAGTCCTTTGTAACTGCTGAGTTGCTTCTGAAACCTGCTCAGGCATGTTTATGATGGCAGATTTTGTATTACAAATGCCAGTATCACCTGAGGATTAATTCCCACTCTTTGGGGTTACTATAAGATAGATAGTGTAAAAAAAAAGTAAGCCTCAATTTTATTCTGTTTGGGTTAAAATTGTATGTAAAACCATATTCCCCAAGCCACCACATATTTAATGAACAACTTTGGAAGACTTACAAATTTTAACAATGCAAAGCATTGGTCTAGTCATTAACCTATTTTGTAAATGTGAGACCAAAGGTTGGTAATTATTTATAAATCAACTACCATAAAAGCGTAAAGATCAAAGATTGTTAGCCAGGTGGGAGGAAAGTCATGTTTAAGTTATTTCTAAACATTTTCTATACTTTGTCACCACAAATTTGGTCTTTAGTCTGTTTGCTGAAAAGGATGACAAGCTTTCCTGTGTTTTCTGCTTTTTTTAAATAGGAAGAGTTCATTTTACCTACTATGAATAGTAACCTTAAACTCAGAACTTATGTTATCCTTTGAAGCATAAAATTATATTAATGCACTACATGTTTTTTAGGAAATTATATTTGTTTTAACGTGCTTCTAGTAGGAAATTGAGTTTAGTGAACTGAGCTTTAATAGGCTCTCCAGCACCATGATGATTATTTCACTCCACCTTCACTAATTTTATTGTATAAATCTACCAGCGTATAATTGACAGAAACTCATGGTGTCTTTTTTTACACATCATTAAAAAAAATCACACAAAATTATGTTACTCATGACTCAAGTCAATTTGTTTTTGAAAAAAAATACAAAGCCTTTTCTTTAAAAATAGCACCTGTTTCTTTATTCGCATGTAAATCATATCTGTAGCCTACTATATGGCTCTGACAGAGGACAAACAGGATGACTCTCACCGGGACAGGAGTGACCCCAGCCAGAAGCAAAGAAAAAGGGGGTGTGTGTTTAAAATCTTGGAGATAAAACATTCAGTTTGTTTATTGCTCTGTATATCTGTAGCTCTTGAATATGCTTATTAAAAATATCAGATATTTTTAAGTTTGATAAAGTACACATTTGGCTAATTATCATTCTCAACCTTACTTTTATGGTAAATAATAATCAAAGTAATCCTTCAGAAATGCTGGAATCACAACTAGAAAATGAAAAAGACTTCCAAAAAATTAGAATTAAAAGTTGACTTCAATTTTAATGAAAAATAACTATTTTAAAAGTTATGTATTCATATATTGTACTTTTATAGGCAAACAATTCACACACAGGCTATATGTACGCATACAGATCCCCCTTTTTCTTTGCATTAAGTCACACTTTCCATGGCAGTTCTCAGCCTTTTTATTTTTTATATTTTTATTTTTATTATTTTTTAACATCTTTATTGGAGTATAATTGCTTTACAATGGTGTGTTAGTTTCTGCTTTATAACAAAGTGAATCAGTTATACATATACATATGTTCCCATATCTCTTCCCTCTTGCATCTCCCTCCCTCCCACCCTCCCTATCCCACCCCTCTAGCCTTTTTAAAAAATTTTCCTAGGAGGTCTATTTTCCCCTCCCTAAAGAGGGAAGCCCTGCAGGGGAAGAGAGTATAACACGTCAGATTCTTATGAGCTAGAAAGAGAAGTCTCAGCTAAGGAAATTGATTTGCTGTTGAATTAATACAGTATCAGATTTCCCCACAAATTGCTGTGGGGCAGTTTGGCCTCATACCATCAGCCATCAGATGACCATTTCATGCTGCTCTTCTTTGCTGTGAACTGTTAACACATCAACCTCTTTGGACCACCCTGTATCTATGAGAAGGAAATGTGGCTACCATGAGGTGAATAACCAGTACAAGATCTCAGGTTTGGAATTCTAGTTTCAACCCTACCCCTGTCTCATTATGTGAGTAGCTCACCAGTACTTACTCCCCAAATCACATTTAGCTCCTGTCTCCTTAATGCTACTTATACTTAAAATTAACAGAGGTGGGAGATACGAGTCTATAGATCAAAGACATAGTTAGTTAATGCATATTCCAGGCCTAATTCCTCTGGCACCAAATTCCTGTTGCTTATTTCATCAGCAAGGTCAAATGCTGCAGGTGTGTAACAGTATAAGCCCAGTACTCTTACTTAGGGAAATGGTTCTGAAAATGTTAGTCCTTGTATGTGGTACCTAAATTAGAGACCAATAAGTATCTTCAGATTTTTGAGTTTCAAACAATTTCAAAGGAGGCTGAAACATAAATAATTTGACAAATTTCTGAGGTCCTGATTTTCCTAA
The DNA here is from genome assembly GCF_002837175.3 of Physeter macrocephalus. NCBI lineage: Eukaryota > Metazoa > Chordata > Mammalia > Artiodactyla > Physeteridae > Physeter > Physeter macrocephalus. The sequence goes on from NC_041221.1 coordinate 119,704,769, forward strand.
TATCTACCCAGATGCCAATAAGGGTGCATACAAATCCCAATCTAAACAAGAATAATGCTAAATATTGTCATGAACTGAAACTTTCCAAACTACGACATACTGTGGCATCTGACCAATATGTTGTCACCAACTAATCCCTACAATTCTTTACTTTGAATCTTGGAAATTCTGCAACTAATTCTCACTCATTAATTTCTTGTTTTGGCTTAATAAAATTGTTACCAAGGACTTCTTGTTAAGTTTTATTTTCTAAGTCAGTGCCGTGCTTTCTTTTTTACACAATAAACATCTTCCTCTATTACTAGTAAGCTAAGCCTCTGAATTTTAATTATATTTGTCCTAATCTTACCCTATTAACCCTGTGACTATATATAAATTTCCAAATTGGCCAGTAAAACAATAAATCTTACCCCTTTGAAAGTTACAAACCCTGTGAGAATCCGATAAAAGCCAAACACCCTAGTCCTAGGAAAATACACACACACAAAGCTGCATTTATTATAGCCATATAACAGAATAGTTTAGAGTTTAGGCTTTGGAGAAGTTCATGCTTCATCCCTTACAAGCTATAATGTCCTCATTTGCTAAATCAGGATATTAAACTTATAAAAATCTGTATGGGCCTATGCACTGGTTAAATTTTTTATAAATAAGATCTTTTGCATTACATTTTGCCCCCCATATGAATATGTTTTAGAGTCAAAAATCCTCATAAATAAGACCTAATCCTGGAATGACATAGGAGGAAAGAGGTATTTTTATGTGTAAGCTGCTTGTGAATGTTTTACTAAATGATTTGTTCATGATTTTTCTATAATTCTTGTCTAATTTCTTCTATATAATTCTAGGCAAAATTTTAGAAACATCTATCAATCTAGTCTCTAGACACTGATTATCTCTAATGAGGGATGGAATTATCAAGTGCCTAATTGAGTGCACTCCCCGAACATTATGAAGATTGTTACCCATCCTTAGCTTGGGAAGTTAGCAATATGTCACCTTCTACATGACATATTATTAAGTTTTTCAAATACGTTTATGCCATAGAGTTTCTTTATTTTGCTGCTGGACTTTTCCTGGTTCTTTGTCTGTGTCTGTACATACACAGCTTTAAAATTCAGTATCAAAGCTTGGACAAATGTGAATTTTTGGTAATTTTCTTTTCAAACATAGTTTAGATCACAGTAACACAAATACGTTTCTAAGAACAAACTCATTAAAACTAAAACATTACCAAGTCTCAGCTAATGGCCGAGTTAAGGTGACTTCATTATTAAAAATGTCAGTCTTTACCCAAATAGTGTTGTCTATGGCAGTGATTTTCAACCTAGTAGGACCCCAGCACAGCTGAGGAACATGGCACATGCCCAAATCACAGCAGTGCAGCTCATCTGGCTGGAAGATGGGGGAGAACAGAGGAGGAGGGCCAGAGTTGAGAACCACTACTCTAGTAAAATGATATTTTCTCATGGTCCATACCATGTTTTAAGAATGAACTGAAGGTATTGGCTAATCATGAAAGGAATTGCACTCTATCACCATGTAAAAAAAGAAATGAATCAGGGTATTGCCTCAGTTATTGTAGGCCATGATATACATGTGGTAGGGGGATAAAAGTGTTTCTTCCTTAAAAAAAAGATCTTTGGTTTACATATCAGAAAGCTTAGTTGATCATGCTTCACCTAAGAATACATCATGTCTTTGTAATTATTATTAAGTGATTTATTAGAGTCAGTACATAGGTCTCTGTTTCCAAGTAGGACACATTTTACAGAGTTTAGAACTAATCTTAAGAAACAAACACCCTCTGAACTGAAGTTGGGATTAAGTCATCCATGTGTAGGAAGAACCTTCCCAAGGAGATGATATGTAAACGTGTACCTGGAAAAACTAGCTAGTCTTCCAATCCAATCCACTCTCCCAAACCAGGATATACCTTAATTCGTCAGTTATTTGGTAATATGTCAGGCATGAGGAGATGATAAACGGGAACTGGAGAGGAAGAATCGATCAGTGTTTTTCTCCATCTTGGTTACTGGAAAGCTCAGGCTAAAATTTAAAACCCACCTCTGTCAAGCATACAGGATTTAACAGACCTGAATTTTCCATGCAGACATCAAGTCCTCCCCACCGTTTTTTCTCTTTATTGGATTCCACTTTCTTATTTTTTTTAAACTGAAGTATGGTTGATTTACAATATTTCAGGTTTACAGCAAAATGATTCAGTAATACATATATATGTACGTATATATTCTTTTTCAGATTCTTTTCCATTATAGGTTATTACAAGATATTGAATATCGTTCCTTGTACTATACAGTAGGTCCTTGTTGTTTATCTGTTTTATATACAGTAGTGTGTATTAATCCCAAACTCCTAATTTATCCCTCCCCCTGTCTTTCCCCTTTGGTAAGCATACCACTTTCTTATTTAAAATGTTAAAAATCTTACAGTAGTTTATTGTGTGTATTATTACAAACAATTTAAAATCACATATTAAAATTATAAACATTCCCACTATCTGGCTCTGTACAGGAGAGAGGGTTCTCCAAAGAGCAGACAAGAGTATGTCTGCAAGTTGGCTCTCCAAGTACCTGACATTATTTACATTCCTGGAGACCTAACAATCCACACTCTCAAAGCTTGATTCCAACAGCATTAAGATCATACAACTACCTACCTGGAGTCTATATTCCTAAGCAGCCTTTGGGCACTAATTCACATTTCTCCATAGGAGAGATTGTACTGACCAATACACATGAGTATTCTGGTTTTCTTGGCCTAATTTTCTTTGTAAATTTTCAAGTTGGCATTCCAGTTTATTAATTGAGCTCTTCTGAGTTCAATTCACATGAGTCAGCCCTCTAAAACCTTACCAATTTTTGTTGATCTGGTAGAATTTTGTTGCTGATCATTGGCAGGTGATGAATGGCCCCTGAAGCCTTTGTTCTGCACCCAAAGCCCTGCCCCCCTCCCCGGGTTGGGGGGAGATCCCAAAGCAGCCAGAAAACCACTCTTTGGCTCCATTCCCCTTGAAGAGAAAAACAACCTCATTACACCTTTACATTTGCTATTAATTCATTTTGAGATGCCACTGAACTTGAACGTTTCTCAGCATAAAACCTTCTACTATGCTGTTGGTGAGGTAGCTGGTGGGACTTACTTCAGACAATAAAAATACAAAGCAGCTGTTTTTAGGTCTGAAATCTACTAAAGTAGCCCAATCTCTGGCATTTTCTTTCCTTTGCAAAAACCTTCTTTATTTTGAGATCTTCTGAGTAATCCATCAGATGTCTTTGAGTAGGAGACTTGTCTGTTTATTTATTCCTTCATTTAACAAACATTTATTGAGCACCTTCTATGTGTTAATTGCTGTCCTAGGTGTTAGTTCCTGCCTTATGGAACAAAAACTCTAGTGAGGAATACAGATATTTTTAAGTACATAAATAAGCATTTCCTTATACCTTGTGATAAAAGACATGAGAAAAAATAATTGGTTGCTAAAGTAGATAATAACAAGGGAGAGAACTAGTGTTAGATTTTAGAGCCAGAGCACACCCTCCTGCTCCCCAAGAGATGCCTTTTAACTGGGTGAACATATGTGCCCATTTGACTGGGACAGTCCTAGTTAATGCCAGTTGTCCCAGCATAATTATTAATAGAGCCTCATTTCCCACTGAAAGTATCCTGCTTAAGATAATAAATTATATGGTCACACTAATTTTAAACAAAGTAGAAACAAGGTAAACTGCTAGTCCTATAAGGGATAATGATTTCTAAGTACTTTGGAAAACATCCTGAGGTAAAGCTAAGCATTAGTAGTGTTATGGGCTGAGATTAACTTCGTTCCTGGCTTAATTCCAGGGGAAAATCACAGCTTCAAACATAATGTATTTAAGGGCATGAAATCAATGTTGAGTGAAGAGAAATGAAGAATGGGCTCTTCAATAAATAAAACTTGAACCCTTTTCAACATTGTGAAGACAGAATTAGCAGAAGAGAAAATCCTAGGCCTTCGGCATAATGGAAACCTAGAAAAATTTTTATATGAAAGCAGATAGCAGAATGTAGTCATAAAACACATAAACTGAAGGAACCTTGGAAATCAGCTCATACAGATCCCCCATCTTAGAGAAAATGATGCCACAGGACATAAATGTGAACGGTACACTTTGAGGCTGAGAATCACTGTATCATATAACGCAAAAAACAAAGGATGTGGACACAGGCCACCTGTGTTACAGTCACAGTTCCTCAGGTTCATCACTTATTTTCTCTTCCTTAGGTTCCTTCAAAAGGAATCCCAAAATCAAAATACCCTCCCTACTACCTCCCAGCATTATTGTGAAGATTAAATAAAATCATATAAGCTGTAAAGGGCTTTGCAGATGTAGTTGTTGGTAATACATTCATTAGCTTAGCCCATGTTCTAAGCAAAAAGGCCTAATGTTACCATGAAGTTATAGCAAGAAGTTTCCATGCCCTTTTGAGTTGAATAAAGGGGATACTGATGAGGGTTTTATAGCTCTCATATTCCTCCCTTCTCTCATCCCTCAAAATTTACCAAATTAAATACAAATAAAACATGGTAATTAGGCAATTGACAAAAAATAGTGCTTTACACACACTGGCTTGGGTTGAGGAGGCCATATCTATAAAAAAATAATATGTACCATGGTTACACAAACGTCTTCCCTTTCGGATTGGATTACTACAAACCTAAACAGGTTCGGCAACAGTTGTTCTGAAACAACTAAACACATTTGAAATGAGGAATATAAAGCTGAGAGTGAAATCTGAGCTTTTAAAATGCACGTGGTTATACAGGAAAATAGTCTAGCGTGAGTGCTGTGAAAGGCAGCACTAAAATGGTAAGAACTGAAGTCGTGAAAAGTTCTACACAAATGGGCCAGTGATTTTGTTTTCAAGCTGGACAACATATTTTTTTTTTTTTAGGAGTTCAAGATGCATTTTTTTCTCTTTGAATAAGCTGTCTTTTAAAAAGTTTTTATTGGAGTATAGTTGATTTACAATGTTGTGTTAGATTCAGGTGTACAGCAAAGTGATTCAGTTATACATATAGATATATTCATTCTCTTTCAGATTCTTTTCTCATATAGGTTACCACAGAATATTGAGTATAGAGTTCCCTGTGTTATACAGTAGATCCTTGTTGGTTATCTATTTTATATATAGTAGTGTCTGTATGTTAATCCCAAACTCCTGATTTATCCCTCCCCCACCCATGTTTCTCTTTTGGTAACCATAAGTTTGTTTTCAATATCTGTAAGTATGTTTTTGTTTGTTTGTTTGTTTGTTTTTGCGGTACGCGGGCCTCTCACTGTTGTGGCCTCACCCATTGCGGAGCGCAGGCTCCGGACGCGCAGGCTCAGCGGCCATGGCTCACGGGCCCAGCCGCTCCGCGGCATGTGGGATCTTCCCGGACCGGGGCACGAACCCATGTCCCCTGCATCGGCAGGCGGACTCTCAACCACTGAGCCACCAGGGAAACCCTCTGTTTTGTAAATAAGTTCATTTGTATCATTTTTTAAATCAGATTCCACATATAAGTGATATATGATATGTCTTTCTCTGCCTGACTTACTTCACTTAGTATGATAATCTCTAAATCCATCCATGTTGCGTCAAATGGCATTATTTCTTTTTTTATGGCTGAGTAAGGTACCATTGTGTATATATTCTTGAATATATACAAGAGATCTGTTAAAACTTTATAAGGAGTTAAGTGTATCTGGTGAACATATTGAATGAGTTCAGGTAAGCTAGGCCTCAGAGACAAAAATGCATAAGGACAAATATGATAGAAGTTTACCTGGAAGAATCCAGGTAAACTGGTTGGATTCACGGAAGAATCCAACCAAGTGCTCCTGGTTGGTGGGGGTTCTTCTGCACAGAGTGGATGGTGGACTCTGTGGCTCTGCCCTCCCCTACATCCTCACCATCAGTTGCATCCAGCCAGCGAAAAGGCAAGAAAGTCTGGAGGAAGCACAGCTTCTTACAAAGCCATGGCCCAGACACAGCACAGCTTGTCCTCTGATCTGACTGTCTAGAACTCAAGCTCATGGCCACATCCAAATCCAAAAGAGTCTAGGAGGCAGGTTCTAATTGGGAAGAAAAGAAGAGCATGGATTTTGATAAACAGCTAGTGTTCTCTGCTATAGATAAGATTTCTAGTTACGTCAGTTCTGTGCCAGGACCGACAGTGGAGTGGAAGTAAGACCAAGAAGGGAAATAGGACATGAAATGACCCATCTTCCATTTGCAGCTTTCCCCATCCTACATTGTGCCCCATAGAATGCCCAGGTCCTTATAAAGCTGACAAAGTGTGAACAAGGGGCAGAGAGTTACTGCCCTGTGTCAAATTCTTTATGACTAATATTTTACTAATAGTTAAAAGAGATTGGTTTAAGCCATGCTGGCCTTGTGGTAGAATTAGACAAAAGTCTTTGGCCAGAATATGGGCGGATCCCTTCCCTGTAACCTATATGGTACCCTGAAATCCTTAGGCTTCCTAGAATTTTTCATTTGACACCTTGGCAATGATTTGCAATTGCATAATTTTCAACCACAGAGAGTTTTAGGAGCTCTGGACATTGAGACCTCTGGGACCCAAACCAATTTAAGTTATGCCCCTACTTTTCTCATCATTCTGGAAGGTGATCCCTGACTTAGCCACAAACTACTTTGAAAGTGGAGAAACCACTGGGAAAGAAGAAAGTAAGGTTTGGCTGTGGGGCTTGGTATTTAAGTGAAAGGCAATACCTCAGGAAATTGTGAAACCACCCGTCGTTAAGTAGATGGTGTGAAGATGGAGAATATTATCTAAAAATACAAGACTCTGGCAGAAAAAGTTACTTTTCAGCTACCATTTGTGTCTCTGATTGTCTGCCTATTTTTCTCTTTCTCAAATGAGGCAGAAATTGGATTCCTAGATTTAATCTTTCCTAGCTGGATAATAACAGGTTTATTATTTCGATCAAATTATATTTTTAATGCAAGGGACAAAGATTTTTTTGAGAGAATATAATGATGTACCATGGACTTTAAGCAGAACAAGAAGGGAAATGAAGTCTGAGGGGTTTTAGGATAGAACATGGCAGGAGGTGAGGGGATATTAATGGGCTAGCTGTTTTTGCTGGAGTCACTTACATACCAGTCTTAACCCTTCCCCTGCAGGGGGAATCAGACCCATAAATAGACCTTGCTCTATTGTTGAAATTGAAATTCTAGAATATGCTAAAATTCTAGAAACTCTACAACAATTTCTGATAAAGCTGGGTTGGGAAGCACGGCTTGGAATTACAGCCACAGAAAGGTTGCTTAAAACTACATCCATCCTGATTCAGACTGACTTGCCCATCCACTTGAAAGGGGGCTGATCTGAGAGGGAGTTCCCAAGAGCCCCCTGGAAGGGTTTGGGAGGGAGCCGGGGAGAGAGATGTGGCTGTACGGGGAGGGAGGGCAGACATGTGAGAAGTCAAAAGAGTTTGGGGAATGACAGATGGCCTGAGAGGCTTGCGGGCAACTGCGGAAGCAGAAATCAGAGGCAGAATGGATTTGGCCTTGATTCTGACAAAAATTAGAGCTTTACACACAGGCCTGAGAGAGTCCAGCTGAGGGCAGGCAAGAGCCCTGGTTTTGAGCTCACAGGTAATTGAGAAGGGTCAGTAATAGTCAACAGCAGGGAGCAATTAACCAGCGGTATGCAAGTCCATGTGCCTGATGCACAGTGAGACGAAACAATTCCAAAACTTCAGAGTTTGAAGCAGAGAAAGGTTTATTGCAGGGCCATGCAAGGAGACAGGTGGCTCATGCCTTAAAATCCCCGAACTCCCCAAAAGCTTTCAGCAAAGCCCTTTTATAGGAAAGGTAAGGGAGGGGCGTGGTTAGTTGTTGCAAACTTCTGGGTGTCAGATCCTTTGTTCTCGAGGTCACAGTCAGGTCACGAAGTTCCTGTAAATTTCCACCAAAAAAAATGCTATTCTCTGTTCTGACACGAAAGTGAAAGGTCCCAAGGCTCAAGGTCCAGGCTTGGCTAAGAGGAGGGGGTCCCTTGGCTGAACCATTACCCTGCCCGGGAGTGTTCGTCCAGCACGCAGCCTGGGTCCTCCCGCCAGCGCCCAGGCCCGGCTGAGGAGGCAGATCTCAGCTGGCAGCACCCCCAGGACCAGGTCCCCAGACCCCACCCAGCCGTCATCACTGAGGGAGCCAGGTGCCGGCACCTAGCCGGCCCTCAGGCTCCTCAGACCGCCCAAACAGGGGCCGGGTCCTGAGGACTGCGACCCATGGAGACTGCCACGGCCATTAGGTCTCGGAGGCGGGGATGCGGGAGAGGCTCACTGCCGCTTCAAGGCCTGCGCCGGGTCAGGGGGCAGCCGCGGCGAGGACTCTGGAGCCCTGCGGGACACAGGCCTCAGCCTGCCCCCCGGCCTCCAAGCTCACGCACCAGCCCTAGGCGGAAGGGCCTGGAGGATCCCAGACAGAAGGCGGAGATCTGCCTCTCACAGTACTCTCTGCCCCGAGGACCACTGTGAGCCTGACCACAGAGCAGGACCTCTAAGCATTGCGCTAAGGGTCTAGCAATTACGGCCGCGTGCTAAGGGAGGGCGCGCCGCCCCGCCCCATTACGCCAGGAGCGCGTAATTTTCCCTGAGGGTCGCCGCAGCTTCTGGCTGGGCTGGGTTGCCCTTCCTCTCACGGTTCGCAGGCTAAAGAAAAATTATTCGTGGCACTTGTTAAAGAACGGTAAGGCTGACTTTAGTCAGGCGATTGTTGCCGTAGGTGTAGGGACCACTGCAATGGGGTGTTGCAGCAGGACAGAGATTAGGCTCCACTCTGAATACCACAAGGAAAAGTGGGGATTTATAGTCAAGGAGCAGAGTGGGAGCCAGTGGATGGAAAATTACTCAGAAAACATCAGGTGTGAGGAGGGATTCTGGGTAAATTGACCTAGCAGAATTCTTGCTGAAGGTAGGCCAGGGTGATCAGATATCACCTGGGGTGGGGGGGGATCGGGTTCAGAGATGCGGGGTGGTCAGATATCGAAATGGTGAGGCTGCCTCAACTAATTTAGCAGGGTTCTTGCTAAAAAGTGGACAATGCAGAGAGGAACATGGAAGTCCAAAATCGAGGCCTAGTTGAAAAAGAGCTCAGAAGAGCCTGATTAGAGTTTGGTCGAGGTGACAATCTTTGTCAGTAGAAACATCTTCAACAGCCTCAGAATGAGAGGGAACACTGGAAACTCGGAAACCCGCCCGTTTTCTGGCTGGGAAGATTGTCTGTGGCTATCTCTTTCTGTGAATTTGCCTCTAAATTCATTTTTCAAAATATTTGAAACTCTCTCAATATATGTAAAATGTTATTAGTTTGAACCATATAAACCTGTCAGTTTTGAAGTAAAAAATCTGTCAAAATCAGCAGTTTCATATGATTCCACTTAATTCTGAAGGGAAGAAGAGGTTCCTTGGGCACTTTGCATTTTCAATGTCAGGCAGTAAAGACTTCAGGGTTGGGAAACCCCCAGGGTGCACCTAAAAGCCTTAGGGTTCACATTGTCCTCAGAGGACCGAAGAATAACCCTGATGCCCTGGTCACTGAAATCCTCAGTAATTCTGTGTTACCACGGATAATAGCACACTTTCCTGGTGTGATTAATTCAGTGACCTCGGCAGATTTTTAAACCCTGAAACAAGAACCCAAACTCTACCTGCCTCACTCAATAAATGACCTTGATGCCTCGTTCTCAGAGAATAGAGGCTATTGGGTAAGAATTTCCTCAAACTCCACCCAGACATCAGGTATTTGTCTGCAGATGAATTCAGTTAGATTATCTGGATGCCCTTGGGTATAGTGCTGAAGAATCAACTTGGAAACCTACCTTCTGATTCTTTTGTATTGAGCCATAATACAAATGTATGGCAGTTCACACATATATAATTGTTAGGTGCTTGTACCAGAGACTGACACCACCAACCCATCCTGCATACTGCCACCAGGGTGATCTTACTAAAATACAAATCTGAGGGTGTCATGTTTATGCTTAAAGGGATCAAATGCCTTGACTTTGTTGAGGAATCCCAGTGCTCCCCTACTTCTCCAGTTTTACCCCACATGCAGCCTTACCTTCGCCATGCTCAGATACTTTGCTTCCTGGAATGCATGGTGCATTTCATGCTTCTGCATTTTCCACATACTGATTCTTCAGCCTGTAAGTTTTCTTCCTGTCAAGACTTTACTTCTCTAAGTTTTCTCTACTGTAAGAAATATTTGAGTAAGTTGCCCTTTCTCGATGATCCTCTTAGCATACTTCTTTCCTTGCCTTTATCTCACTGTATTTTTAGTCTTAGTTTATTAATCTCATTCACTCACCGGGCATTACATTAGGATAGACACAATGAATTTTGAGTAGAAACTTCCTGAAATAACATGCTCAAAATATGAGTTAAGAATGAATAATTGCCTACAGATTTACAATTTAGCTCCCTAGGTCCTAAAAATGTAAGAATATATCTAATTTTGCATAGTTATACTTTATAATACTGAAAAGGTTCACAATTTAATCTTCTGTTAATTATTTTTGTGCACTGAGGCAATCCTTTTAAATAGTTTTGATAATAGCTAACTGTTACTTAGCCCATATTCTGAACCAGGCACCATGCTAAGTGCTCTATATACCCGGCTTAATTCTTGAAACTACACTTACAGTTCTCATTTTAAAGATGAGAAAACTGAGTAGAGATTCTCTTCAATTTATTTGATTGATAAATATGGATTTTACATATCCTGCTTGTTTTTAATTCTTTTCACCTGAATTCCAACTGAAGCACTAAAATGTAATATCTGAAACATATCACATTTTTGATTAAAAATATAAATATCTTGATCTGGTAATTCAATTTCTACTTTTTAAAAATTTAGTTATTTATTTTATTTTTGGCTGCAGGCGGTCTTCGGGCTTTCTCTAGTTGCGGAGAGCAGGGTCTATTCTTTGTTGCAGTGTGTGAGCATCTCTTTGCGGTGGCTTCTCTTGTGGAGCATAGGCTCTAGGCACACGGGCTTCAGTAGTTGTGGTGCATGGGCTCAGTAGTTGTGGCTGGCGGGCCCCAGAGCGCAGGCTCAGTAGTTGTGGCGCATGGGCTTAGTTGCTCCACAGCATGTGGGATCTTCTCGGACCAGGGCTCAAACCCGTGTCCCCTGCATTGGTAGGCGGATTCTTAACCGCTGCACCACCAGGGAAGTCCCTCAACTTCTACTTCTTTTTCTACTATTTCTATTTGCTTCAATAAGCATCTGGTGAAATTTCTCCTAATTCCCTTTTGGAACTTCCTTTTCCTTCAGTTTTATTTAGACTTTCCAAGCTTAGAATCACTGAACAGCAATTGGATCTACGGTGCTATCCAGATCATTCAAAAGGTATATCCCTGCCTGTGGATTTTCGATTGAAATAAAATAAGATGACATGAAAGCACAGAGAAGATGAATGGCTTGAGCTGATGGGCAGCATTTGGAATTGGTTTTGTTTTCTTAGAGAACTGCAGTGTCATTTTTCTTCGTCCTATCCTGTCTCTGCTGATTCTGTCTAGGGGATGTCTTTTAATGTGAAAAATTGAGTAATAGCTTCATAAGAAGTCCAGAGAAAATGCCTCCTGGATCCCAACTTATCCTCAATTCACATAACCTGCTTCCTCAGAGTAATGGGCTTTTTTTCTTTATTCAATTAGACCTCAATTATGACCCAGGAAATCAATCTCTGGACTAAATGGGAGTAAATAGCAGGTAAGAAACAAACAAGACACATCACGCTTTTGCCTGGGACTTCTTTGAGTCAGTGGTTTCGTCTTTAAGAGTTCTGGTGAGGTAAGTTCTAAGTTTTCAGAATGCTCACTTAAGCTATAAATTAGAAGCTTCTGATATCTTGTTGCTAGGACTCGAAATCGAGCACAGGTGAGGTTGTAGCACGCACGTACGGGCACATACACACACACACACACCAACCAGGGTTAAAGGAAACTAAAACAGGAAATACTAATTCTTAAAACCCAATTAAATCCAAGTGTTAATAATCCTTTTGCAGGCATGAAATGGCAGTGTGCATAAAGTAAAAGTACAAGATCAAAACAACAACACCAAGCACCCCTTCAGTCTCTAGCCCACACCATTTCCACCCAGCACAGAGACCAAACAATCAGCTCCAGCCGTCTCCACTCAGAGGGGGCTTCTGGCACAATCTGGCTGATGATCAGAGTTATGGGTGGAACTATATATCAATAAACATGTATATTCTCCCCTATGTATTCTGATTCCTGGTCTAGGAAAGTCTATGTTTTTAAGAAGCTCCACCTACAGTGCAACGTACTAGCAAAAAAAACCCAGAAAGAACCTGAAGCAAATTCTCTCTTCCACCGACACCTACTCTTGCCATCAGAAAAAGATTACAGGACCCGGAGCAAGTCTAGAACTGGCACAAGTCTGTTTTACTGAGGATTCTCAGCAGAGTCTTTCTCTGACTTTGTGATTGGCCTTATGAATTAAGGCAAGTGAGTAAATCAGGTTTCCCCAACCCGAAGCATCTATTTTCTTGCTCCTCAAAGGAGCCTTGGCGTCACCTGCATGCTTGGTAGCACCCACCCATTACTGAATCAGAATCTGCATTTTAACAAGAGCCCCACAGTATTTGTAGGCGCATTAAAAGTTAGGAAGCTCTGCTCTCTCTCTCCATCTTTGATAGCTTCCAAGTCGATTCTTAGAAGTTAGTCCTAGTCATGTCCTTCTGGGCTAGTGTCTTTGCCTGAAAATCTGTACAGTTCTGAGTCCCTCCAGGATCCTGCCCAATTCTTCAATCAAGAAAGGATGGAGTCAACCTTAAAGCTGAGCTGTTGCTTTGGGCCCTGCTGCCTGCCTGCAAAAATTCCTCATGCCAACATGGACCCCCTCCAAACTGTCTCCAAGAGGATTATTTATAGCTGGGCCTCACTAGCCTTGCAGCAGGAACACGCTGTTAAATGTGCAGAACATTCTGAGGACAGCTATTTGTTTAAAATGCCATCTGTTAGATGTTCTCCCTTTTATGAAATAGAAGACATGATCTCAAGTCATTCAAGAAAGGCATGAAAATCGTGCTTTGCAGCTCATAGTCCAATGCTAAGTAGTAGTCAGTTTATACATATATACAGTTCAGGATATGGAGAAATATAGCACCAAAAATTATTAATGTTGATACTAAGTTAAAATTCCAAATGAAAAACATTTGGTTAACAATTTCCTGTAAGAATTTACTCAAATAGTACTACTTAATCTATGGAGGAGTGAAGTACATATCCTTGAAGTACTTGAAATACTGATAATGGGTAAATATTAAGAAATTGAGGGAATACCCTGGCTGTCCAGTGGTTAGAACTCCACGCTTCCACTGCAGGGCGCCCAGGTTCGATCCCTGGTGGAGGAACTAAGATCCCACAAGACACATGGTGCAGCCAAAAAAAAAAAAAATTGAAATTTGAGGTGTTAAAAGTTGTCTGATTATATCTCTTGATTACATAGTCAGCTCGGTTTCAAGTTTAATGAAAACGGGTTATCTGCCTGTCAATCAAATATTAACTGAGAACTTACTATATTCTGTTTGCTCTATGCAGAATGACCATTTTTCACTTAACATTTACTAAAAACCTACTATGTGTAGGATATTGTGTACTCATGATATAAAGATGAGTAAGACACTGTCCCTGCCCTCGAAGAATTTACGACCTACAAGAGCAAGGCATGTAAACAAAATGAATGTTATCAAGTTCTGTGGAGCATTTGTGGGCTACAAGGATGCTCTCAAGGAGGAAGATCAGTTCTGTCCTGGGGAGGCCTCAGTTTTATAAAGGCAATACTCAAAGGATCTTTCAGGCAGAGGGGTTAGAACAGCAAAGGAATGGAAGCATGACACTGCCTGTTACATTCAGAGACCTGTGGGAAGTTCAATACGCTTGCAATTCAGGGTTTTTTTCAAAATGACAGCATAAAATGTTTCAGAAATTCATCATAAAATAAAAAATAATTTTATGTACCACTGTTATTGTACAAAAATAATGTACACTGGATCAAACATACAAATATAATAGATTTCATATTTTGCTGACCCTTCCTTAGATCACTGTTCCTTTTTAAGAAAGAATACACTTGGACATATATACATTACTAAATGTAAAATCGATAGCTAGTGGGAAGCAGCCGCATAGCACAGGGACATCAGCTCGGTGCTTTGTGACCACCTAGAGGGGTGGGATAGGGTGCGGGGGAGGGAGGGAGACACAAGAGGGAAGAGATATGGGGATATATGTATATGTATAGCTGATTCACTTTGCTATAAACCAGAAACTAACACACCATTGTAAAGCAATTATACTCCAATAAAGATGTTAAAAAAGAAAAGACTGTATAAAGATCTTCAACAAATCAGTTTAAAAAAGTAGACAACTCAATAGAAAAATGAATAAAAGACTTTAACAGTCACTTCACAAAAGAATATACAAATATAAAAAAGTTATTGGGCAATAAAGAAAAAGAATGAATACACTTAACATCCTTTTTTTTTTTTCAAAACAAGTTTTTATTGAAATATAGTTGATTTACAATGTTGTGTTAGTTTCAGGTGTACAGCAAAGTGATTCAGTTATATATGTATTCGTTTACAGATTCTTTTCCATTATAGGTTATTACAAGATATTGAGTAGAGTTCCCTATACTCTCCAGTAGGTCCTTGTTGTTTCTGTTTTATATGTAGTAGTGTGTATCTGTTAATCCCAGACTCCTAATTTATCCCTCACCCTCCTTGCTCATTCTTAATTAACTGTGAGATGTTTGAAAGCTAGACCTTGGTATAGACAGGCATACAGACACACAACGTAAGGCTTTACTGGGCAGGATAACAATAGTGACTACTTTCATAGATAGAATGCCAGATTTCAGTCAGACTAAACTCTCAACAATTCTTTTTACTTTGCTTTTACTGATGTTTTATGGAAATGTCGATTACAAAATTGTAAGGTCTAGCTTGGCATTTAGTTTTGTGAGGTGAGGCAGGCAGATGGCACTGGAGCCGTAGGCAGGGGCTAGACCACCCATGTTAATGTTTTGTGACTTCCTTCCTTTGGGTGAAGGAGAAGCCATCAGATATTTTTGATCAGGGAAAAGTATCAGTCCCTGGGTTAAGCCCATTACGTAAGTTAATTCTATTCTCAAAACAACTCTATGGGATAGTATTATACCCATTTCCGGTTGAACAAACAGGTTCAATGTTTCACAGCTAACACTTGGCAGAGTATGGACGCAAACACAGATCTGTTTGACTCTACAGTCTGTGCTTCTCTATCAAATAAAATATCCCTGATATGGATACATTAACAAGCTAAAGGTCTACCATACATAAGGCAAATGGAAAGTAAAAGCCTCACACTCCATGATCTTGACGGTAAGAACAAGAGGAATTGGAGGTGGTAGGTAGTGATGGGAGTCTTTACATGTTGGAACAATCAATTCCATATAGTGTGGTACTGAAGTTGGAAAGTGAGGGCAGTTGGAGAGACAGAGAAACTTTTCCTTGTGTTCTATGTATCCCATAACAGTATTATGGGATGTCTATACCCCCAGAGAACTCTGTGAGCTGGGTACTTCTGGCTTTTGAAATGCTAAAGGGGAAACAAAGGAATCCGTAAGATACCATCCCAAGCCTAGTTTATATGGTTATTCTTCCTACTATAAAATTCTATAGTACATGTCTGGAGCTAAAGAATATGTTATTTCTACAAGCTTTCTTTCTGTAACCAAATCTTAATTTTCCTCTAGGCAAATGGATTCCTCGGGTGGATTAGGGCAAAGTTAATGTGCTCACAGAGGCACCAGAGGAAGCATATTAATAATAAAATATTGCCCCCAGTTACATATCCTGTGCAGTGTGTCTTTAAGAAGGATCGTGGAAAATGTTGAGTCTCCAGAATGACATAAATTTACTTACAAATGTGATTTTTATCCAAATTCCAGTTACCCCTTGCCTGGGATAGAGCTGCAAATTTAGAAGTATTTGCAAATATCATGTCTTCCCATTAAAATGAAAATACCTCCACAGTCATTATATACTCAGGCACACTTTCTTGCTATAATACATGGTACTGCCCATTCACATCAGCCCAACTTTTATATGTATCCTTACTCTGCAAATCTCATAGTTTACAAGGCTATATGTACATATATAACCATTCAGTCTCCATCTAAGTCCATGTCCCAACCCATCAAAAAAAATATTTTTAATCTATCTTGCTCATTGTCTTTATTTGATATTCAGATAAAGTAAATATGAGCAATTCTAATGTGATTGGTATGTTTGAGCTTTAAATGACCGCTTTCTTTGTCTCATCAATGGATTTGAACGATTTTCACTCATGAGCTGTTAATGAAAATTTCTGGCCCATTTATTCGTAAGACTTTCTACTTAAACAGTCCTGTGCCAAATCTGTACCTGTTTAATTTACTTAGGAACAAGAGCCCATACATTCATTTCCTGTTCTGCTGCCAAAGTTAACCTCCTGGAGTTTTTAAAAATGTGAGTCTCTACAGAGTGACAACACAAGGGCAGAACATAAAAAAGAAAGAAGGGTTCTACTTCTCCTCCCCCATTATGAACTGTCGGCACCAAAGATAGTCCGGACTCCGGTTTGATGTTGGCCCACGGGGATTTCTCATGTGCGTGTGTGTGCAAGGTGACAAGTGCAAAAAAAAGGCCAGAGTTGGAAAGTGCACATGGAAATTAGGAAAAGGGGAAAAGAATATGCACGCAACAAAATGTGCAGTCATTAGGAGACGTGCCATAACTTTCGCCCGCGCTGCCGGCTCTGGCTGAGCCTCAGTCTAGGTAAATAGCGCCCAGCACTGTGAAGCATTCGGTTTTTAGAAGTGAAGTTAAACTGATAAATTAGACCTCATTTATTGAACAGCAGTTAGAGCCGATTGCCTAGGGAGTCGTTTGACACCTTTGAAGACCGTGCTAACTTAATTGGTGATAGTTTGGGGGCTGAAGGAAACATTTAAGCCAGCAGCAGGACACCGTGCCGCATGAAAATGGAGAAGACAAGCATTCTCTCTGACAAGGGGAGTCATCTATAGATTTTTGTGTCCATTGTTTTCGCTTATTTGTGTGTGTGCTTTACTCAGTCAATCAAATATAATTGACACCACTGGGTTCTGTTGTTTTGTAGATGACAGGAGCTAATGCAAGGGAAAAAAGCTGCAAGTAAACTTCCCCCTGAAAGGCTGTGAAAAGGTTTTTCCACAGGGCCCGTGACATTTTTTGCTCAATTGTATTAATTGATGTAGTGACAAGGCGCTTGAAAAGATGATGGATACTGATCACTACACCCTTTTTTAAGGTTGGGCTATATCTCGCTATTAGCTAAAGCACTTGTTTGTACGAGGAGTGGAGAGCAGCCAGATAGAACAAAAGAAGAAATAAGGCAGCAGCGTACCCACCATATGCACCTGAGAGGGGAGGGCATTGGTCGGTTACATAAGGGTACCAAGGCCACACTGGAGATGGGCATTTAGTTCAAAGACTTTGAACTTCACATCTACTCCCCTAGACCTGTGGTCTTTAAAGAGGTTCTGCCCCAGTTTTTTAATCATTTGCTCAGAGCTACAAATAATTTCTCAGAGTTTTCTTAATATCCTAACTGCTTAAGCGCCAGGACAAAAGACTGAGGGAAGGCTACTGGTGCTGGGGCTAGGGTGATTCAGGCTAGGGGAGCTAGAGGTTTGGGGGTGCTCATTTCTCAGTCAGAGTCAGTGGCAGTGATGTGTTAGAGGAAGCCACATGGCTTAGCAAGACAGTGCCAGGGCTGAAATGACTTTGACTACTCATGGATAGAGCTATTCAAAGAAGACCTTGAATACTCAAAAGGGGAGGATAGAGGAAGGAGTCCATTTTTTGTCTGCCCAAGTCTCCCGACGGTTGCAAGAATAAAATCTGTGGTCAATTGAGGTACCCACAGTTGTGCCATAGCATCTTGAGTCTTATTTGGATCATCTCTAATGTATAAATCACCTTGAGTTGTTTGCATTTGTCCTAAATTCACAGTGCAAATGTGTTTTCAATCACACTACGAAAACTTCTTTAATTAAAACATTTAATTTCATTAGTTTATGAAGTTCACTCATCAAGTGCTGTCCATAATTTCTATTGTTTGGCATTTAAATTTTGAATTGCATCATTCAATATTAGGAAATTTTGAGGGAGACCTGGAGTAAAGATTAAAGAAAAATGTCCATTATCCAAATCCTCCAGGGAAAAATCAGTAGCTAAATGCACAATTCAAGGAAGGTGAAAGCCCAGACTTAATTTTGTTCCATAAATATTTCAAGAAAGCATTTTATAAACCTCATCACAGAAGAATTTCCACAATACATCCTGAGCAAATAGTGAAACTCCATTTACCAGAACAAATTCATCTACCCATACTATATTTCTCGGCATCAGTAGATAGTCATGGCAAGTATACAGGAGAAATCTTTAGAAAGTCTAGTCACTGGGTATCTCATGCTCTTAGAGAAAATCCTCAATTCATTCATTCAGTACATATTTGTTGAGCATCTGCTATGTTGCAGACACTGGAGATGTAACTATGAGAAAAAAAAATGGCATCTCTGCCCTCCTGGGTTATTTAGTCTAATATGAGAGACAGGCATTAATCAGATGATAAACCCAAATAAATGTGGAATATGGCACACGCTCTGAATGAGAGGTAAATGGGACTGTCAGGTTTATAACTAAAAGTTCAGGGAAGATTTCACTAAGGAAGTAATGACTGAGCTGAGATCTGAAAAACTGAGTTACTGACACACGGAGGGCAGGGAGGGCAGAGAGGAAAGGGAGAACAAGTCAGTCATCTGCACATGGCAAGAGGGACTAATGCAGTTCTAGGAACTCCAATAAGCCAGAATGGCTGATACACAGAGAGCAGCAGGGAGTGTGGGAGGAGGTGAGCTCCAGGTGGGTTAGACGGGGCTACGACGACCTGGGACAAACAGCTTTAAAATCCATATACCACACAGGTATACTGTCCTCCTCCACCAAACTCACCTCCTTATTAACCTTTTGCCATTTTTATTTTTGAGATCTCAGACTAGTGGTAATAGGTTACCAAAATAATGGCAAAAGTCTGGTGACTGCCTCTTGCACAGATTCCTAAAAACTCTTGCTGCAGTAGAGGCAGAGCAAGTAAATAGGGTGAGAGGAGCTGGGTAGGCTCTCTGTGGCTACGGGAAGCCTGGATAGTCATGTATCAGCTCTTCCTATTTATGTCTGGAGTTAAATGAATGTTTGTTATTGGACAGCATTGACTCTCTGCACCAACTTCAACTTGGAAAAAGATTCAGATGATTTGACAATGAAGGAATTTGCTGGAGCAGTGGGATTATACTGCAGTAACATGGAACCATCTTGGATTGTGTTCATAATACCATTAGAGAGCAAAATACTTTTTTTAAGTGATGTAAAAGTTAGATTTTGAAAAAGTTCTTGCTACCACAACCTTTCTAGAGAGGCTCCATTGGCAAAGGAACAAGCTTTGGCCATCACTCGTTGCTGGCACCTTGGCTATGGCAACAGCAGTGACAGAAAAGCAGATTCAGTGGACGGTCCAAGGACCTTGTAGAGAAGATGCTCGTTAGCACCAGCAGCCAGCCCCTTGCCCACTTTCACCTCTGAATTCCTACAGCAAAGCAAAACATAAAGGCATCAAAGTGTCTCTGACTTACAATTAGATACTGGAACAAAACTGAACATGAATTTAATCCTCATGGTAGAGATGCTTCTGGCACAAGGAACCATGTCTACCCTTGAGAGAGAGCATGCTGAGCTGGGCCTGAGCTCCTACACACCCTCCAACTGGTGAGCACAGAACTGACACTTCACAAGTCCCCTTGATAAGACATTTTAGAAGACTCAATGATCAGAATCCAGCATCACAGAGATTAAATCTACAATACACCTTTGGCAAAAAACACCACATGGTTTTATATATGATTGGTCAAGTTTCCCTTGTTCCTCTATACACACACCCCACTTTACACTCCACTAGGGTGTTCTCCTGAAGCCACCAATTACAGGGAAGGCCTGTCTTGTCCACTACCCACATTATGCTCTCATTCTCTTCTTCACACATTGACATGTGTTTTTCCTCTGCCTGGAATGGCTTCCCCCATATCCTCCTGCTCAGTTAGAGCCTGCATGGATGCTAAGGTCCACCCCAAATCCCTTTCTCTTTGGTATGTCCTTTTACTACCACAGCTGACTCTAAATGCTTTCTCCTTTCTAGTCAGAATTGTGGTTTTGTGTGTTCATTTGACCTCCCCAACAAGATTGTAAGTATACACATGAATAGTAAATTGTTATCTATTGCTGTGTAACAAATCACCCCCACATTTAGTGACTTAAACAACAACCATTTACCGTTGTTAACAAGCCTGCAGGTCAGGGCTATGGTTCTGCTGATCTGGGCCAGGCTAGGCTGATCTCAGCTGGACTCAGAACAGTCTGTTGTGGGATAGGCAGTTGGATCTGATGATCTTAGGTGGGCTCTCTCACATTTCTGTGGCCCTGGTTGGAACAACTGGCTGCTTGGACTCTGGCATGAGGGCTCTCAAGCTCTAGCAAGGCTGGAGGGCTTATTCACCTGGTGAAGGCAGGAGTCCTAAGAGAACAAGGCCTGGGCGTGGCTTGGACCCTGTCACTTCTCCTTCATGCTGTTGACCACATATGTGTACATACATGTATATAAAATGGACACAGATAATAAATAGATATAACATCAAGGCAGTTACGTCAATTTCAACTTCCCTCAGGTATGGCTGTTGGGAAATGCTGTGAGTCCCCTTCTGTCTCTAGCTTTTACCCAGATCATTTGCCATCCTCTTTTCTGTTTCAGGCCAGCCCGTGATGTGCTGATTCCTGTTAAGTCACATCAAAATAGTCACTTCCTTATAACAACTAAAAATTCTATACCTTTCTCTTTGTTATTAATCAACGTTCAGACTCTATTATGAAGTCTTCATCTAATTAGCCATGACTCCTCACTACTGCTATAAAAATCACGCTAATCCATAAAGGGGGAGAAAAATCAGAATCGTGGCTCCTCTGAGGTTCTGCAGATATGCCTGTCCCAGTTCCCTGCACATGCCAAAAACCATCCATTTACCAGTTTCCGCATAGCTTTTAACAAAATAATAAATATTTCTGGTCTGGATGCTGTGCAAAGGTGCTCTACCCATCAGGGGTTGGTTCTTTACTTGATGCGTACCCTGTCCCTCAAATACCCCTCTCCACTTCCCCTCCTTCCAGCATCATGGCTGAAATTGCCAACTTGTTGTTTCATTGGCTTTTGCTGCATAACTCCTTAGTTCTTGTGTACGTGCTGGCAGGAATTGTATTTTATGCATCCCTTTTGTCCAGTGCTGTGAAATAGTTTGGATTCTCAATAAGTTTATGATTCGTCTACCACCAAATCTAAATCTTTGGCAAAGAAACAAGCTGGGAATCTCCTCTAAGCCAGGGAGAACCAACCAGTTTGAAACCATTATTTCAAAACAAATTTTGTAGGTGGAGGGGGCTGAGAGCCAGAGCTTTGGAGTTTAGTTTCCTCCCATTTTCCAGTTGTTGTAGACATCAGAAGTGCAATGTTGAGTAGCACACATGGTCCCTGTCCATAAAGAGCTTATTCTAAAGGAGGGAAACAGATACATACAAAAAAGTCAACTAAAAATTCTATGAAGAACATCAAAGTGGGTGATGTGATGGACACTGCCTGGAGGCTGTTCTAGGCTGTGTGTCAGAAAAGGCTTTACTAAGAATGTAACATTTCATCTGAGACCTGAATCGTGGAACCAGCTATGCAAAGAGCTGTGAAAAGCACATTTCATAAAGAAACAACCACTTTTGTGCACGTGCTACTGTAGATACAGTTTTAGAGTGTTTGAGGAACAGCAGTAAAGCCAGAATTGCACATACATGATGGCTGGTGCATCAGGTCAAGTAATCCAGGAAGTAGATCCAAGACCAAAGTAGAAATGCAAGAAATTTATTGGTAAAATGCCTGTGAAATATAGAGGGGAGAAGAAGCAGGTAAAGGCTGTGAGATCTCTAGGTCATGACAGCTGGGAAAGGAGAGGTAGAAGGAAGGAGGATTAGGTACAGAGAGCCTCAGCTTACAGTGCAGCTCTGAGGAAGTTTCAGCCAGACCACAGGGAGCTGGAATAAATATTGCTCGTCTGAAGGGTTCCACTTTGGACAGAAATGTCCCAGCTCCAGGGCTCCTGCTGTGTTGAGTCATTAGCTGAGAGCAGCATGAGGAAAGCATGGCCTCAGCCTGACTGCTGTGGCAGCTGGAGACTCCTTCCAGAAGGTTCCCTCTGGAAGGGAGACCTGAGTGGCCCACCTCTGTGGCTTACGCAGTGGCTTCAGAACTTCTTTGTAAATGAGACTCAGGATGCCAATCTACCGGGAAGAGGGGACCTTAAATACATGTCATATATTACTTTACCCTAGTGTTTCCCAACTGAGGGCAGTTTTGCCCCCTGGGGGACATTTGGCAATGTCTGGAGATATTTTTGACAGTCATATCTTGGGGAGGGAGGAGGGGCATCCAGCAAGTAGAGGCCAAATATGCTGCTAAATATCCTCCAATGCACAGGACAGCCCTCTACAATGAAGAATTATCTAGTTTAAAATACCAATAATGCTCAGGGTGAGGGAAACTTGCTTTATAACTAATTGAAAAAAATATCCACCACATTTGTAAAAGAATGCAAGGTGGTGAGCGAGGGGAAGCCGATACACATGGGACACATCATGGCACATCGGAGAGCACTGTGAACCCAAAATTCCACCTTCAAATCTTGCTCATTTCCTACTTCAGTGTGTATAGTCTATGAAATAAATCACACACACATATTGCAAAGATGGTATGAAGACAGAATGCCACATACACCCAGAAGCTCTGCTTCATCTACCAGCTGTTAATAACTAAGTACCAAATATTGTTCTCATGGCAGGGTTGAGGAATGACGATCTTTTTGGTCAGAAGAGAAGAAAGTGGCCTCAAACTGTACATTTTTAAGTAACACATGCATGCAGTGTTCCTCATTGAGTTACCATTCTAATTGAAAACATAATTGTTTAACAAGTTTTAGTTATAGGTGGGGATAACAAAACCCCCATTTCCTTTCCTATAAAGGAGCCCAAACAGTGTCTCCTTTATTCCGTTTCTCCAGGGTGAAACTGTAGCTGTGAAAATGTACTCTGTTCAGTCCACTGACAGAACACACTCACAGCCAAGAGTGGAGTTTCTCAGAGAAGATATGAGAATGAGAGTCTTGGAAATAATTTATTTGAAAATATGAAAGTAGCCCAGAACATGAGATCACTCTTGGCAGCCTAAAAAAAGAAATAAGATTGACTATTGTGCTCATAATGTGCAAAACCAGGATCAGCCTTCCAAGAGCTCAGCTGAAGGTTGCAGGAAGAAATCAGGTACAGAGAAATTTTCAAAAGAAAAAAAGAAAAAAAAGGAAAGAAAAAAACCTGTTCAATTCCCTGCCTCTGGCCTGCACTGATGCCCACATTCTCCAGAAGGAACAGTGGATTAGACTGAGGCAAAGCAATTTCCCTGCCAGTAAATAGTTCTGGGGAAAGTTGAGTTGGAAAGGATCTACTGAATTGAAGGTAGAGGTCATCTGTGCATTTCAAGTGTCTGTTTCACTCTTGTTCCACTTTATTGTAAATAATTATCAAGTGACAGGGAAGTTTTCTACAAGTATCTAAAAGAATGAATCAGGAGAGTCAGCAGAGTTATAAGATGACTCTTCTTGATTTGTGAAATTGTTTGAGAAGCAGGTATGGCCTTATACTTAACATAGAAAGTAAAGGTTCAACTCAGCTATTATCATCTGATAATAAAATTATAGAATGTCTCTCTCCTCTCGAGCTAATGTAGGCTTTACTTAACAAGAAAAAAAACAGGATCAGTTTCCAATAAGAACCTGGCTTCCATTCCTGGCAGAGATCCAGGGTACAGAGCCTCTTGGTTTGAGCTTATATTATGTAAAGAAATTCACAGACAAGAGGGTATACATTGCATCTGGCAGGGAGGTGGGGTAATCAGACCAAACTAAGAGTTTTTCAACGTATTTGTGTCACTTAAATCTTTAGAAGATTCAAGAAAAGGATTTGCCTTCTCTTTTTTAAGTTCATGGGAGAAACAGACCAATTTTGGAAGACGGAAAATGTGGACACCATTGTGCTACTGACACCATGGCCTTGACAAGTAAGCCGAACATCGCTAAGCCTCAGATTTCTCTCTGTGTACCTGCCTGTCTTACCTCACTTAACAGGAAATAAATTCAATAAAAGAAATAAAATCCCTTTGGCTCTTTGAAAAGCAAGATGCCATGGAAGGAAGACTTTTTAGATAATTTCCTCTACTGCAATGGGCTTAGGTCTGGGAGATAGAAGCAAACGCTGCCAGTCCCCCTGATTGTGCGTTCACTCGAGTTCACTTCCCAAGTCTTCCCATTTTGACTGTTCCCGTTGATCAGAAAATGTAGAGTGCAAATATGTGTTCTTAGATGCAGCAGAAATAAACATCCACAGGCTTCAGAAACACGCATGAGGAGGCTTCAGCTTGCATGATTCACTACAGCTTTTGACACTCTTCACAAATCAAGTTTGATTGGGTTTCTCATTGAAGCGATCTGACAGCCTAACCAGGAGGCCTCCTGGGGCTGTTCTTTTTTTTTTTTTTTTTTTTCCATAGTAATAGATAAAAAACAAGCCCAGAAAACAGTCAGTTGGAAGTGGTCATATCCAAACTTTGTTTTCTTTTTTATTTATTGTCATGCATTTGCTTCTTTAACCCACTCTATTGATCTTGAGTGGGAGGAAGAGGGGGTTGGATGGAAGACAAGCATTGCTCAGAGTCAGGCATCTGTGGTTTGGTCCTGAGGGAAAGAAATAAGTAGTCCCAGCCTAGAAGAAAGGTTGGGGCGGTGGGGGGGGGAGGAGAAAAAAAACAGAAGATTGACTGGCTTGCAAGGGATCCCAGTGGATTCCTGCTTACACCAGAGCATCATTTAAGCCTATGTTCTTCCATCTACCTTGTTTGCAGTAAATAGCCGCCCATTATATCAGGTCAGGCAAGTGCCGGGGCGTCACAGCTCAGTGGCTGTGATCTGCCCACAGAGCAGCAAGAAAGGTCCCCCAGAGAGCGCTTGCGTGTGTCAAGTTCTGGAGCCGTCAAGGTTCTAAGCGACAGCTTATCTTGAGGGTTTAAAACATGCAAGATGTCCCTGCTTGCTTCTCTCCTCCCCCACCCACCACTCTCGCTCTTCTTCCGTCCCCTCCTCCATTACCCCCTCCTCCCCAGTACTTTTCCCTCTTGACAGTCTGCTTGAAAGAAGACAGATGCTGGAGCAGTTTTCCTTAAGTTGGCTCTAATTCCATAAGGTGCAATCCACCAAATGCAACTCTGTCCATCTTTTGCAAAGGCTAAGATCCTGAGGCAGCCCCATTTATTATTTGTCTTGACACTAACACAAATATTTTCAGATGGGTTAGAGTCTGTCACTTTACTATCCTTATGTTCTTTGCCCTCAATAAATAAGACACATTAAAGTTCTTAAAGGCAAACAAAGAACTGTATCCTGGGTACCATTTGTCCTGCAGTTGCCATGTTTAATTGAACATTTTATAGCACTCTAATGCCATGTCAGGTTCTTAATGCGACATGTGTTCCTCTCTTACATTATCAGCGGCTAAGAACATCACAGAATCTTCCTTGAATTCATGTGTATGAGAAGTAAGATTTATTCTGTGCACTTCACTGAATCATTTATGAGTTGCCTTATCTCACCCAGGCAATTTTATAACTCGTAAATGGCCCCTCTGGTCTGCTGTCTGAATTTTGTTTACTGTAAAATCCCAAAATAGTATGACTATTTTCAAGATAGCAAGCTAAATTTTGCTGCGGTATAGAATTACCCTATATCTGTCCTTTACTTTGCCATTTATTCGTCCCAGATATAGGGCATGGAACCAAATGGGGGGCGGTACTAATGTCTCGAATTTTGGGGTATGTGGTCCTATGGTATAAAGGTAAGAGCCGATGTCTGTTAAATCTCAGAAAGCATTTATAGTGTTAAGCAATTATCTCTAGAGAATCTGCCCCAGTCAGAGCTGAACCGCGCAGAACCTCCAGCTGCTTACATTCTGACAAAAATCAGCCTTGCCTCAGGAAGAATCAATACCAAAAAAGTTAGTTAAACCAGTAAGGGATTAGCTATGTTTTAAAAAGAGAAAAGAATACATGAATGGTAAAGGTGGGTAATAAAAGGAGAACTGTAGGACGTTGTGCTTGGTTGTGTCGTTTTCAATGAGGGAAAACCTCATGAAGTAGTTGGATGGGCACTGAGTCCTTAAACCAATGGTTTACTGAATCCTTGCAATGGACAAAATTCCCTGCTCCACACAGAGAGCTGTGAGTGGTCAGACAGACAGCATAACTCTATTCCAGCACAGACAATGGACAAAATAATTTAAACATATTTCAGAGATGGCTTATACAGACAGTGCAGTTTCTACCAGCCCATGGCCATAGTGTAACGAGTCTAAGTACCCTAAATTCCCTAAGTAGTCTGGGTTTTTCTATGTATTCTGGAAATAAATGCAGCTTAATGTTTATTTCTGATGTCTATTTATTTCAGAATGACCCCCTTCACTTTTAGAAGCTCCATGTAATCTATAAAATGTATGAAATAGTCTTTACTTTGAACCAAAAGCATGTCTTTAACTTTTCAAAAATAACCTTTAAAATTCAATTATAAACACAACATTGGAAATGATTTTTAATGTTTTTCATGGGAGGCAGTGCAGCACAGTGAATTGGATCTGGATTTCATGGCTGTCTCTTGTCATTTTCCTCTCGAGTCTCAGTTTACTCATCTATAAAATGGAAATAGTGAGATTTCTATTGTAAGCCAGTTATAAAGATTGCATATGAGGTGTCTAACCCAGTACCTAGAACATTCATAGACACTAAATAAATGCCTACTGTTATCTTTGTTGTTTTCACTATTATTAGATTCATGTAAGTTTGATTTGTGAAACCCCAGAATAGACTGTGTATAAAATATTGGCAGACACTTTCTCACTGTCTTTTTCTTTAACTTTCTATCATAGATCATGGTAGTAGCAGAATAAGGGTGGAGCAGTTGACTAAATTCATTTATTATTTCCACCAATGTATATTGAGTGTCTACCATGTACAAGCGTTTTGAGAAATGACAAGAGAGATGGCAAATACTCCAGCTAAATAGTCAAGAGAGTTAGAGTTACATCTGAAAACTTCAGTCCTCAAATTCATATGAAATCTCCTGATAGGTGTTCAAAGGGGTGGGGAAGTTCTGGATTCTATCCATCTTGGGAAATCCACTAAATCAGATGATTCAGACTTTTTGGTCCAAAAACTCACTCCATTCCTATAGATTTATCTAAATTTCTTTAAATTTCCACCAATACCATGTTTTTAAAAAATTGAAATATAGTTGATTTACAATGTGTGTTAGTTTCATATATACAGCTAAGTGATTCAGTTGTGTGTGTGAGTGTATATATATACTTTTCCTTTATAGGTTATTAGGTTATTACAAGATACTGAGTATAGTTCCCTGTGCTATACAGTAGGTCCTTGTTTTTCATCTGTTTTATATATAGTGTGTTTATCTGTTAATCCCAAACTCTTAATTTAGCCCTCTCTCCCTTTCCCTTTGGTAAGCATAAGTTTGTTTTCAATGTCTGTGAGTCTGTTTCTGTTTTATAAATAAGTTCATGTGTATCATATTTTAGATTCCACATATAAGTGATATTGTATGATATTTGTCTCTTACTTACTTAGTATGATAATCTCTAGGTCCATCCATGTTGCTGCAAATGGCATTGTTTCATTCTTTTTTATGGCTGAGTAATATTCCATTATATATACCATATATATATATATATAAAATACACACACCATATCTTCTTTATCCAGTCCTCTGTCAATGGACACTTAAGTTGTTTCCATGTCTTGGCTATTGTAAATAGTTCTGCTATGAACATTGGGGTACATATATCTTTTGGAATTAGCCTTTTCATCTTTTCCGGCTATATGCCCAGGAGTGAGATTGCTGGATCATATGATAACTCTATTTTTAGTTTTTTAAGGAACCTCCATATTGTTCTCCATAATGGCTGCATCAATTCACATTCCTACTAAAGGGGTAAGAGGGTTCCCTTTTCTCCACACCTGCAGCATTTATTATTTGTATACTTTTTGGTGATGGCCATTCTGACCAGTGTGAGGTGATGCCTCTTTGTAATTTTGATTTGCATTTCTCTAATAATTAGCGATGTTGAGTATCTTTTCATGTGCCTGTTGGCCATCTGTATGTCTTCTTTGGAAAAATGTCTATTTAGGTCTTCTGCTCATTTTTTTATTAGATTGTTTGTTTTCTTGATATTAAGTTGTATGAGCTGTTTGTATATTTTGGAAATTAAGCCCTTGTCAGTCACATCATTTGCAAACATTTTTTCCCATTCTGTAGATTGTCTTTTTGTTTTGTTGTTGGTTTCCTTTGCAAGGCAAAAGCTTATAAGTTTGATTAGATCCCCTTTGTTTATTTTTGCTTTTATTTTTTTTTCCACTTTCACCAATACCATCTTTATTTATTTATTTGTTTATTTGTTTATTTATTTGGCTGCATCGGGTCTTAGTTGCAGCATGTGGGATCTTTGTTGTGGCATGCAGGCTCTTTGTTGCAGCATGCAGGCTTCTCTCTAGTTGTGGCGTGTGGGCTCCAGAACGCACAGGCTCAGTAGTTGCTGCACCTGGGCTTAGTTGCCCCACGGCATGTGGGATCTTAGTTCCCTGACCAGGGATCAAACTCACGTCCCCTGCATCGGAAGGAGGATTCTTAACCACTGGACCACCAGGGAGGTCCTAATACCATTAATATAAAAATAATATTGTATATTTTCTTAATTGAATTCATCATAAAGGAAGGCTGACAGACCCCTTCTTATCTCTCGATCCTTTCTAGTCATTGTAGCAACCCCTGTTATTAAAATATTTTTTACAGATTGGCAATTAATATCATGCCTGTAATAAATCTTTCCATTTCCTCAAGATGTAAATGTGAGAAACATCAAAGAAATTCACTTATAAAAACCTATTTTCATTCTGTTAAGGTCAGGAAAATTTATTATGGGTTGCTATTTGCCATGTTTCACATGGGCATAAATGAATTTGGTTTCAATCAAGGTATCAACTCTGTCCTAATAGGTTTTGACTGGACTAAACATAAGCCTCTTGGCTTGAGAAGATGCAGTTCTACAAGTATGCTTAGGGAAAGAAGAATTTACAAAAACAAGTTAGATACCCAGACACATTTAATGTTTGGGTTTTTTTTGTTTGTTTGTTTTTTGCGGTACGCGGGCCTCTCACTGTTATGGCCTCTCCCGTTGCGGAGCACAGGCTCCGGACGCGCAGGCTCAGCGGCCATGGCTCACGGGCCCAGCCACTCCGCGGCATGTGGGATCCTCCCGGACCGGGGCATGAACCCGTGTTCCCTGCATCGGCAGGCGGACTCTCAACAACTGCGCCACCAGGGAAGCCCTAATGTTTGGTTTTGAACATATTTAAGCAGGGTACATAGGAGGTAGGACGTTTATGATTTTGATGGGTGACTTTTGTCCCACTTTAACAGTCTGTTCTTACCTGAGAAAGAAGAAGAAGAGATAGATGCCCACCACCACTCTCCTGGGCACCCATTTGTTTCTCAAAGACTTCAGCTTGGTCACTCCACCCCAAGCTGCTGAATAAGGGATCTTGAGGTGTGCTCAAGCATCTGGCTATCTAGGGGCCTTGCCTTCTTTGTAATATGCTGGATTATTCACAGGCCAGCTGTATATCCTTTCTCTAAAAGGCCTCCTCTCTCGGCTCACTTATTACAGGAAGTAGCACCATGGAGAAGTTTAATTTTTCTTTTAGCCATATGATCTGAGTAAAGTGTAAAAGTGAAGTTGTTTCAAAGGAAGTACAAAGCAGGTTACCTCAGGACCCCCATATCCCAGGTGGCAAAGTGGGTTTCCAGTGGGAGAGAACATATTGGTACAATCCCTTGTAAAATAATTTGGTGTTACTTACTTATCATTCAACGTCTGCATGACTCAGGTATGTACCCAATTCCACTCCCAGGTATACACCATGGAGACTTTGTTGCCTTTGTGCACCCAAAGAACTGTATAAGAAACACCTTCGCAGCACTGTTTGTAATAACAGAAACTGAGAACTCTCCAAGTGTCTGACAGGACAATGAATAAATAAACTGCAGTATTTTCACACAATGGATTGTTACAAAGCAATGAAACTAAATAAATCCTATCTTCATGCAACAGCAATATTAACAACATAATGGGGTATGAAAAAAACAAGTCAGAAAAGTATATAATATATACATATACAGGTAAGATACTATTTTTTTATAAAGCTCAAAACCATGGAAAAACAAAATCTAAGATAGTATTTACCTCCAGGATGGTATAGGTGTAGGGAGGAGTACCTTAGTAGTAACAACAGTATTAGTAATTTTTGTGGTCTTCAGCTGAATAGTAAGTAGGTATGCTAATAATAATTTTATTACTATTCCACATGATTTACATATATTCTTTTGTGTGTATGAAATATTCACATGATTAAAAAATTCCATTAAAAAAAATCTTACCTAGGGAATTCCCTGGAGGTCCAGTGCTTAGGACTCCACACTTCCACTGCAGGGGGCATGGGTTCGATCCCTGGTCAGGAAACTAAGATCCCGCATGCCATGTGGCATGGCCAAAATATAATAATAATAATAATAATAATAATAAAATTTTTAAAGCCATTAAAAAAACTTTTAAAATAAAAATTTAAAAATCTTACCTAAAACAAAATCTTAGTGGAGTTCAGACCAAACCATATATACATAGACCTCATCCTGAAGGATAATTTCTGAGCACCCAACAATGGAGACATACATGAGTAGACGTGATGAGAATACAACACACAGTACTATTTCAGAGTTTATCTGCAAATCTTGCTTTAAATTTGCCCATGTTATTTATAGGCCTTTTTTCACATCTATTGTAGCTCATGAATGAACTTTTAAGGGTCACATTTACTAAGGAGGTTTTCATAATAATAACCCTACAGTTTAACTGCTGATAAATTACCACAGTAGCTCTCTTTTGAAAACTCTTTGCTATTTTATTCTACTTCAAAATAGGATTCTATAACCCATTTTTATTTATCCGTGAGATAGAAAGCTTGTAAAAATTATATGTGTTCAAGGTTTTGAACCCCAGAGAAAGGCACTATTCAAAGTCATGAGGAATTATAATAATAAATTCATCTCCATTCCTCATATATGTAGTTGAAATGCATAAACATTAAAAAGTAAAAAATATAGAAAAAGAAATATGGGTTAACAATGGTTAATTATTTTGCAGCTGATATCGTAATGGAAAATGTTTTATCCCTTTAGTCTGAAACATCGGAAATCATTTTTATAACATTATGAAAAAAAATGTCAAAATGAAAAGACAATGTGAAAGTCAAAGTTCTGGAAAAGATCCTAAAGATTCTGATGGAGCCTTATTACTGCAACTATAGCTATTTTCACCCAGTGATTAGAAAGTGTCATTATGAGAGAAATTATTGGTTGTAAAACCACCATGAAATATGTTGACCTAATGGCAGTTTCTCAAAGGTAAGTCAAAATGTTCCATG
Organism: Physeter macrocephalus; assembly: GCF_002837175.3. Classification (NCBI taxonomy): domain Eukaryota; kingdom Metazoa; phylum Chordata; class Mammalia; order Artiodactyla; family Physeteridae; genus Physeter; species Physeter macrocephalus. Next base: position 119,736,673 of record NC_041221.1, read on the forward strand.
AGCTTCTCTTATTGATTGTTGTTCCTATGTGCTCCTCTGGGAACAGAACAGCAAAGAAATGTTTTGATCAGAGAAAGAGTGACCTTTTCTATGGAAGCGTTTTAATGCTGTGATATGCTGAAATAACTAACTGAAAGGATAACAAAGGGGGAAAAAAACCTTATTATTCTGTAACCCATGGGGAAATGGGCATTTTTATACTTTTCTACAAAATCAGGGCTCTGGTAAAATTCTCAAGGCTAGCTCTGCAATACTGTATTCTTGATTGGAGTAAGGCTTAATGTCATTACATAAACAATGGCTTCGTAACTCAAATAGCTGATTAGACCTATAGAAATGAGTTAGAAAGAAGATGCCATCTACCTGAATGGTAGCAAATAAATGTTTCTCAGAGTTCTTCAAATAGAGGTCTAATCAAAGTACCAAAGATTAGTACATCACAAAAGTGAAGAGCATGGATTCTGGGTTGAAATCTCAGCTCTGCTGTTTCTAATCTTTATGACCTTGGGTAATAGTTGAAACTTTTTATACTTCAGTTTTCTCAGCTGTAAAATAGGGGAAATAATGCTTCTTACCACATAGGCCTATTTTGAAGGTATATAATTTAATGCACATAGAGCCCTTATGTTAGTGTTGGGCACACACAGTAAGTGCTGCTATTATTAATAATGCATACAAACATGTTATATTTAGAAAAAGAGAGCCATGAAACTGTGTTTTTCATCAAAGTGACAACTGCAAAGATACCTGTACACAAAGCTCCTATTCTATCATGGTCTGACAAAGGTATACAGGGTCAATAATTAAGAAAAACATAAAAGGAAGTTTGACTTTAGCATTTTAGTTTTATGGTCTTCTACTCCTCTGCTTTTACAATGCCGCTACCTTATTGTAAGAGGCTAGTATTTTCTGAAACCTCATAATAACATGTTCACTTATCTATTCAACCAACATTCATTGAATATCTACTATGTGTAACACATGTTCTAGATACAGAAGACAATAGTGACTAAGATAATAAAATCCTTGCTCTTCTGGAACTTAATTCTAATGTGTAAGATGGGGTGGGGAGAGGTAAAAATATGTAAATAAACAAAGAAGATGGTCATAGTTCGTGACAAGTTTTAGGATGGAAATGACAGAATGAAGAGTAAGGGAGGGCAGGGTAGACACCAGTTCAGTTGGGATACATGGGTCTCTCTAAGTAAGTGCTATTCAAACTGAAATCTGAAGGAGGACACAGCCGGTCAAAGGCCTTGGGAAGCATCAAGTGCCAAGGCTCTCGGGCAAGAAATAGATGGTGCTCTGAGGAAACAGAAACATACAGTGGCAAGAATTGGCACAAGATGAGGCTGGATAGAGAGGCAAGGACACTTCTCCCAGGCCCATGTAGTACAGGGTCAAGAGTTTGTTGACTGAATTTTACTCTAAATGCAGTGAGAAGCCATTGGAGGGCTTTATGTAGGGAGGTGATGCAATATGAGTTATATTATTTTGTAAATATTATTTTGCTACTTTGTGAAGAATGAGTAAATAACTATTGTTTTATGTCTGAATGTGTTTCAGTATAAACATTACCTCTTCTAGGCATTTACATTTGTCTGAGCTCAAACTTTTGAATGAAATTTCTGGCCTCAGACAGCAACTGCGGGCAGAGGTTTTGCCCCTGAAATCACTCCCTGGGAACAAAGGAAACTGAGTTCTTTTGGGTTCCTGGGTGGATGAAGTTTTCCTTCCTGTTATATGTCTGCTTGTCTGCTTCCCAGAGAGAAAGATAGGGCAGTCTCCCAGCTCTGGTTCCTTAGGTTTATTCCTAGAAATGGCTGGGGGCACTGGAATGTGGCCTGGAACGTTCTCTTCTTCAGCTGCAGGCACCAAATGATGGGTCACAATGGCCACTCCCTTTAATCCAGACCACCACTGAGCTGTTTCTACATCCTTCTTTCTTCTGCTTTGTTACTGCCAGATGCTGTGGGTGTGAGTCCACATTCACCATTCTCTTCCTCCCCTCCACATGCTCTGCTATGAAAGGTACACAGTGGTTAGTACACAGCCTTCATTCTCCAGCACTCAGCCAGGCAGGACATTTTCAGCTCTTAGTCTCATGATGCAAAGGAAGAAAAGGATATGCTGCTCTCAGATCCTTCAAATTGAGGCACGAGTGACACCAGAACTTACTGCTCTGCAGCCCATTTATTTGGTGTCACCTAAAGGAATATTGTGAATGCTAACACAATTGTGCCTAAAAATTAGTTCTTTTCTGAATGAGGAGATGGTCCATTTAAATTGAACTTTAGGAAAAATCACAAAGAGCAGTGAGAAGAGAGAGGGACACAGTGGCCTGCATAGCCAAGAGTGAAAATGATAATAATAGTAATAACCAAAGGTATTTGAGCACCTAATCGGTGGCAAGCGAAATTATGTATATTATTGCATCAAATACTCACAACAAACCTATGAAGTAAGTACTGTCTCTACTATTTTATAAAGAAAGAAACCAAGGCTAAGAGTTGTTAAGTAAGTTGGCCAAGGTCACACAGCTTTTAACAAGAAGAGCCAAGGGCCACACCCAGGCAGTCTGTCCACAAAGGCTGTATTCTTTCTTTTTAAATTTATTTTATTGAAGTATAGTTGATTTACAATGTTGTGTTAGTTTTTGCTGTACAGCGGAGTGATTGAGTTATCCATATATATGCATTATTTTACATATTCTTTTCCATTATGGTTTATCACAGGATATTGAATATAGTTCTCTGTGCTATAGAGTAGGACTTTGTTGTTTATCCATTCTATATATAATAGTTTGCATCTGCTAATCCCAAACTCCCAGTCCATCCCTCCCCCAACCCCCTCCTCCTTGGCAACCACAAGTCTCTTCTCTATGTCTGTGAGTCTGTTTCTGTTTTGTAGGTAAGTTCATTTGTGTCATATTCTAGGCTCCACATATAAGTGATATGTATAAATCATATGGTATTTGTCTTTCTCTTTCTGACTTACTTTGCTTAGTATGATAATCTCTAGTTGCATCCATGTTGCTGCAAATGGCAAAATTTCATTCTTTTTTTATGGCTGAATAATATCCCATGGTATATACGTACCACGTCTTTTTTTTTTTTTTTAACGTCTTTATTGGAGTGTAATTGCTTTACAATGTTGTGTTAGTTGCTGCTGTATAACAAAGTGAATCAACTATACGTATACACATATCCCCATATCCCCTCCCTCTTGTGTCTCCCTCTCACCCTCCCTATCCCATCACTCTAGGTCATCACAAAGCACCGAGCTGCTCTCCCTGTGCTATGTGGCTGCTTCCCACTAGCTATCTATTTTACATTTGGTAGTGTATATGCGTCAATGCTACTCTCTCACTTCGTCCCAGTTTACCCTTCCCCCTCCCTGTGTCTTCAAGTGCATTCTCTACGTCTGCATCTTTATTCCTGTTCTGCCCCTACGTTCTTCAAGACCATTTTTTTCTTTTAGATTCCATATATATGTGTTAGCATATGGTATTTGTTTTTCTCTTTATGACTTACTTCACTCTGTATGACAGACTCTAGGTCCATCCACCTCACTACAAATAACTCAGTTTTGTTTCTTTTTATGGCTGAGTAATATTCCATTGTATATGTGTGCCACATCTTCTTTATCCATTCATCTGCTAATGGACATTTAGGTTGTTTCCATGTCTTGGCTATTGTGAATAGTGCTGCTATGAACATAGGGGTGCATGTATCTTTTTGAATTGTAGTTTTTTCTGGATATATGCCCATGAGAGGGATTGCTGAATCATATGGAAACTCTATTTTTAGTTTTTTGAGGAACCTCCATACTGTTCTCCATAGTGGCTGCACCAACTTACATTCCCACCAACAGTGTAGGAGGGTTCCCTCAAAGGCTGTATTCTCATTCACTCCAATTATTTTTTAAAATTATAAAAATTTATATGTAATTATATGGCACTGTTATTAAGAAATAATGTTGAATGCTTTGTAGAAGTAGGAAACCTAGAGGGAATATCAAAAGGATTAATAATTTTAACTGTGAACATCTTATTCAACTTTGCATCTTCCTTTCCTACTGTCATACTTTTTGAATTTATTATCATTGAATTTATTGCCCATTTATTTATGATACACCAAAAATGCTTGTCCCAAAGACAAAGATGATTTTCCAGAGGAAGGATGCCTAAACTGAGTTTTAAGAAAGATTTAGGATTTAGCCAGGCAAAGTTGTTACAAATTTAAACTCTAGTGTCAGGACTAGTGCAAAATAGCTTTCCTTTACAAAATGAAAACTTAAAAGCAGAAGGAATGGGGCTGTGGTCCATCACAATAACAAGGATCGTACCACTGAACACAGTGGTCTCAGGGTCTAAGGAATCACTCTTTATTGTATAGAAATAAATATGACTGTGTACTGGGGACTTTCCATTCTTTGGGAAAGTTGACTTCAATTCACTCTTAAAAAATAAACAAATAAACAAGTGATAGATAATGTCCGTCAGTCTCATAGTCTGGGTAAGGTCTACTCTATGTTGGTTCCTGAGACCCACATTTTTGAGAGCCACATTCTATTTGGCCCTACAGTGGAACGATGATAAAAATCAAGTCTCTCCAGATTACAGAATATCACTGTTTTTTAAAGTCTCAGCACATATTAATATAATAAATCTAGCCCACCTAACAGATAAGATTACACACTGGCAAGATTCTTTTTTGTTGTCTTTATAATTGTTATTATTTACCTAAATGGCAGAATTGTTTTTAAAATTTTTCTTTCTGTAGATCTTTGGAGACATAAGAGATATGTCCCTTATGCTAAAAGAAATGCAGTTTTGCTCTGTCCTTAAAAAAAAAGAGTGTACTATATTGAAGCTAGACGTTTTCTAAAGCATGTATACACAGAATCAGTCTTGTGCACAGAGTTAAAAATCTCATTGCATCTGGATTTCTTAGGCAGCTACGAAGGGCTAGTACATGAGAGGGCAACTTTTGAAAAATTGTAGAAGTCTATGAGTTGTATTTTGAAATGCTAAAACCAAGGTGCCAAAAATACTTACTAAAACAATTACTGTGCCAAAAATACACACAAATTAAAGTTACAGAGTAACTCAGCAAGACACTTAGAGTTTCCAGTGGCTCTTGGGTCTCAGATAACAGGCAGGCAGTTATGTGAGATTAGACATGTTTTCATTTCTACTTTTCTTCTCCACATTGCTCTTTTATGAGTCAAGTAATACGTATTTGGGGCTATAAAAAACTTGGTGATAATGAAAGGAGAAAATAAAGTGTGTGGGAATTATATTGGCTTGTCTTATACAAAAATGGTTCACAAGGCCAGCATTGGTAGAAGACATAAAATGCCCCTCGGTATATCCCTCAGCTCCACACCAGTAAGCTGTCATGACTACTATTGCCACTTTAGCCACAGAAGATCAGCCTTCACTTGAGAGTTCACAGCCTTTCCTTGGAAGAACTCAACCTGCCTACATCTACCCCTACCCGAAGTAGCAGGAAGACAGTCAAGTCAGCAATATTGACACTTAAAGTTGATGGCAGTTGACGAAAATCTCCCATACATAAAGCCCTGCCTCTGTTTTCAGGTTTGGGCTACAAGGAGACATCTAGTGAACTGTAAACATTCCTAGAAGAAGTATGACATTTAACCCTTTTGAGCTTGATCACCAACTCAAGATTTTAACCTCCAGTTTATTGAATGGTTTCAGAGCAGGCATCCTGTACCTGGGATCCATAGTCCATAGGAAATCAACAGATGATCTTAAGTGGGTCTATGAACCCTGAGAACATAAAAATTTTGTGTGTGCATGCATGCACACGCATGTGCAATTTTCAGGAGATTCTCCAATGAATCTATGCTCAAAAAAATTTAAGACCCATGGAGCTCTAGTTTCTGGCATAATTCATCTTGTTTGAGAATCCAGGAAGAACTTCAAGCAACCATCTAGCACGCTATGCGTGATGAGTTCATTGCATTCAAATAATTCTCGGAAGGTAATGTAAAAAGCTGAATCAACCCCAAGAGTAGCATAGAGATCCATACCTGAAATACAACAGCATATCAGGAATTGATGGGTTAATTTCTATGGCACTTCTGTCGCTGTTAGAAATGAGGCAAGGAAAAAATGAACATCTGAATTTCACATCTGTCTTCCACCTACTTACAATGGGTAGAACATGGTGTGAAATGGTGACTCTCCAAATACCCCCCATTCTTCACAGAACCGCCAGAGCCACCTTCTTAAAACAAATATCTGATAAAATAATATACTCTTCTTGAAACCTTGTAATCATGGTTCCCTAACGTCTATAGTGAGAAGTTCAAAACATGGTTCAAGGAGCCCCATGGTCTGTTCCTGCCATATCTTAAGCTTCAGCTCCCACCACTTCCACTCTGGCACCCAGCGCTCCAGCCAGATCCAAATATTTGGTGCCTTGATGGTTCTATGCCCTGTGCTCCTATACATAGCACAGCCCTCCTCAAAAGCCCCTACATTTCACAAATGCCCTCTCATCCTTTAAGACACAGTACAAAAGGGTTGACTTGACCTTTCCTCATAGAGTGACCCATTTTCTCTCTTGTCCCTCAACTTTTATCTGCCCCTATTTAGCTCTTATCACACTGCACTCTATGTACATCTGCCTCCCCTATTAGACTGTAAGCTCCTTGAGTTCAGAAACTGTCTTATTCATCTGGTGGTCCCCATTGTCTGATAGCTGGTAAGCAACAATAAATATTTGGTGAATTGAATATTCTGTGGATCTAGGTAAACAAGGGATCCAAGCCAAGGGGTCAAGTACCATAAGAATGAATTAGTGTTTCAGCCATAGATCAGAATTTCAGCCTCTCATTCTGGAAGAAACTGTTTGCCTTCCATCCTAACTGTACGATCCCCTAGCATGGGATGATAGCATGGGATAGAAAGGAGGCAGGACACTAGAGGGGGTATTTGCACTGTGAAGAAAGGGCATCTTCCCAGTGATCTGCAGCTACAAAGCCTAGACTTCTATGAACTTCCTTTAGTGGATTGTAAGGACATGGGCCTTTTCTTACTGTCTGACTTACCCCTTGCCTTCCATTTCCCACCTTAGCAAGCATTGGTTTTGACTCCAACATAGGTTGAGGAAAGGATAGATAGAAAAGGGAGGACAAAAGTTCTTTATTGACTGTACCATTATGAAGTGGCTTCATAGCCTCTGAATGTCTGCCTAGCGCACATTTAAAGTTGACCGTTACTCTCTCAAGCACTTTCATGTCTTCTTCTGAGGTCTCCATGGAGCGTCTGCTACTTCACTGCTGCTGTTCTGCCTTAGTCCCTGGTTTGTCCACATTCCACTCACTACAAACTACTGGGATCCCATTGCATTTCCAGGCAGTCTTCTTAAACAAGATGTAAAGGAGCTTTAGTCCAGCTTTCTCTCCACCTGGCCCGCATCTGGTCTGTAAGAGAGCTCAGGCATTCTTGCTGCCTACCATTGGCAGGAGTGTGCCTGGGTCCTCGCTCTCTGCCACCTCAGGTGCTAAGCACAGATTTTGCCCTTAGATTTCTCAAGCCTGTGTCTCTGCCTCACTCCAATGTGCCTTCTAACCCCTAGGAACACACTGAGCTCTCCAGGGGCTTCCTTAAGCCCCTTTCACCAAAATGAAGGTAAGAGGCAATCTCCACCCCTCCTCTTTGAAGTGAAACTAGGAGTCATAACTCGGCTTTCCCAAATTCTCAATCTCTCTTTCCTTTATATACCCTCCTAGGGAAGACAGCACCTATTGTATATTGGTATTTCAGTTATATGTTCCCACTTAATATCTTAAATCCTAAGAACCTTAGGGTTCCTGTGAGAAATGATACGATAAAGCCCTTAACGCAGTATTGATTAAGCCCTTTCAGAGTCACCATGCTATTATCACAACTGATGTTCAGACTATTACTTTGAAATATAGATCTGTTTAAGCACCTGTCCTTTTCAGCTTTCTCTGTTACATATTTTCATTTCCCTCAGGGAAGTATACCTTTCTGGTATACGTGAAAGAAGAACCTTTGCCAGCTTAAAAGGGACACAGTTCCATTTCAGACTTTCAACTGTCAATTCAGAAATGTGTTGACATTAAGGATCCTTTTCCCTCACGTTCATTGAGGTGAAATGAATCAAATTCCCATTTCCCATGCAAGATCCCATTGGCAGTGGTGGTCCTACATTTCATATTTACCTGCCTCCTGAAAGGTCCAAAACTCTTTTTTTGACAGGAAATTTCCATTTTTAAATGCTGATGTTAACATATGCTAGCACCCAAGCATTTTAGAGGAGGTGGCAATCATTTATATGTACAGTGAGACCTCATTCTGCCTGAACACCCCCAAATTCAGCATTCAGCCTAAATCAATATTTGCATACAAGATGATATGTTTTAGTGGAAGGAAGAGGTAAGAGTTTGTGGCAATGTAGCAGAGAAGCCTCTCCACCAAAAGAACATAGAAATTCCACGTAGAGTAGAATAGAAAACACTTTTTCATATATATCTGAGGTTGAATAAAAAGGGAAATCTAATGTGGTAGAAATGAAAAGCAAACACAGTGATTTTAACTGACACTGTGGAGGCCTAGGGAGGGTATAATCCTAGAAGAGGACCTAGTGGGGCGTATGGCCTGTGGGCTCAGGGAGGAAGATAGACTTTTAACCACCACTAAAGGCCCGCAGGAATGGTATACAGTCCATGTAAAGCAGATAGCTGGTCATGAGATCCCCATCTGGGCAAATGTACATGGAACATTGACTAGTTTTGACAATATGCTAGCCCATTAAACAACTCTCAGTAAATTTCAAAGTATTTAAATCTTACAGAATATATTATCTGAATACAGCAGAATTAAGGTAGAAATCTATAACCTAAACAAAACCATGAAATCCCCATATTTTTCAATAATAAGAAAAATAACTTCTAAATTACCAGTGGGTCAAAAAGGAAAATTAGATGATTTTTTTTAATGAATGGTAATAAAATACTACATATCAAAGTGTGTAGATGCCGCTAACCCATCACTTAGAGAGAAATTTGTAGCCTTTAATGTAGAATATTAAAAATATCAGAAATGAAGAAAAGGTAAAAATCAGATAGCTAAGAATTGATCTCAAGAAGTTAGGAAAAGAGGAGGGAATTAAACCCCCAAACAGGAAAGGGAAATAAATAGACAGACAGACAGACAGATAGGTAAAACAAATATACAATAGACGGAATCCTCAAAGTCAGTTCTTTGAAAAGACAAAAAAATTGAAAAAAAAATCCTATAAAAGCTGTCAAGAAAAAAATTAAGGAAATAACAACCAATATCAAGGGTGAAAAGAGAGACATTCAGATACTGCAGATATTTTTAAAATTATAAAATGTAATATGATGTGATGAGAATGGCACTTCACTTCTCTAGTCTTCCTCCCCAAAACACAAAACCCCAGATTAACCACAGGAGAACATTAGAAAACTCAAATTGAGGGATACTCTACAAAATACTGACCAGTACTCCTCAAAATAGTCAAGGTCGTCAAAAACAAAGTCTAAGAAAGTGGAATATGACAACTACAGGTAATGAGATACTCTGGATGAGATCCTAAAACAGATAAAAAGGTATTAGGGAAAAACTAATGAAATCCAAATAAAGTACGAAGTTTATTTAATAATAATATATCAATATTGGTTTACTAGTTGTGACAAATGTACGACAATGATGTAAGATGTTAGGAATAGCGAGTCTGAGATATTATGAGAATTCTTTGTACTATCTTGCAACTTTTTTGTAAATTTAAAGCTATTCTAAAATTATTATTTAAGAAAAATTATAAGAGGACATTATGAACAATATAATACAAATAAATTATAAACTTTGATAAAATGGACAGATTCCTAGAAAAGCACAACTTATACAAACTGACATGAGGAGAAAGAGAATATAGGAATATATGAATAGTCCTATAATTATTTAGTAGTTTAATTATAATTATTTGTAATTTAAAACCTTCTTACCAAAATCTTGAGCTGGAAAACTTCATTTGCTGAATTGTACCAAATATTTAAGAAAGAAATAATGCTATTCTTGCTCAAAACTCTTCCAGAGAACTAAAATAGAGTGAATACTTTCTCATTTTCATTCTATAAAACTTGACAAGAACATTACAAGAAAGGATAATTGTGGACCCATGTCACAAAAACCATAACCACAAAAATCTTAAAAAAGATTTAGCAAACTGAATCCAGTGATATATAAAAAGTTAATACAATAGAACACAACCAAGTTGAGTTTATTTCAGGAACGCAAAGTTGGTTTAAAATTTGAAAATCAATCTGTGCAATTCGTCACATTCATAGAATAAAGGAGACAAATAATTTAAGCATCTCAATAGATGCAGAAAAACCCCTGTTTATGCTAAAAGTTATTAGCAAACTAGAAATAGGAGGGAGCTTACTTAATCTAACATACTTGTGAATATAAAAAATAAAAAGAAATCTGTAGATAAAATTTCAGCATTAGTAAGTTTGCAAGTTTACTGGATAAAAGATCAATATGTGAAATGCAATTTTATTCCTATAGACCTGGAACAAGCAGTTAGAATTTTTTTTTTAATTTTAGGATACCATATATAATAGCATCAAAAATTCCTATATACCTAGAAATAGATGTATTGAAAGATATAAAATCTTGCACACAGAAATCTATAAAATATTATTGATGGAAATTAAAGAAAACTTCTTAAATCTAGTTGCAATTAATTTAACGTAGGATGTGAAGTGAAGATTTAATTGAACTTTTTTCCAATGAGTGAAGCAACTGTTTTGGCACATTAACTAAATATTCTTTGCTGATTTGAAATGTCACATTTCTACCACCCTAAAATTTTATTTATTCTTGGGGCTGTTTCTGGGCTTGTTTAGTCTAACCTTGTATTGATACTAAATGATTTAAATATGATAGATTTATAATATATTTCATTATCCAGTAAGACAATTCTCTCATTGCTGCATTTTTTAATTCCTTGGCCATTTCTTTGTGCTTACTCTTTGCAATGAGCTTTAGAATTTCTTTGCTGCCTCTCCCTCAAAATAGAAAATTTACTGAAACTGCAAAAAAGAAAAAAATCAACAACAAAACCTATTGGTTAACCACAAAAGGGGAGAAATTGAGGCTTGTTTATGATATTGAACCTCCCCACCTAGTATAACTCCCCACATAGTATAACTCAGTATTTGTGGCAGCTCTGTGTGAGCCATGATAAAACATGAACTTGAAATTGCTAAATCTTTCTTTGTGATAAGAATGTCTACTAATTCATGCAGGATTTCGTTTTAGAATGTCCTATGTTCAAATCCCAGGTCCATCTCCTTGTAATGATATAATCATGGAACATAGAATTAATCTCTCTGAGCTTCAATTTCCTCCTAGAAAAATCCTTTTTGTAGGGTTTCTCAGAGATTAAAGAGACTATATATAAAGTACTTAGCACATCACCTAGCACAGGGTTAACATTCAAATTATACTAGTTGTTGTTGCTATCATTGTCTATAACACCTGGTTCAACTTCTTTTATGTGAAGGCACTCAATAAATATTTTTCTAGTGAATGTATAATCATGTTTTGATCAGTGACATTTGAAATAAGGAATTTAAATTCTCTTTAATCCATTTGTGATCATACTGGAATTAATGCAGGAAGTGAACTATGTACCTTTCTCAATAGCCTAAAGGAAATTGCAGGACCACTCAGCCTAATCTCCTTTCCCAGTTGATATTTCCAGGTACCTAAATAGGGTTCAGGGCAGATTATAATCAATTGCCAGCTTGAAAAGGAATGATAAAAGTCCCCTTACATTTTCTAAGAACAACCTTCCATAAAGAAAGCTAGAGGGAAAATATTTCTTATGGAGGCTATTTTGGAGAAAAATAATTTACTCGTTTCAAAGAATGACTAACAGGAGAAATTCATTTATTTTTGTCTAGATGCTAATAGTTAAGCCTTACCTGGTACCACACATACAGAAATCTCAGACACTTAAAGAATACATGAAGAAGATCTGAGGAGGTTCAAGTAACAGAACTGTGATCAGGAAAATGGGGCTTTGCTAGGGGAAATGCCCTCGGTTCCTCAAAGCAGAGCTTGCTTCTCGCATGGTGAGGGAACAGAGAGAATGCTAGCTTCAGATCAGATGTGAGGCGGTAACAACAACAATAACAAAAAACCCCTCAGGTTCATTCTGTATTCAGGGTGGGCTCCTGTAGAACATTTGTTTCACAACCAAAAGTTGACAGAACAAATCCAAAACATTTCTGTGTACATGTTTACATGTGCAGCGATTGGCATCCGCAGTGGGTCTGAAGGTGTGCCTGAAGTCCCTTATGCTTTTTGTAACATTTTCAAATTCATTGCTGTCTTCCAGATGACAGGAAATGCAGGTCTGCCTTCCTCCTGGGAGATCTTTATTCACAGACAAGTCAAAAACCCTTGACAAAAGGCAACCAAGGGAACTTGTTGACCTTTTAGCTGTCTGGCTAACATCAGTGCAAGTATTGTTCCCTGATAAAACAAGAAATTCAATTTAAGGGGAAATTTAGAAGGCATTTGAGGCACTCTCATTTTATTTTACCTCTTGGGCTGTCTTTCAAACTGAGAACAAATGTAAATAAACAAGAGCTGTGCTCTTATTCCAGGGATTCAATAACAGATATCTGGCCTCACAGCTTGATGTAAATGAGACATTGTCTCCTTATTTATCTCTCCTTTCAGCCATTTGTAGAATTTTTTTCACCCTTTCTCACACACACACCCACACACACACCCACAAACACAACTATTAAGAAGTTAAGTCTTCACTTCTTTGGCTAGATCATTTGTTTTCTTTTTCCCATACATATCATTTGTTACATCTTGAAAAACTATGTTCTTTTATAAATGGGAAAAAAAGAACAAATTACACCCCAGTAATGCACTCTCAAATATTTATTTCTTGTGTGGTGAATACAAAGTGAAGGTATTCAAGTCAAAAGCTTGCCAATCTCTATTACATAGTGGCTTATTTAGCTTGTAGTCATTTTTTTTAACAGACATTGTGTAATCAAAATATTTTTCTCCATTGGAGTTGATGAAACATTCATTCATCAAACAATTATTAGGTGTCAGGCACTGTGCTAGGAGTATAAAATCAAATAAGCCAGAGGTGCTGCCTTCAGGAAGGAAGAGCCCAAAGAGGGCTATGCCTGGCCGGATCTAAAAGCTCACCAAAGTGCATGAATTGTTTTCATAGCTATAAAAGGACACCCCCCACACACAAAGCACTCACAACGTATTCTATTTCTGCTTAATAGCATCTCATATTCCCATAATTTCTACAGAGACCTCGCATTTGAACTACTCCAGCTAAACTCAGCACTTTTGAGTAATGTAATAGTTCAATATACTGTGGGGATGCCTTGGAAGAGGGTGGAAGAAAGAGAAGAAGAAAGGAGGCTTTTTTAGATTTATCCAGTCTTCCTTCATTAAAAGAGGTTTGAAATGCTTGCACAACATAATACAGGAAAGCATAATAATGGGAAATATTCTGTGAGCCTCTCAAAGTCTATAGAATTATCAGTTACTTAGAAGTATGTGCTAAGGGTGCTGCACTAAAAGATTTCTACGTCCTTCAGAGCAAAAATTGTTGGGGAGAAGGAGGTGGGAGACATACATGATCTTCTTTCTTTTACCATTGTGCTCTCCATTCCAACATGTTTTGTCTACGAGGATATAATCATTTATCATGGTTTCTAACAGCAACAAAGCAGTCTTAGAAGCACACAGTGGTAACAGCTAAGCTAGAATACGAAGAGGCCTTTTGGTTTGGTCCTCCCAGTGAACCCAATTCTTTGAACTAGAAGATTCAAGCAAGGAGTGGGTACATCACCACCCAGTTTGGCTTCACTCCAACTCACCCACTAAGAGCATAACTCCAGTCCAATGCATTAACCCAAAGACACGTAAGCTGGGAGTGACTCGGATGGAGAACGTAGGCCACGTAGGAAAGCAGGCTCTTGTGAGCTTTGCCGCTGAATGAATCCTGAGGCCCTCCTGGGCAGCTGGAATTCAGGCTCTCAGAGCCACACTGCCCCACCACAAGATGCCAAAGGAGAAACAAGCAAAATTACCCATGCATTACTATTCGCACAGTTCAATCCTTGATTAAAATATCATTCCAAGAAACCATGGCCAACCTACTCTTCTTGCAAAATTCTACAATTTCTAAGCACAATTCTCAAGAGTTCACAATACTGTGATTAGGATGTTTGCATAGTGCTCCAGTCACGTGGCTTCCACCTCAGGTTTCCTACCATCCTGTTGTTCAGCCTACAGCCTGCAGCAGCATTTGTGGCATGACTTTGGCGTGGGCCAAAGCATGAGGCCAGATGGCAGGCAGAGAGAAGCCCCAGACCTGCTCTGGGGGCCACCAGGAGGGTCAACACGGGGGTCTTTCAATTTATTTTTACCTTGACTCAGTAATTCAGTAAGAAATACTTTATATCACCATTCACTATACACACACACACAAACACACACAGAGTCATAAAACTGAAGAAAAATTTCACACACAAAAGAATTATATTTACAACATGTACTGTACACCACTTTTAATTTTTATTTTATTCTATTTGATTTTTCAGTTACTGGTTTTGACCCACTAAGTTGATTTTAAGACTCCATGGTTTACCACCTGTGGTTTAAAAATAGTCCTAATCTAACCACCCACCCACCCATCTCCCAATACACATACCTTGCTTGCTCAATAGTATTGAGGCTGCTGATGGATGCTAAGTCCATGGAATAAGTAAAGATGTGTGGCATGAACAATAAAATTCCTACCATGTGAGAGACTTTATATGCCTGTTTAGCAGTAGACCAGGATACTCAGTAGGATTTAAGATCCTTCTAATGGGAGATCCCTATAGTAGTGTGAAGGGAATAGGCCATCACTCTCTAGCCCTACTGTCTACCCATAGATTGAAAGGAAGAGAATGAGCCTGAAACGCTTACTCTCTTTGCCTGTCTCTGGTTTTGCCCCCACCCTTTTTCACATAGTGTGTGCATGCGTGTATGCATGTGTGACTTAACCATATTTCCTCTTTGCAATAAAGCGCACATCCAAAGTCAAACCTTCCATCATGTGTGACATCAGTAATTAACGACCCTGTTGGGTGTGCCTATTGCATTAGACTTCAGCTACCAACACTTACAGGGTCTGGCACTGTGTGAAGCCTGCTTACTCTGTGCTCCCACAGTACCTTGCGTGTTCTCTTTCCACTGCCTTCATCATAGTGGTGGTGATGGTTGCAGCAAAACTAGGTACTCTGTGAGGGAACAAAGGGCAGGAATCATGTCTCATTCATCTCCTGAATATAACTGAGAGCATGAGATTTAGCAATTACTCAATAATTATTTATTGAGTAAATGGATGGAAGACTGTCTGGATGGATGGATGGATGGATGGATGGACGAACAGATGGAGAGGTGATATGAAAAAGCTCTTTTAATGTTCTTTACCTCAACCAAGCTAAGGATCTTATGATAGCCTCTCATTGGGGAGAAATCTGCCTTTTAGAGAAACTGTTTTGTTTAATTTTAATTTTTTGGGGATTTTTTTGTGACTACTGCCTACTTGGAGAGTAGGGCAGGCCAGACTGCAGGTATAGATTCATTTGTTTAACAAATATAACTGTACCCCCACCATATGCTTAGCCCTGTGATGGTAAAAATCTGTCCTGAGTCCTTAATATCTACTTGAAATGGATCAAAGAATGTCATGTGTGATCCATATGTGAGATCCACATCCAAGCACATTGTACAACTCACTGCTTAATCCACCCTGCATCTTATTCATCACCCAAATTCACCCACCACCCACAGCAGAAGTTTTTTCATGGATCCTGTCTGTAGGCAAGGCAACGTTTGTTTGAAGAAATCACTATCACAATGGGATTCAAGTTTAAGGACAGGTCTTCCCCTCATCTTCTCCCATGACCCTTTCAACATGTCCCAGCCTCAGACAATTATAATTTCTAAATTTTAAGTAAGGAATTATAGTTTATAAAAGACAGTCATGTAGATAATCTTAATTAATCCTCATAACAATTCTGTGAGGTGAGAGGGATCCTACAGATTTAGAGTGACCCTGTCCTGCTTTTCTCTTCCTGGTCTTTCATTTTGGCAAAGGACAGCTTTGTTCCTTGTACTGTTCCAGGGCTGGTTAGTATTAGCAGATCGCTGGATAACCTCAACATTGACCTGTGTCTGACATCAGCCAGAACTTATATAAAGTATGAGTGTTAATTTATATTCCCTTACCATCCACATGCCCCTGATCCTATTTTTGAATTTAGCCAATTGGTACTGATCATCTCTACTATAAAGTGCTAAAATATGGTATTTAGCGAATAATGTTCAGAGCAATGATAAAATCCTTGTGGGGTTTTTATTCTTCTAGGAAAACATTAAAGAAAAGGAATATTCACACACATATTTTATTATGTATTTATTTCATAAGAGAGAGCAAAAGATTGAGAGAGACTGGTATAAAAGAGCCCCCTAAGAAAACGCAAAGGGGCAGGAAGTGTGGGTAAAAGAACTAAAAACACAGAACTGTCAAATTCCACTGAGCCATCAAGGGAACCAGTTAAATGCTGGTGAATAGAACTCTTTCTTCCTATACATAGTATCCTGGTACTGACCCCATCCTGGCTGAAGTTTAATATACTCTGTATTTGCCAATTCTGGAGGCTATTTCTACCACTTCTGAACTATGAGTCAACTTTAGGTATAAACTTTAGACATAGTGATTTTCAATTGATTAAGACAGTGTCTGAGTATGTCAGGCCCTAAACGGACTTGTCATCATCCCCTGGGAGATGGACCCCCTTGCCTGATGCTAGGCTTTTGAGAGTCCTTGAGTGGAGATGGCACTACTATGCAGTGACCATCAGAGTAATTTATAGATAGGCTGTCAACCTGTAATGATCGAGTTTAACCATCTGCTTCAAACTCAGTTCACAGCCTTGTAGCTAAAAGTGGAAATTGCCCTTTCAGGTTAGAGTGGCTGATTAGCACACTAGAAAAGGTTAAAACAAGTAGCCATATGACTGGTTAAAAAAGGGTCAAATGTGCTCTCAGAACTCTTTATTTCTTTGGCTTCATAGACTTTTCAAAACTGCATTTTGCAGAGACAATATGGAAAGGAGTAAAAATCTACTCATCTATTCTTACTTGACGAGCTGCTCTCCATTTCCCTAAATGTTGACGTCATGGGCTTTAGATCTTACTCCTGTGGTGAAGAAGCTTTACTGTCTTCCTGACACTCTTAGGAATCACATGCAGACAAAACCCCGTCTGCTCTCTCTATAATGTAAAAAACAATCCAGCCCACTGCACTGCCATCAGAAGGGGGCCTTGACATTTTTGTAAGACCCTGAGGTGGCTTGACCATGAAGTTGATGAAGCTTAAGCTTTAGAACCTCAAGACCGTGGACTTAATTTTTTATTTATAATTCCTTAGTATTTTGCTAAAAGAAGGCCCCCCGGGACTTCTCTGGTGGTGCAGTGGTTAAGAATCCGCCTGCCAATGCAGGGGACATGGGTTCGAACCCTGGTCCGATCGCACATGCCGCAGAGCAACTAAACCCATGTGCCGCAACTACTGAGCCTGCGTGCTGCAACTACTGAAGCCCGTGCATCTAGAGCCCGTGCTCCGCAACAAGAGAAGCCACCACAGTGAGACGCCCGCGCACCACAACGAAGGGTAGCCCCGGCTGACTGCCACTAGAGAAAGCCAGTGCACAGCAACAAAGACCCAATGCAGCCAAAAACAAATAAATTTGTTTAAAAAAAAAAAAGGCCCCCCAAATTGTGTAAACTTCAGGTTCCACAAAATCCAGACCCACCTGTGGCAAGAACAAAGTCACTGAGGCAAAGAAGTAGATATTCTTACCCCTAATAAGCTACAGAGGCCATAATTCATGTGCATCGTAAATATGAATTTACATGGAGGCTGAAATTGAGAGTGGATGCTTCTCAGAATTCCTGCTACATCTGTGATTCTATGGCCCGAAGCGCCATCGCCATTGATCCTTCTCTGTTGCAGATCAAGCCTGATGCAGAAACAATCTCTGGAAGAGGATAGCTAATGAAGGTAACAGGGAAGATGGGTATTTCTCAAATTTTCATGTGGGATTCCAAAAGATATACTTCTTCCATTAGCACTGCCCTTTCCTTTGCTAACATCATGGTAAGCACAAGGCAAATACTCAAATTGCCTGCTAAGATTCTAAGTGGTTTAAGAAAGCTGATCTTGGCGGGAATGTCTTCAATGTCATTTAACTTACATTCTTTTTTTTTCAGTTGTGAAGTGCCCAAATGCCCAGGTTTTGTTTGTTTGTTTTAGCTTTGTTTTTGTTTCTTAAGAGAAAGTCAATTATCGATAGTAGCCTATTTGAAAACAGCATAATCAACGGCAGATTTTTAAAAAAACAATGTGACTGTAAGTTCTTACCTGCCTTCAAATACATAAAATAGGCAAGTAGTGCTTTGCCTTCCAAAGAGGTGTTTACTCTCAAAAGTCTATGAAATCCAAGGAGACTTTCAAATTATTTTAAAGACCCCTTGCGTGAAATTAGCAATACATTTTTGAAATATGCCACTGTCACAGCTGCCCTCTGATGAAGTTTGGGTTCCAATCTGTGCCTCTCCAGCAGTCTGTGCGACCATTGCTGCCAGGTGGCATCGGCTTCCTCACATCCTCCTCCTCCTGTCTGCCATGAGGGAATAAAACTTCATCTCCCTGGGAAGCTTCCACTGGTGGCTCGGAAGAAATCTGTCTGCAGAGAAAAGATGGCAAGCGTACTTGGTAGTTTGAATTATTGCTGTCATCAGCACATTGCTCCCCCTTAGTATTGAACCTTTGACATTGAAACAATTTGCTTATATGTAGTTACAATATTTGTAATTTGCCTGGGGCTTGCTGAAACATAGAGATTCATGGTTGTTTGTAGCTTTTTAGAAAGCAGAACATCTTTCTTTGTAAACTTAATGAGAAGAAAATTAGCAAACTTATAAGTAAGTTGCCTTAAAATGTTTGCAATTATCAATTTATTTTTTTATTTTAAGAAAGTACCACCAGAGGTAACTATTCTAACTTAACAGGTTAAAGTTTAAATATATATATATATCAGACATCTTTGCTGCTCCAAAGAAATGTAAACAATCCTTGGTTTAAGGCTAAGCATATCCCCAAAGAAAGAAAAAAGAAAGAATCAGAAAGGAAAGAAAAATGCTGAGACCATCTGTAAACTTGGACCTGCATCTTTGTGCTTCAGGGACAGTTGTGACAATTGTCCTGATGAAAGGGAATTTATGGGTGTAAGTCAGTTGTGCCAATGTAGCTCTGGCATATAGCTACGGGTGCAGTTGGTGAATGCAAAATCAGCCATTTGCAAGAAAACATTTTTTCACCTTCACAAGATCCTCAAAGGTTTTCCATCAACCTTTCACTATGAAATAATCTATGTCTGACTTATTCCTTCTTAGACCATTGGAAAGACATTGAGGAGATCCTTGATCAATTTATATCCCAACATTGCATGATCTTAAGGAAGAAATTTTCAATCTCTTCAAAAATTAGTTCTTCAGTAACTGACTTGCTTATACTATTATGGTAAGAATTGATAAAGTAGATTAAATAGGTAAGATTTCTACCTACAAAAGTGTGACTTAAAATCAGCTTGCTCTCAACCCACAATATGTGGCCATTTCAAAGCAAAATAGTTCTTTGGAAGAAAGTTTAAATAACCATGTCAGACGGTCATTTTTCTACCATTGGTTCTACTGCAATGCTCCCAAAACAGCATTATTTTATTTTTCTTATTAATTTAATTTATTTAACCTGAGACTTTTATAGGATGGAGAGGGAAATTTAACATAAGTGCAGGATAATAGAGAATAATGAATTACGATTTCCAAGGCTATGCTTTCTTTTAGTTTTTGACATATAATCATTTTTCAACATATACAGTACACTTACTCATACAACTGATCTTTCTCCCCAGGGCTGGGACCGAGGGGAGGAGTACAAAACTTGAGGAGACAGGCTCTCTCAGAGTCGAGTGAACGCACTTCAGCTTTGCCCCCTGGGTGCCTTACTTGCCTTACCTTAACCCTGGCCCTATTGGTCCCAGTCCCACAGGAGTAACAGCCAGTCTGCTAAATTCACATTCATATAGCTGTTATTTTGTCCAGTCACAGGCGTCTGGTCATATTTGCTTCCTAACTCTCCATCCAAGTGAAAGATAATAAATAACTGGCTTCAAATTCTAATTGCAGTCTAAGAATTATACGATTAATTTCTATTTTATATGGAAAGAAAACTCATCCTGTTTTATTAAGACAACTTTGTTCTTAATATTGTGTGGAAAATATCTTGGGTGCAAATTATTGCGTGATCCTGTTTTCCTAATGACTTGGGGAAATATATGATTATGTCAAAAGCTGGAACTTTGACCACAAGATTCATGATCAGTTTTTCCCATCACTGATTGTGATTGAAGCAAATTACAATACCATGTCTTCTTACAAATTCTTTCATTGATCCACATTTGTTCCTTGCTTTTAACGTTGAAACATACTTTTCCGATTTATCTCTAGCATTGAATTACCTCAGGCAAGTGACAATTCTTCTTTACATTATTTGTGTTATCGAATAGTGAGAAGTCTATGAAAAGCTAAGATCTTTTTCTGTAACAAGATGGTAGGTAATAACAAGAGCATTTAGAAAATATGACTTAATCCTAAAATATTGTATTTGATTTTGATAATACATATCAAATTGTGGTTTGAAAATTTAATGGTGATATCATTGCAGAGTCCTAGAAAGGACCTCTGGCAATTGCTTATGTAGTAAGTCATTGCTTTCCATTCAAAGCATAAGGCCCAGTCAGTATCTTTATGAGTAAAGGATCTTGTGGAGAGAAATGTTTGGATGTCTGTTTCTGAAGCATTTCAAAAAGACTAGGGCAGCAATGGCTATCTTCCCATAGGAAGAATTTAGAATTACACTTCACAGGAGTGGGCTTGACAGCGTGAAGTAAGGGTTTGTCCATGTCTGGTTTGGGGGATATAGCTGAGTCGCAGTCATCTGTCCTTATCTGCAGAATCCTGGCTAACCTTTCTCTTCACCACATTATATTCTTCCTTATCATGCGCAGTAAATGCCGCTAAGGTACTAGCACATGGCATTCATTGTGCATTGTGTTTATATATAGGTTTAAAGAAATTGTCAGTTACAGCCAGGATCCCAGGCTAAGGGGTGGGAGAAAAAGGGCCTCCCCAGGCTCAGGGGTTGTCTTAATGCTCCTCACGCCTCCGCAGCCAGTTGAAGCACCGTCTCCATTTTGGACTCTCAACCCTCGAGTCAAGTAGAAGCTTCTGGAAGTTCCCCCAGCAGAAGCACATGCTCTCTGGAGACCGTGGGGGAGACCTAAACTGTGGAAAGCATTATCGATCAGAGAGAGGAACAAGCCCTGATAGCAAATCCAGTAGAAACCTCACCACCCTTTTTTTTCCTGAAGACCTTTTCAAATCCTTCTCTAGTCACTGAGTAGAAAGCAGTAAATTAGAGCAGCAGGTTCAGAATTTGGAAGCCTCTGGTAAGTAGGGCAGGCTGAGTTATTGTTTTCTGTAACCCTCCCGCCTGCCCAGGAGTCATACATAATTGAGAAGGAGGTAAATAAGAATTAAATACCTTAAGTCTCTTTTTCTTTCTGTCCTTTGATTACACCACGATTTTATTTATGATTCCCCAAAGTGAAAGAAATTTCCCTTATGTGCCATTGCTTTTGTAAATTGTTCAAGAATCACAAAAATGAAATACTTCACAGCGGGTTTTTCTCTGTTGCCTCTTTCCTGCTGTACTGACCCCTTTAAAGCGATGCTTTACCTCGTCCACAGCCACCCTATCCCCACCTCCTCCGAATAGAACTGCCTAAATTTCACTGTATCTTATTTACCAAAGAAGATCAAATACGTCTCAAGTCCACACTGAACCTGGTGCCATGCTCACTGGCCCTGGCCAGGTTTTTCATCATATGATATTGTTCTGTGTCTCTGGAACAGTGTTTAAGGTAGACAGTTCACATTTTTTGTTTTGTATTTGTGTTAAGAATTGAGTGAGCAGCTACACTCAATTCTGTGAAGAGTGAACAGTGAATAGAGGAAATGCAAACAACTCAGGTTTGGTTTGATTTCAAATATTATTTTCAGTAGCTTAGGTGGAGCGGGGGCACATAAGAAAATGTTTACCTGAATTATCTGTGCAGTCTCTCAAAGTTTCACATTTCTTTGCCCAAACAGATAGAATTTGATATATGAGCTCTCTGAATCTGGAAGTTTCTAGCAATTGGTTCTTTTCTTTAAACAAAATTTCAGGACTTTTTTTGTATCACTTAGTCCCACCACCAGGAAATTTAAGAGGTTGGGGATACAGATTCTTTTTTCATGTTATCTTCCAGCTGGAGGGAATTCCTTTTAATAGAAAGGATTTGGAGTGTGAATAACAGGTTAAATGATGTCAAGGCACAGACCAACGTGATACTGTAATGATGAAGTCTTCATATAATAATTCTTAACAGATTTTAAGGGTGGGGTGGGGAGGGATGAAATGCAGTGGGAAATAAAATCTGCCACACATGACAGGCAGGATTCTTTTTTGACTCAAGGTTACCAAGTATTCTGACTTTCTACCATTTGAGATTTTTCTACCACTCCATCAGAGCAGAATAAAACATGCTTGAGGAAGAAATAAAGCCCAAGATAGAGGACAAGTGACAGAGCAATGGCATGAAGGGGTATTTTATTCATGGGAATGCAACTATAGGAACTCAGAGTCAGAAAAATTGAAAGTTTCTTTCCCACTCATTTATTGAATTCACTTCAAGCTCCACAGTCTGCCTGGAATGAAACACAGGAATTTTTTGCCCCCTTAGTAAATTTCAGTCCTATGTGCCCTTGTACTGTGTGCACTGTATTTTTTCATAGATACTCTTTATTTTATATTATCTATTACTATGTACATTTTACATATGTATATTTCAGTGTACTATATTCACCGTATACCTATTCATATCATATATATAAAGAATGGTATACCAAAATCATGTTCTATATGGGCAATTTTAGAGATTTCAAGAGTACTTTTGGCTCTACTCAACTTTCACTTTACACACTGACTCTATAAATTATTCCCCATGTATGATCAGTGTAATAATTATGCTGTTTTGGTTAAGTTTTGGTGCCTAAGCTCAGACAAATCATAGCTTCAGTAAATGAAAGACCCTGCATGTGCATTCATGCAAAGTCTGTCAGAGAGTTTTGAGGAATCGCAGAAAATGGAAGAGATGCCAGAGGAGTAAGAAATAGAAAAATGTACCAATTTTCAAAAGGAGGATAAAGATATATTCCAGAAATTAAAACTATAAAACTCATTTCACACTGATCTCTAGCAACAAAAAGCAATTTCAAGATATTAAATAATTTGGAAGCATTTAGGAAATGATTACAATTAGCCAGCATGATTGCACTAAGAATAATTCATAACAAGCATAGCTAATTTCTTTATTCTATCATATTCTTGCACTGCTTTTTAAGGAAAAGCCATAAAGGTGGTATATCTTAATTTATTATATTCTAATGGGAAAAATGAAGAATAACATTAACTTATGAATTGCCATCAAATGAGAGGGAGCTTTTAGTCCAGTCCTTCACTAATTTGCACTGAGTTTCATCTTGTCCAATATTTTTCTTTAATATCTTGGATGAAAAGTGTAGAGCAATTATATCTTGTTTGTGAATTACAAAAAGCTAGACAGGAGAGCAATTTCAGAAAATTAGTATTACCAAAAAAATCCTTAGTAAACAATTTGAAGAGCAAAGCTTATAAAACTTCATTTACTAAGAAGAAATATAAAGATCATCACTGAGTACAAATCTTAACTTTGCATGCACAGAATTAGGCAGATCTGCCTTAAGTACAGAGCTTGTGGAAAGAACTAGACTTTTTGTTGATTGAAGGTGTAACATGAGCCAATCATGTGAAATATCTGCCAAGAAAACAACTGCAGTCTTTGGTTACATTTCCAGTCCCCAAGAAAATGGGAGGTTATCTTCCCACTGAGCTGCATACTAGTTGACCACACGTGGAGTACTGTACTGACTTCAAGGGAACACATCTTAAATCTAATCCATCATCAACATGACAGAATTTCAAATATTTGAAGACAGCTTTCAAACTGCCTCCTCCAAGCTAAGTATTGCTCTTCTTAATAGAACAAGGTGTGTGTCATCAGGACAATTCCTTGTTAATAACACCGTTCTCTGCACATTTGTCAACAATTCTTTGTAAATGTGTCACACAGGATTGGATGGGATGCCAAATGTAGAATGGCTAGCATAGAAGGGTGTAGGACCTTCACCTGCCCTGTGCAAGTTATTTTTGTATTTATCAAGTCTAAGATTATAGTGAAGCTATATCACACATTCATGTAACTTACAGTAATACTACTATACGTTTCAGCAAAAACAAATGAAAAGGAACATTGCCCACCCACTAAACATGCCTCTGAGTAAACTTGAGATGAGAATGTGAATCTGGACACTCATGGGTCATAAATTTAATATTTCCTATAGTCAGGGCTAAATATGATTCAAGAGTTTAAAGATGGATGTTTTTGCTCACCCCTAAATACATTGCCACTCTTTATGGGAAATTTTAGATTTTCAAAGTATTTGACTCAGTGAAAATCTTGTCTTTTTTTGACTTTTGATAACCATGTAAGATGCAACTCTTCTGCATATCTTTTTTTTCTTGGCAGTAACCTCACATTTTTAAACTTATAGGCAATTTTGAACATCACCAAATGCTGGTTAAATCAATTCTACTCTATATTATACTTTTAGAGTTGTTTTATTTTGTTTGAACCTAAGTATAGAATTTTATGTTTAATTCCTAGTATATTTCTTCCTATTTTATTTGACTCATCATTACAGATGATTGCTTTGTGGGATCAAATTGCTATTATACTCAGCCTTATGTCATCCAGTTTCCATGATAAGCCAAGGCCTGACCCCCCCTTTTTGGTTACCATTAGAGATTCATTAAGACGTTTGCATGAACTATATTTCACTGATTCTACAAATTCACATTTTTCCACACTTTTACATCTTTGAAATTATGTCTTAAAATCAGTGAGATCGTCAAGAGACAAGGAAACAAGCCATAGACTAAGAGAAAATATTTGCAAAAGACACACCTGATAAAGGACTATTATCTAAAATATACAAAGAACTCTTGAAACTTAATAAGAAGAAAATGAATAATCCAATTAAAAGTGGGCCAAAACTTTAATAGACATCTCACCAAAGAAGACTCAGATGGCAAGTAAGCATATGAAAATATGTTCAATATTATATGTAATCAGGAAATTGAAAATTAAGACAACAATGAGACACCACTATGGAACTATTAGAATGGCCAAAATCCAGAACACTGACAACACCAAATGCTGGTGAGGATGTGGAGCAACAGGAACTCTCATTCATTGCTGGTGGGAATGCAAAATGATACAGCTACTTTGGAAGACAGTTTGGTGGTTTCTTACATAACTAAACATACTCTGACCATATGATCCAGTAATCAGTCTCCTTCAATTGAAAACTTTTATCCACACAAAAACCTGCACATAGATGTTTATAGCAGCTTTATTCATGATTGCCAAAACTTAGAAGCAGGCAAGATACCCTTCAGTAGGTGAGTGGATAAACTGTGGTACATCCAATCAATGGAATATTATTCAGCAGTAAAAAGAAATGAGCTATCAAGCCATGAAAAGAATGGAGGAACCTTAAATGCATATTATTAAGTAAAAGAAGCCAGTCTGAAAAGGCTACATAGTGTGTGACTCAAACTACATCATCTGGAAAACACAAAACTTTGGAGACAGTAAAAAAGATTAGTGGTTGCCAGGGGTTGGGAGTAAAGAAGGATGAAAAGGTAGAGCACAGATTTTTAGGACAGTGAAACTACTCCGGATGATACTACAATAGTGGATACACGTCATTATACATTTGCTCAATCCCATAGAATGTACAACACCAAGCGTGAACCCTAATGTAAACTATAGACTTTGGATGACAATAACGTGTCAATGTAGGTTTATCTATTTTAACAAATGTACCATGCTAGTATGTACAGAGGTCAACAGTGAGGGAGGCTATGTATATGGGGGCGACTAGGGGTATATGGAGCCTCTGTACTTTCCACTCAATTTTGCTGTGAACCTAAACATTTTCTAAAATATAAGTTTACTAATAAAAAATCAAAATCAGTGGGATTTTAAAATACCTGTTGGCCAGGTGACAGCCCTTACATAGCGGTCATTACCTGTGCATACACCAACATAGTCATTGCTGCTCATATTATCAGCACTTCAAATGAATTATGTGCAGTGTTGGGACTTTTCATGTTAGCTTTAAAATATCTTCAAAAATATATACTATGATTCCACTTGGAAACAAAAAGATATTATAGATGTGAACAGCACAGAAACAGAGCAGGGGGGTGCATATTTGATGTTAGTGCAGCAAAGAATTGCCATTGCAGTAAATGACCCAAACTATATTTTCTCAAGAATATAGGACCTAGGAAAGGATAGTCACCACACATGCATGAAGTCATGCTGTATTTTATTCCTGAGATAAGCACAAAAAGACTATCACATGGCAGTAATGTATGTAATAGAAAATTTTAAAATCCCTGAGACTAGAGCAAAGAAATTTTATGCACTGAGAAAAAGCTGTTGTGACAATGTCATGTGACTTAAGTCATAAAAATACAAAAGCAAGTCTAGTCAAATAGGAAATGCTGTAAAAAAGCTGAGTGTTCTTTAACATGCCTCAGAATTAGACTGTCAATGCTAAAGGAGTCTCTACAGAGACCTAGGAGCATAAATAAGTTTAAAAGCCCTTTCAGTAAGTGTAAAATAAAAATTCTAAGTGATTAGAAAGAAGCATAATAGTTTTAAAGGCAGCACTTTTTTTTGTAGTATACAAAATAATGGTAAATCTTATAATCAATAGCATCTCAAGTCAAAGAAATATGATCTTACCAACTTACAGACTTAATCTATACATTCATTGATAAAACTTCCATGGTCCTTTAGAACAATTGACGAGTGAACTGGCTAGTAGGCATTTTCCCTTGATAGATGTGAGGGTCAATATAAAACACTGCACAGGCAAGGTCTACACAGGACAATAAAAAGAGTTGTGCATGGTTGTAAACGGTGAATACAGTCAACAGAGCTGCCTAATTCAATTAAGTAATTCAATGACGGAAACTTGATGCACCTGGATCAATTGGAGCAGAACAAGCATAACTACTCTTAAACATACTGTTCTGGTGAAACTTGTGTACCTGTGTCTGTACACTTTGAAACATTTGATCAGTTAAAAGAACCTAACATCCTGATTTGGGAGGCACGAAATTGTTTTTAAACCAAGTTGATAGTTACAGGACACCCTAGTCTAAAATAACTAGTCAAAAGTAACTAAGCACCTTCACTACTAGAATTGCCTCTTAATTGTTGTACCTGCATCCATTTTGGCTCCCATCAGTCTATCCTCCATGCTTTTCTAAGTGCAAATGCACAAACACTAACAAGTTTTAACACCTGAGTCATTTCCTCTTGCTCTTAAGAAAAATTCAAAACTCCTTCCCATGGCTTGATCCGGATTCCCTCTCTAGCCACATCTTACTTCATGACTGTGCTTTTGGCACAAGAACACAATTTTTCAGTACCTTATTTGAGCCATGTTCCCACTCATCAATGAGTTCTCTGCTTGGCATTCGCTTACCATTTTTTCCTCATTTGGTAAGCTCTGATTTATTCTTCAGCTGCCAACTCAGTTGTCACTTCCTGAGAGGAACCCAGTCTCCCTGACTAGGTCAAGTTCACCTGTCTCACATACTTACAGTACCATGTCTCTCTATCTCATTGCAGTTAACATGGTTAAAATTTTTCACTTATTTGTGCAGTTTTTTATCAATATTTTATCTGCTCCCTCCCCCTGATGAACTGCAAGCTCCAAGAATATAGGGACCATCAGTGTAATCTCTCATACTATTCCTGGATTAAGTGGATGCTCAGTAAATATTGAATGAGTTAATGTTAAATAAAGACACCTCCATATTTCTTCTCCATTTTCTGTAACCACTTTTTATAAACCCTGGAAGTTGACAGCACTAATCAAATACAATGTTTGATTATAATGTTAATAAAAGATGGTGAAAATCCTCAGAAAGATAAACCAAGTTCTTCTTATTAAGAGAATTTTTCTTATTCTTATGAATAAGAAGACTTCTTATGAATGGTTTGCAATTACATAAATACTAATGTTTAAAGGAAGACAAGATAACCAAAAGATGAATGTTTGTGATTCCATTAACTAAAAACACAATTCTTATCAAGGTTTTTGGTCATATTTATCCTGACTTACTACTTTTTTTATAAAAAAAAAAAAAGCCACCTAGATGAAATAGATATTTTCTCCAAAGCAAATTTCTAGTAACAGAGATTCAATAGAAAAAGTTTTAGCTTAGTCAGTTTTATCCATCAGGAGAGAAGACAGATATTCCTCTGTGATTACGGGGATTATGTTTTTATAAAATTCCAACTATGTTTATGTAACTGTGAACGTGAATTCACTTTTTCCTCAGTATAGAAAATAGTGTATTGTATCAGTTTCCTACTTCTTAGGTGCAAACAGCAGAATGTGACTTTGACAATTAGACAGAAAAGAAGTTTCTTAACAGGATGTTGGGGTTCCACTTCCGGCGCTAGAAGTGCCAAGACGCCAGAAGTGCCAAGACTCCCTGAGAAGCTCTTCAACTGCAAAACAACTAATTTCTGGTTTTAGACACTACTTCTCTGCAAAGCCACCTCTCTTTCTAAAAAGAAAAAAGAATGAGCTAAGTCCAGGGCCAGAGCCAAAACAATAGGCAGTGGAAAGGGATGAGTAAGCATTACAGCAGTTGTTAATAGTAGCAATGCCATCTGAAAAATTAGTCTAGGATAAATGAACGATGGTCTGGCAGTGAAGTAGGGAAGCAGTGTCAGGGTTTCCCGCACCAAGTTGCCAGCATCAAGGGTGGCTGATATTGCCCCAAGGTTGATGGTTCCACCTGGCTACTGGCAGAGGCAAAATGGGTCTCTTCTAGAGGAAAGTTTCCCCACTTGCCAGTTTGGAAACAAGGGACTCCCACTGAATAAAATCAGTCCATGAGCTCACAGTCCAACAACCCAGACAAAAGAAAGCAATCTACTATGTCTGAGAGACAGTGAACACAAGCAACAATTTTAGACCCTCTTCTCAAGTATGGCAGTTATTAGGATGGTCAGATATAGAACACAGAGTTGCCTTTTTATGTAGGTGATATTTTTAAAAATTAAGGATGCATCACAAAAACTGGGAATAACTCCAACAGATTTTAAGAAGAAATAAATGTAGCCTTTAGAAATGAAAAAATAGAATTGTTGAAATAAAAAATTCAATCTACAACTAAACAGTGGATTAGACATATGATAAGAGAGAAATAATAAACCAGAATATATATCTGAAAAAAAATCATCTAGCATGTAGTACAAAGAGACAGAGATGGAAAAATATAAAAGAAATATTAAATGAAGTAGAAGATAAAATGAGAAGATCTATCATATATCTAGTAAGAATCCCAACAGCAGAGAATAAAGAGAAAGCAGAAGAAGAATAAAAATGAGACCCAGAAGACACAGTCTAATGAAAGTGTATATCTCCAAACACAGGAAAACAACCTTAATAGCAGTCAGAGGAAAATAACAGGCTATCTTCAAAGGAATCACGATAAGAATTACAGCAGACTTCTCTTTAACAATAACAGAAGGAAAAAATGTACACCTAGAAGAACTATCTTTCAAGAGAATGAGGGTGTAATAAAGATATTTTTAATAAACAAGTGGAAATCGTTTCCCACAAAAGAACCAGCTGAATGAATCTCTAAATGATATACTTCAAGATGGAGAATGATTACAGGATGATAACTTGAGATACAAGAAGAATTATTTTTTTAATGGTAAACATGTTTATAAACCCAAACATTGTATAAAATAATAATACAAGCAGAGTTAAATTACTAGGAAATAATAGATTTAAGTTATAAGAGGAGTGATCAAAGTTAAAATTGTCTAGGATCTTTGTATATTTTGAGAGAGAGGTTGAGATATTATTTAGTTTCAAACTCTTAAGCCAAACATGTATGATAGATAATATTTCAAGACTAGTGACTAAAAGAATGGAGTAGAATTGTAGTGTATAAGTCCCAAACAAGGAAAGATAAAAACATGAAACTACACAAAAATAAACAAAACTCAACAAAAAAATTTAAATGGATTAAACTCAATAGTTAAAAGACAGAGATTATGAGATAACATATTTTTAAATCCAAATATATCCTGCTGAGAAGAATACACATAAGTATAAGAACACAGAAAGGTTGAAAGTAAAAAGATGGAGAACTATATCCCAGGTAACTACTAGCAAAAAGGAAGCTGGAAGAGCTGTTTCAATGGTAGATAACATAGGTTTAAGACAGCATCTTGATAAAAATTTCAGTTCACCAGAAATGCAGTACATTCAAAATGTATATGTACCTAATAAAACAATCTAAAAATATAAAAAACAAAACTGATGTGACTTCAGAAGCAAGTTGACAAATCCACAACCTTTCTCAATTACTGATAATTCTATCAGAAAAAATTCAGTAATGAATATGAGTATGGATTAACAGAGATATAAAGACCTTTACATACAACAATCAAAAAATACACAATCTTCTTAAGTAGACAGAATATTTTTGACGATTATCTCGAAACCAGGTCACAAAGCAAGATTCAAATAACATTGTTTGACCACAGAGTAACTAAGTTCCAAGTTAATTGCAAAAAAATAAAATGTTTTATAACATTTGTCTGTTTGGAAAACAGTTTGGCAGTACTTCAAAGAGTAACATGGAGTTACTCCACAATTTCCATGACCCCACAATTTCCATTCCTAGGTATACACCAACAGAATTGAAAACATATGTCCTCATGAAAACGTATACACTAATGTTTATAGCAGCATTATTTATAATAGCCAAAAAGTAGAAACAACCCAAATGTCCATCAACTGTTGAACAGATAGACAATAAGTGCTATATCTACCCAACTGAATATTATTCAGCCATGAAAAGGAATGAAATACTGACACACGCTTTAACATTTGCACTTTGAGATCATTATGCTATATGAAAAAAGTCAGCTACAAAATGCCACATATTATATGATACTGTTTATATGAAATGTCCAGAATAGGGAAATCTATGGAGACAGAACACACATTAGTCATTGCCAAGAGATGGAAGCAGGGGGAAATGGAAAGTGACTGCTAATGGCTAAGGAGTTTCTTTTTGGAGTGGTGAAAATGTTCTGTAATTAGATAGTAGCAATGGTTGTACAACTCTGTGAATCTGATAAAACCACTATATTGTATATTTTACATCGCTAACAGTGATATAAGTGAAACCACTCCTGTTTGCACCTTTGGTTCCCAGATTCGTGTGATCTTCCTATTGAGAAAGAGTACCATTTAAAAGATCTTTGATTCGGGGGCTTCCCTGGTGGCGCAGTGGTTAAGAATCAGCCTGCCAATGAAGGGGACAGAGGTTCAAGCCCTGGTCCTGGAAGATCCCGCATGCTGCAGAGCAACTAAGCCCGTGTGCCACAACCACTGAGCCTGCACTCTAGAGCCCATGAGCCACAACTACTGAGCCCACGTGCCACAACTACTGAAGCCCACGCACCTAGAGCCCGTGCTCCGCAACAAGAGAAGCCACCGCAGTGAGAAGCCTGCACACCACAACAAAGAGTAGCCCCCGCTCGCCACAGCTAGAGAAAGCCCACGCGCAGCAACAAAAACCCAGTGCAGCCAAAAATAAAATTAATTAATTTAAATAAATAAATAAATAAAAGATCTTTGATTCAAATTATATACTGTGTCCTGAGGGATGGCATTTAATCCTTATAAAGTATTGCCTCCAAGCTGGCTCTTCAGTTCTCCTGTTACCAGGTCTTTCTAACTCCCTATCAGGCCAGCAACTGCTTGGTAGCATAGAATATGATAGGTCCAGTGGATCCCATGGTCATGGGCCCACTTCCTACCTTTTATTTCTATAAAGTGTGTCCCTGTTCTGATGTAATATTATGTGAAATTCAGTGCCAGTTGATCAAACACAATAAATCCCCAGAGAGTGGTACTAGAGGAAAGGCAAATTCATACCTAGATGTAAGTCTGCTCCTGTCAGTATGAATTGCTGGTCCTTCCAATGTGGAAAGGTTCTAATGTAAGCACTGCAAACATTTTCTCCCATCTCACTGCCTATGACTGGGTTACACACCCATACTTAACTAGTCATTGTGCCCTAGATGATGGAGTTGGCTTCATGAAATAAGTCAATTATATCCTACTTAAATCACAGTGGTAAGAATGGAGAGAGAAATTCACCCCCCAAAATTTACAGTGTTATTAGGAAGAAGAAAATGAAAGGCAGGCAGCCAAAAATGACAAATACAGAGGGGATAGAGAAAGAAAGGTAGGTAGATAGGTAGGTAGGTAGATAGATAGATAGACAGACAGATAGATAGATGATAGATAGATAGATAGATAGATAGATACAGACAGACAGACTAGATTAACTGGTTCCTCCTCTGACTGTCCAAAAAGAAGTTTTCCTTTTTTGAATGGAATAATGTAGAGCTGGAATTTCACCAATGAAGAACAAATCTGTACTAATGCATTCACTACCAAAAAAAAATGCTGCCTAAATACAAAAATCAGAACCATAGAGGAAAAATATTTCCCAACTTTGGCAAATTTATTTATCTGAGATTCAAGTCCACAGATAAGTTGAGCATAATTTATGAATCACACACTATTAGGGAATATAAATACGAATAAAATACAATCCTGCTCACCAAAAAAAAAAAAAACCCTTAAAATTCAATGGAGGTCATTTGAATTTTAGACAAGGATTGTCTGCAATCTCTAGAAACCAGCAAAAGTTTCTGCCCTATTGTCTTAAAATTTTTTATGTTTTCTACAGATCCTAGGGTGTCAGCACTGTGATCTTCTTTTGTTCTTCACCAAATTGAAAGGCAGATCCTGGCTAATATTACACATTAGCTTGTTGCCCATTAAAATTAGCAGACAGATTTAGAAAAAAACATTTGAGGGGAAAAAATTCCTTCAGGGGTAGAGAGTCAGTACAATATTTTTAAAGGAAGAGAAAAAAAATTATAGCCTGGTTTCCAAGGTGAATAAAGACTTGAAGTAAGTAAAATCAAAAAGTTGACCAGCTGTGGGCTAGGGGTCTTCCTGGCCCTCCTCTGAGCCCACCTATTCCTAGAATCTCCATGTCTAACATTCACACTCCATATAGGAGGTCAGGTGGTAATTAATATCAAGCTCTAACTGGCTTCCAGTGGTTTTTAAATCATCTACTTGAAAACAATACATTGTGGACTCCTACTAATCAATTTGACAAAATGAGCAAGAGAAGATATAGCAAAACATTTTCTATCAGCCAATTTTAAAACAAACAAACAAATACCCCAGGTAACAGATCTGAAGAGGGAACTCAGAGTCAGAGGTTGAGAAGTTGCAGAAAGTGAGTGTCTTACAGAAGAATCAAAAACAATTAGAGCTCTTATTGGCTGGGACCTAGAGCTTCTAAAGCCCACACCTGGCAGAGAATCCATGCTTACAGTCTATGCAAATGGGAAGCTGGAACTGAGATATCTGCTTAAAGCCAGGAGTGAAGGCAGACTTCTCTGTTTGTGAAATAAGAACCAGAAGATTTCTAATAACTGTCTAGAGAAACAGGAAAGAAACCTGATATACACTAAGAACTATGAAAGAGTCACTCTTGAGAAATCAGAATCCCAAGCTCTAATAGATATATGTGTGAGGTTCTCATTTATACAACCCATGTAGTACAACTTGTTTATACACCAAGAAATTAACATAAAAACTAGTTTGGAATCAGTGAAACCAATAAGAATCTGACAAAGGCAAATGCAAAGTAAAGAGGAGCCCCTAGCTGAGGATTTATAAATCACACAAGGAAACCAAACCCAAGAGGAAGATTTAGTAGGCAGAACAAACAAAAGGACTGACACATCCTAAACTGTAAATAATCATTTGTTCTAAAAGAGGCTCAAAAGTATGTTAGATATCCTCAAAAAGATACTGTAAAGAAATAGAAGTCAAAAGACAAGAACAGGACAGTTCAGAAAAAAGAGAAACAATGGATTTGAAAAATCAATATTCTAGAAATTAAAAGAAATGGCCTTTGAACTTGCAACTCTGTAAACCACAGAGAGAGAACTGAAGAGAGATTTAGTAAATTAACAGATGGAGTTTGAGGAAAATTGCCATAATGCATCACAGAGAGATAGAAATAAATGGAAAATATGAAAGAGAAGCTAAGAGATGCAGAGGGTAGATGAAGAACTTTGAGAAGACTTCCAAAAAAGAAAATATTGTTATAACAAATGGCGGAGGAAATTTTTTTAATAAAAAGGGCTGAGAACATTCTAGAATTGAAGAAAGACATAGTCTGAGATTGAAGAAACATGGAAAATCCCAAGAAAAATATAAAAGCAAATTGATGCCTAGACACTCATAAATAAATTACAGAAAATCAAAAATAAAAGTGAAAATCTGAGAAGAGAAGACATTACTTAGAATGGCAATCAGATTTAGAGAATAATTCTATTTAGCAGCAATAAAAGATAATAAAATAATATCTTCAGAGGTGAATGAAAATATTCTCAAATCAGAATTCTATAAATAGCCAAACTATTATTCAAGAATTTTTTAAAAATCATTTTCAAAGACCAAGAGATTATTTTACCTAGAGACTGCAATGGTTAATTGTATGTTTCAATTTGGCTAGGCCATGGTACTCAGATATTTGGTCACACATTATTCTAGATGTTTCCATGAAGCTATTTTTTAGATGAGATTAACATTTAAACCAGTAGATTTTGAGTAGAGCATATTACTCACCAAGATGTGGGTGAGCCTCATCTGATCAGTTGGTCTTAATAGAAAAAAACTGACCTCCCTGAAAGAGTAAGAGAGTTCTGCCAGTAGATAACCTTCCAACTCAAACAGCAACTCTTCCCTGGGTTTTCTCCACAATCTCATGATCTCATGAACCACTTCAATCTTTCTCTCCCTCCCTCCCCTCCCAATTCTCTTCCCCTTCCCTTTCCTTCCCCTTCCCTCCCCTCCCCTCCCTTCTCCTCTCTTTCTCTCCCTCCCTCTCTTCTGTTTCTGTGGAGAACCCTGACTAATACATAGACCTACACTAAAAAGTCATGTATTAAAAGTTATACTTCGATAAGGAAAAAAATAACCCAGAAGTAAGGAATGGATTACACTATTACAAGGACAATAAGGAGAAAAAAACAAAAAAACAGAAAAACAGTAACATGCTAACAAATATAAATAAATATTGAGTGTTTAAAAAGGAAGGCCAATAAAATACTAAACATCAATACATAGAAAATATGAGGGTCATAGAGTAAAAATGCTCTAAGTTTCTTGTATTAACAAGCTTAGCCTTATTAAGTATGCATTTAAAAATTGAGGGGTAGCCACTTAAAAGAACAAGTTTTGGATTACTTCTAAAAGAGCAGATTAAGGAAAATTCACTTAAACCAAGACAAAAAAGAGAAGTAAAGCAAAGGAAAAAAACAAGAAAGGAAATTTGAAAACATCATCATCATCCTCATAAATATCAATAACCTCAATAAATGTTACTAGATTAAATTTGCTTATTAAGACACAGAGACTCAGATTGAATGAAATACAAAATCCACATGTATAGGTCTTATATAATGTTGACTAAAAAGAGGAAGTTACAGAAAGAGAATTAATGTAAATTTTTAAAACTCAAAAAACAATTCTCTATATAGTCTATAAATCTATTCATATGTACTAGAAGTACGAAAACATGAGCACACATCTACTTCAGGTTGCTACTCACCTCTTGGGGGGAGTGGAAAATGGGATTTATTTTTGAGGTGTGTGCAAAAGAGAAAAACACTCTGTTTTGCAGTTTAGGTTCTTTCATGGTTATTACCTGCCATGTCAGGTGAGTCCCATCTGGATGACCAACTGTCTTATACCAAGGTTGAAAACCGATTCTACAATGTCACCTGTAGTGTGTTAAGAAATGGGCTTTATTGCTTAAAGAGAAAACTCATGTGGAAATCATGATCTGCAAGAGAAGACACCGCGTCTCCATCGCTCTACCATCGAACAGAGATCGGTGAGTCTATGGGCTGTTAGAGGGACATTGCCCTTCGTATTTCTGCTTTTTTATAGGGTAAGGCAAGAAAGCTGCCTTATTAATTGGGGGATACACTGGCTGCCTGGTGCCAGGAGGTCAGGATTTTGGATGTTAGCTGTTTACAGAGTTGTCTGGGAAAATTAGCTGCCCTTCACTTGAAGATCCTGGGGCCCACAGAAATTTGCCGAACCGCTGCCCGGGTTAGAGACCACGAGTGCTGTGGGAAGCTGAACTTGGGTGTAGACTCTCCAGCAAGATGGGGGTGCCACTAGTCTCAGCTGGACTGTTGCCCAAGCAGCCTAGGGTGGGTTCCAAGATCATTTTCAAAAAACATAGATCAATGCACTATGGTATCTGTAATGTTTTATTTCTTTTTTAAAAAGGGGGCAGGAGGAGGAGTGGGGAATCTAAAACAAAGACCACAATATACTAATAGTTGTTCAGCCTCAGTGGTATGTACATGAATGCTTGTTTCACTCCCTTCTGCGCTATATTTGAAAGACCCCCTTCCCGGGAAAGCGGGGGTGGGATGAATTGGGAGATTGGGATTGAATAGATACACTACTATGTATTATAAAATAGATGACTAATGAGAACCTACTGTATAGCACAGGGAACTCTACTCGGTGCTCTGTGGTGACCTAAATGGGAAGGAAATCCAAAAAGACAGTATATAAGTATATGTATGGCTGATTCACTTTGCCGTACAGCAGAAACTGACACAGCAGTGTAAAGCAACTATACTCCAATAAAAAAAATGTTTTAATAAAAATAAAATAAAAGCCCCCTTCCCCATCCTCCAATCCCACTACTTCCCTAAATTGTAATAATCACTGCTAAGATTTTGGTGTTTTTCCAGATCATATTTTTCTATGGGTTAAAATATGGACACGTAAAATATAGAGTTTGCGTGTTTGGTGGAAGAGGATCGCTCTTGCTGTCATTTTGAGTTTGGATGTTAAGGCTTTTTGTTTGTTTCTACTTGAACTTCTGGAGATTCTGGATTGTTACATATCATGTTGGCTTTGTGCCCCTTTGTGACTATGATAGATTGGGAATTAGTCTCTCATAACATAAATATAACAGAATAAAAGCTCAAAGTCTAATTCACATATTGTAAAAAGATGACTAAGAAATTTTATCATGAGGGTTGTTGGATAATCTGTCCCTTCATTGTCATTATCATCCATTAGAAGTCAAACAGATCCTGAAAAGATTTTGTTTTTTCCTCCACGTAGAAAGTCGTTTTGATCAAACATATGAAACTAGGTCTTGTGACCAACGTGCTTCCTGTGCTTTGACTTTTACTTTAACCTTTACGAACGGAAGTGAGCATGTTTTGAGTGTGTGCAGATGCACACGTGCATGCTCTCTCTCTCCTGATGCTAATATCTCTTCATCTTCTGCTTCCTTCACTGAGCTAGGAAAAGGTTCCTTTCCTCCTTGGTTGAAGCACTAAGTCACAATCTTTTTATTTGTCACTTTTTAGCCTGTTCTAGAATGTCTCCCTTTCTCTGCATTAAAGAGGGGTAAAATAAAATACCTCATTTTACACCTCTTAAAAGTAATTTTTATTTATACCACAACCCTTGAAGTTCAAATTTTTTTCTGAAGCAACCTCCCCTGGCCACCCCCTTCCCTTCACAAGGCCACTGTTTGATCTAGTTACATTTTTATATGGAAAATATTTTCAGCAGCTCTGGTTGCTGATTTTACAAAGAATAAAAACAGAAATGGTCGCTACATTTGGCAGGAACACTTAGACCTGTGGAGTAAGCCACTGATATATTCCTTCTGCACAAATGATTTGTTTTGCTTTATGAACTTGGACAAGCAACTCTTTCTTTTTCACAGCAAAATAGTCGGTAAAGGGAAAAAGACCAGCACACCAGGAGGGAGCACATATTCTGTTCTTTAACCAACTTTTAAAAATATGTTTTACGTCAGTATCTAAATTACATAGCACAGACTGGTATTTTTTTATATTTATTATTCAAACTCTTCTGAAGGTGGGTGTGAACTAATCCTTTTGTTTTTATTTCTGGGTTGGCTTTGATGAGTTAGATATTAAGTATGACTGGTCCAGATGTCACATATTGATGCAGGGCATAAGTGTCAGCATTTAGATGGAGAATAATTGGATCCATATCTGTGTTATGTTTTCAAATTGCTGGGTCAGTTCTGGGTCTCCTGCTGTAAATTCTTCACTGCAGGTCCAAGTAAAAGGAATGTGACAGATTTAATACCTAGAATAAGTTATTAACTGTAAAGATGCATAAAACAGTGGCACTGCTGAGCAGAGAACATTACACTGCTCATAATTCTATAAATGAAAATTAAAGTGTTTTTTATATCAGGGAAATATTTTTCTTCATTAACTCTTACTTTACTCAGGGAAAGTCTTTATGTCTGATCTCAAGTAGAACAATCACTTTTTGGCCATTTAACTCATGAACGTTTAAATTCTAAAATCCAAGTGTGAGAGGATGAATTTGGTAAGAGAAGGGAGTTGTTTGGAATGTTTCACTTCCCAAAGGGTCAAGTGGCTACCGCTGACTGCAACCATGATCTTTCCAGAGAACAATATCTAGGCTGAAACCCATTATAAAGACTCTGAAATATCACAATTTTTTGTCACAGTGTACTTGCCTTTCTTTCATGGCCAAAAGGAGGGAGAATTGAATTCTAGCCCCACCAATTAATTAGAAAATTGTTAGACAGGAAGAAAGGAAGGGGGAAGAAAAGAAGAGGAAGAGAAAGAAGCCAAGAATCCAGGAGGAAAAGAGATGGGTGTTTTTCACCCCTCCCTGCAAGCACCAGCATTTAGAGTGATGACTGGTGCTGGTGGATAGGTTGGGTTTTTCTGGGGCAGAATGTCAGCAGTGGCTAGTCGGTGCCTGTGGGACCACGCCACTCCCACCCTGAGAAAATTCTCCATTTCTGCAACACCTTTTATCACACAAGCCCAGGGTGAGCAGGGAAATTCAACGCCACAATTAAATTTGCTCTGCCGTTCATTTTATTAAACATTGACTGAATACCCCCTATGGAAGAAGCCAGTCCCGGTTAATAGAGTGTAGTATAAGTTACACAGGAGTTTCTCAAACTTCAGTCATTCAATACCACTTTCTCTATTTATTTAGCATACTTCTATGGAGGCACCATTTTGAGCACTTTATGAATATTAGCCCATTTAATCCACTTAACAGTCCAGAGCCCCCTTTTATGACAGATGTTGAAACTGAGGCTCAAAGAAATTAAGTAACTTGCCCCAGGTTACACCTGTACAAATTTTGCCATATCTACATCTCATTCATATATTATTTACCTACTTATTTTCTTTAAATTATTCACTTTTTTCACTTAAATGAAAGTGTATTTAAGAAATCTTATCAGTGCATAAATGGGAAACAAACAATACTATGAGTCTAATGTGATAATTATACTTCCAAATATATTTGAAGATAAATACATATGCTGCTTCATACTCATTAGTGTGACTATAATTTTTTTAAATGGAAAGTAACAAGTGTTGGCAAGGATATGGAGAAATTGGAACTTTCATGTACTGCTAATAGGAAGGTAAAATGGTGTAGCCATTGTGAAAAACAGTTTGGCGACTCCTCAAAAAGTTAAGCATAGAATTACCATAAGACCAATAATCCCACTGCTAGATATATTACCCAAAAGATTTGAAAACAGACACTCAAACAAATACTTGCACATGGATGTTCATAGCAGCATAATTCATAAAAGCCAAAAAGCAGAAACAACCCAAATGGCCATCAGCTGTTAGATGGATAAACAAAATGTGGTACATCCACACAGCAGCATATTATTTGGCCACAAAAAGGGATCAGTTATTGGCACAAATTCATACAAAATGTATGAATGCTGAAAATACTATGCAAATTGAACAAAGCCAGACACAAAAGGCCATGTTTTGTATGATTCCATTCATAAGAAATATCCAAAATAGGTAAATCCATAGAGACAAAAATTAAATTTGTGGTTTTCGGGGGCTGGGGGAAGGGGAGAATGACAAGTGACTGCTTAATGCCTGTGGAATTTCTTTTTTGGGATAATGAAGATGTTCTGGAACTAGATAGTAGCGATCAGAATACTTTGTGAATATACTAAAAATCGTGCATTTTAAAAGGGTGAACCTGATGATATGTGAATTATATCTCAATAAAGCCACTATTTTAACATAAATAGCAAAAATGTTAAAAGTGCTTCAGGGATACTGCAAATATTTTATTTATAAAGAACTACTTTTCTTTTCAAATAAGAATTTCTCTGACGCTTTTCCACTGAAACAGAACACAAAATAAATGGATGGTGAGGCTAGTAAAAAAGAATATATAGATAGATATAGATATACACGTACATACAATTGCATTTAAAAGCTGCATTTGTGTCCCGCCTAGAATAATTTCATATATACTACCAGAAGTAAAGGTACCAAAGTTTGGGGAACATTGCTGAATATCATAGAGGGTAAGTTCAAGTGTCAGCAAGCTTGAGTTTGAATCCCAGATCTATAACTTACTATGTGAATTGGGAAAGTTCCTTAATGTCTCTAAACCTGTTTCTTCATCTGTAATATGGGGAAAATAATTGCTAGTGGTGAGGTGCCAGTATCAGGTAAGCCTGGGTTATTAACTTAAGAGAACATTTCTTGAGCCCCTGCTCTATGCCAGTAAGGCAATATGCTAGAAACATTATGTGTAATTTCATTAAATCCACACAGAAACCTCATGAGATCCAATTTAAACATAGAACCAAGAGGACAGCCTTCACTGTGCACAGTTCCACTAAGCACTATTGAAAACCTCATGACTTCTAATCTCACACCCATGCAAGGTATTATGGATGCAGAATTATCACCTTCTTCAAATTCCTTAAATTCAGTCTATTATCTTATGGTCCATACTTTGTTTTTAAGATTTTAAAACATCAATTTATTATTAAAACAAAAAGATTATGTCATTATTCTGATCTCATAAAATCTGTAACAAAAAATTATTTACATTTTATTTATATTTTATATTTTACCAGTTGCTAGTATCTTGCATATACCCTCAAAAAGATTATGTCTTAGATTGGTGAAAGAATTTACCCAAAATTCTATAAAATTTACCCAGAAGAAAAGATAAAGTACAGAAACCATTATTCAAATTTTAATTGACACTGGGGTCTTGGTGTATCCTACTGGCATCTGAGAGGGCCACTCATGTACAACAACATTCATTAACTAAAAATAAATTTCACATGTGCAGATTCGGTGACAGTAATAATAAACAAATGCCAAATAACTAAAATATATTACACCCTTGCACCAGCAATTGAAATGAGCTTGGAGTCTCTTAAAGTCCATGTGGCAATAAAAGTATGGCCCCCAACTGAATCAGAATTTTGCTCATGAAACCCTTTTTCTTTTAAAGAGTCTATATAACATGTCCTGAAAGTAATTCAAATACTAAACATACTATTACTTCTATCTCTTGGTCTCATATTTGATTGAATTTTTAGGAACCTACCTCACAGGGAGATGCTATGTTGACCAATCAACTTTGCAAGGCAGTCAAGGTTTCTAAAACAGGCTATGTTTATAAGAGAGGGTCAAAAATAATTTAAACAACTCTTAGTGCATCTGAGTTAATCCCTAGTTTAGTTTTTCTGAAAGTTCCCAATCTGTCCTTAATTATTTCTATTCAACTCACCATTTACACATACATAGCCAAGTAGGGAGAATTGGGCCCATGGGTTTTACATTTTCATTAAAAGCCAGAGGTAAAATACAACCGACTTGAATTGTGGGTGGCAGCTCACTTCATGATCTCTTCAGAGGAAATTTGACTGAACACATGGAGCTGGGCCGTGCAGCAAGATCACTATTTGCTTTGAAAGTGGGTGCATGTAGGCATTTGGCAAGCATTCACTGAAACTTCTTTTATTGGCCCACAGCTGAATTATTGTCCTTTCTGCTACCTTTCAGTTACCAAAGTAAAAAGGTCAGTTTCTTTATACTTAAAAAATAGTGCAAATGCAAGTTCTATTAGCAATAACTGCTTGTAAGACACTTCCATTTCTATTAACCATGTTAGGGCCGTGTTACTTTCTATAGTTCCTATGTTCTGGGAGCTGGATAAATGCTCCCTGACAATGCTAAGCCGAAATACATGTATATCTATGAATATATGCAAAAGTATACAAAGTATCAAATTTTCAAAAATCTGTGTGTGTGCTTCCACATAAGTATTACTCTTCACAAGTACCTAAAATGTAAAGCTAGATATATGTATATATAAATGCGTACTAAATTAGAAAAGTATAAAAGTGTGTGTCTTATAATACACATACAGGGAAAAGACATCCTAGTTCAAACTTTAAATAATGGCTAAATACTTAGAAAATATCATCTGCTTACAACAATAAAATACTGAATACATTTATTATTCAACCTGCATAAGCACTCCTACATTTCATTAATGGTCTTAGATTTGTTTTCTGTTAATTAAATCAAGAAAGAATAATAACAACATAGACTCCCTGGGAAAACTTACCTGTAGTCATCTTTTTTTTAATTAGAAATTTTAAAATTCTGTCTGAAAATAAAAAGAGAAAGAAAGCACATAAGTAAAGATAAAATGAACTGGGAAAACTTGATGATGTATATGACAAATTAAAATTAAATAATATATAAATAATTTAAAATCTATTAGGAAAAGATAAATATCTCAGTAGAAATGTGGGCAAAGGCCAGGAGCAGGCAAGTCACAAAAGAAAGAATATAAATAGCCAATAAACATGTAAAAAGATGTTCAACCTTAGTTGTAACCAAAATAAAGCTAATTTTCTTACCTAGAACAACCCCAAGTGTTTAGAAACTGATAACACCAAGGATTGGTGATTCGTCTAAATACAGGCACTCTAATTTTGTGAGCCAGGGGATAAACTGGTTCTACCTTTTTGGAGAGCAATCCAGCAATATTATCAAGATGTAAATGTGCTTACCGTCAGAAGCCACAATTCCAAGGAAATTCTTAAGGAAATAATTAAATGAAAGAGCAAAAAATGTATACATATCATATAAATATCAACATATACATA
This sequence comes from Physeter macrocephalus, assembly GCF_002837175.3. Lineage (NCBI taxonomy): Eukaryota > Metazoa > Chordata > Mammalia > Artiodactyla > Physeteridae > Physeter > Physeter macrocephalus. Next base: position 119,780,337 of record NC_041221.1, read on the forward strand.
TGCAGATGCATATTTCTATGAGTGTGTATATGTATGTTTGTATGCATGCAGTGGCATTGTATATAATGTCCCAATAATGTTGGAATAATCCAAATCTCCAAAAAGACAAGATCAATTAAATAATTTATTATGACCCTTTCTTACAATGAAATAAACAACTATTTTAAAAATAATAATGTAGAGTTATATTTATTAACAGGAAAACTCCAAGTGCCATTAAGTGAGTAACTAATCCTTTTTTTTTTTTTGAACTGCATTGGGTCTTTGCTGCGCGCGGGCTTTCTCAGTTGTGGCCAGCAGGGGCTACTTTTCGTTGAGGTGCTCAGGCTTCTCACTGCGGTGGCTTCTCTTGCTGCGGAACGCAGGCTCCAGGCACGCAGGCTTTAGCAGTTGTGGCTCGCGGTCTCTAGAGCGTAGGCTCAGTAGTTACGGCGCATAGGCTTAGTTGCTCCGCGGCACATGGGATCTTCGCGGACCAGGGATCGAACCCAGGTCCCCTGCATTGGCAGGCAGATTCTTAACCACTGCACCACCAGGGAAGTCCAGTAACCAATTTTTAAAACAGTTTTGGTCTCATTTTTCTTTTTTTGCAAGAAATATGCATAACAAAAAGTCTGAAGTTACACTAACAAAACATTTTTATCTCTGAGCAGTGAAAATTTTTGTATGATTTTTTTCTTTCTATATAGTTTAAATTTTTTGCAATGTATATATTATGCTTACAATTAGAAAAATAGCTAACTTTATCTTATTACATGTTCTTCCCCAACTTAAGGAATAGCAAACAACATGACTGTACAAGTCAAGCTGTCTAATACTGAGCCTCCCAGTTATCACTTGTCACCTTAACCGTTCCCTTCTCTCTATTTAGAATCATCCAATTTCTAAATTGCAATTTCCAGCTGTCCCTTGATCTGTGACCACAAGTAATCAACTGGAGTGATAGAATAGTTGATTCTTTTCTTTTCCTAACACTCCTAGCACAGTTCTGGTACAAATACATATAGTATTTACTCAATAAATATTGCTTCAATTGTAGTTTCTCAAGGACGCTGGAAGCTTTTCAGTGCTGTACATGGTAATCTGATATCTATTTAAGGACTAAATTGGATTATCTAAAGAATGAAACTATATTTCCCTGAGATTTCTTCTAGATCAAACTAATTAGAGCTAAACTATAATATGTAGGAGGAAGGGATTTCTCTCATTTGAAAATAATAAAACAGAAGAGTCATCAAACTGATAGGACAGTTATTTTTCTACATTACTAAGCAATCATGAAGCATGACAATGTGAATTTAGGGTGCATTTTATAAGAACCTCCTACTAGAGTTGGTATATGACTTGGGGGTTGAGTTCAGAGTACCGTTAAAGACCTTTTCTTGTCGTCCAGTGAGAGACTATCACAGATCGGTAGGGAGGAGCCCACTCAGCAGGTAAGGTAGAAGGCAGTGTTTTTAGTTCACAGGAGTTGAGCAGAGCATGGCACATTCATCTTGCAGACTTGTGCCCTAGGACATTTTAACATAATCAATTCAAAAAATTGTATCATCCATTCATCACTATCCAAGTTTTAAAGTATAATTCAGGTCCTTAGAGATACTGGATTATATTGCAATTATTTGCCACTGACTCATCTTTAACTAGAGAACTCACTACTTTGCTAAGTTTTTATATCCTTATCTGTAGTGTTAAATAGTTAATATAATCCAGTTAAATAGTATGATGTCATTTGAGGATCTGTTGTATTTATTACTATGTTCTTAGGTGGGGGAGGAGGAGTTCTTCATTTTCATTCAAAACTTTGTTTTTTTCTAATTTGAAAGTAATACACGCTGACTGAAGAAGAAATTGTGACAGTCCATAAAGGAATAAAAATGAAAATAGCTCAACTAACAACATTACTATTTTGGTACATTTCTTATAGCCAAGAGGTTAAGAATGTGAGCTGTGGAAACAGACTGCCTGGGTTCAAAACCCAGCTCTACCATTTACTAGTTTTGTGACCTTGAGCAAGTGACTTAGCGTCTCTGTGCTTCAGTTTCTCAAAGCAGGGGGAAGGCATAAGAGAGGGCACCTTAATAGGTGGTTGTGAGAATTAAATAGGTTAATGTATACGAAGTGCTTAGAACAATGCCTGGCACATCATCTCAGGTTAACAAACTTTAGCTATTATTTCCTTTTTTAAATTTATACATTAAATACGTAGAATCTAAACGTGTGGAATCATACTGTTTTGTATTCTGCTTTTTCACTTAACCATGTACCTCTAACATCTTTTCCTTGTATTTCATGAATATCTTTCCATGTCAATTAATATAGAGCTATATAATCACTTTTAATTACTACATAGCATTCAATTGTATGGAATAGTCAAATTATTTAACCAATCAAAGGAAACAATTCTAAAGGAGCTATTCTACCATAATATAATCTCATGATAAAGGTCCAAATTAGGTTAATTAATTAATTTGTTTTTAATTTATTTTGGCTGCGTTGGGTCTTCGTTGCTGCACACGGACTTTCTCTAGTTGCAGCGAGCGGGGGCTATTCTTCGTTGTGGTACGTGGGCTGCTCGTTGTGGTGGCTCCTCTTGTTGCGGAGCATGGGCTCTAGGCACTCAGGCTTCAGTAGTTGTGGCATGCAGGCTCAGTAGTTGTGGCTTGCAGGCTCAGTAGTTGTGGTGCACGGGCTTAGTTGGTCCATGGCATGTGGGATCTTCCCGGACCAGGGCTCGAACCCGTGTCCTCTGCATTAGCAGGCGGATTCTTAACCACTGTGCCACCAGGGAAGTCCCAGACTTCTAAGTTTTAAAGTCACCTTCTTGCAGTCTGGAGAGGATATATATGGCCAGCAATATCATTGTAGCAATCTTAAAGACCAATCCAAAAACTCCCAATTCCAGAAATATTTCACATCCCTTTTTCATTAGTTCTTTCTGCATTTACCAGTCATTATAGATAGCAATGATGCATCTTACAACATTATTAATCCACACTGGGGAGGGGATGATCAACCTTAAATAAATAAATAATTACTATTATTTCCATTTTCTCCTGGCCCAATCCACGCTCTTCAAAACCCCGAGTCTGTGCTAAATTTGAAATTTTTCTGTATGTGAAGGTAACTTGACTTACCTGCAGACTCGGTGTTTTGGACTTGGCCAGATTCATTCACATTCTAGATGGATTACAATGGACATGTATTTTCAAAGAAAGGACTTAGTTTGTGACCACAGAATGGACAACCTTAGTTAAGAGACACTAAATGCTCAACTTGGGCCTCATTTTTTTTTCATATACTTACTAGAGGTTCCTAAACTATCCATGACTGAGAATCACTTGAGAAATTTTTAATGCAGATTCTCAGACCCAACCTCAAACCTACTGAATTAGAAACTTTAGGAACAGAGCCTAGGAATTTGTATTTATAACACTTTCCCCAAGAAATACTAATGCAGACAGCAGATACCTGTCTCTGAATTGGAATATAGGAGCCTCTTCTCTAACTGTCTGGGTTTGATAATATATTCATTTAACCATATATTTCTAAAATCTGATTGTGGATATTTCTGTGGGTAATACCAAAGAAATACCCTGTACTCAAGTGTACTGAGCTAGCATTTCCCAAAACACATTCCATGAGATGTCTAGAGGTATTGCATGAAAACAGTGATTCATGGTCAAATAAATGTGATAAACTCTAGGTTAAACAGATTTAACATATTTCTTCACTTCAGGATTTCTCAGGGCCTTTAATATGTTATGATTTTTCAAGAGGGAATCCAAACTTCTTTGTACGTGGAATTCTTTTTTCACAGAGCATGTCTTAGAACTAGTGGTCCAAAGAATACAGTTTTGGAAATGCTGGCCTAAATTATCAATATCTTATGGACAATAACCATGACTTTGTACATTTTTAACCCCTCATACTACCTAAAACAATTTTAATAACACATATAAGATTAGTTAAACAAATTCTCAACATCTAAAGGGTAGATTTATCATCCAAGATGATTAAAATTGCAAGTACCCACAGAGTAAATCTATCATTGACTGCACTACTTATTTGTATTTCTTGTCAATTTTTGGAGTGTTGGCTCATACTGGTGCCACCAGCAAAGCAACAGCTCACTTCTGAATTACCAATCCATTTGTCTCCTACCAGTATTCAAAAATTAGGCTTCTTAAGTGCTAATATTTATGCTAAGGAGGAAGCTGTGTTGTGGAATAATGTTGGAACTGTGTGTTGGAATAATGTTGGAACTGTGACAGCAGAAACACCATAGAAGACAAGGAACTTAGCATGCCTTGGAGGTGAGAATGGTATATACATACACCAACCGTTCTAATCAAAGCAGATCAGAGCTTATGGAGGAACGTAAGGACACCAAGAAAGAATATATTTCCTAGCCCAAGGAAAATAGCTTATTAGTCCCATGACTAATTCTAGCATAAGTACCTTGCTGGGCATTATCTTGTAGGCAGTGGTACAGGCAACCATTATACAGCATGGAAAAGTGAACTTGGCAAATAAAGGATAAGAGGAATATCAAAATAATTTCTGTCATCAATTCTCCTTTTCTAGGGCTGAAGCAAACTTGTTTAATATTTTAGTTTTCTTCATTCTAAATGACATGAAAATGCTTCCATTTAACTGGGGGAGGGCCAGCTGGAGTAAAAATCAAATGACTAAGAACTTAGAACTTTTACACTTTATCTTTCAATATAGAGAAGAAAAGAAAAAAGACGATATCTTAGAGTGGTTTGAAACCAAATTGTTTCTCACAGTCTGCATCATGCTTTGATGAAATGGGGGTGTTTTTCATGATGTCATCCACATGGTTTAAATAAACAGTGTACTAAGGTTAACAAGCTGCAGTCATAAAAGAACTAGTGGGGGATTATAGTTGAGCTAATTTGATCAACTACTTTTAGTTCCAGAAGTCTGTAAATGAGACAAAAGCCAGTATACACATTTTGGCAGTTGAAAAATCAGTTTGGTCACCACATACCTGAATGGTAATGAGCATTCTTTCAAACTTCATTTTTCATCCCCAGAAGAGGAGAATCCCACTAATGCCAGTCACTGCTGCTCAAAAGCAGCAAAAAAGATAACTGTAAATATTTTTTGGAGCCAGAAACTTGCATTCGGTTGGATAGACTGAGGCTAGTCTATTAGCTCCTCCATTGTGCCCTTAAATGTTTGTTTTCCTCTCATTATTTTCCTGTTAAAAATTAATTGGCACTAGGAATAACTATCTAAAGTTTTTAGTCACCATATGCTATGCCCTCTTTAAAAGTTGGTATTTTCTAATTATTACTCAATTACATGAAGCTAGTAGACAGTTTCGTATACATGGAGTAGGTGAGTGAGCTGAGCGTGAGCTTTAGATATATGAGGTGGGTTTATCAGCTTTCTAACATGTTGAATACAAGGAAATGGATTTTTCTGGTTTGTAAATAGAAGAAATGGATCATAAAAGAAAGAGCTATTTGAATTCCATAATTGCTCACTCTATACAAGACACTAGCTTGGTGTACAGGTTACAAAGTTGTATAAGTTATGGACTCTGACCTCATTATCTACTAGAGATGATGACACTTGCACCAAACTATAACACCAGGTAGATAAGCCACAGAAGAGGCACACAAAGATCTGTAGAAGTGTCAAAAATGGCAAGATTTCATCTGGTGACAGGAATCAAGAAAAAAATTCCTGAAAGAGCTTTCATTTGAGATGTTCAGGTCAAGGTGCAGGTATTTGAACATAAGGAATAAATCATAGGTAGCATGGAGAGAGGAAATGAGTTATGTCCAGGGAATACTGAAGCATTTCTTTTGGCTTGCTCCGAGAAGTTTGTGTACGTAGAAGGGAAAAATAAGGGTAGAAAGGTAAGTTGGGATTATTTTTTGAACAACTTTGAATTACATGAAATTTAAAGTTGGACAAAATAGTGTAAGGAGTTATTGAAAGTTTTTCAAAAGAATATATCAGAATAAAAAAGTTAATCTAGAAATGGTATGTAGACACTATGGGAGTTGGGAGAGTTTAGGGATAGGGAGTCAGAAACATTTATTAAGATAAGTCTGGTTGAAAGGTAATGAGAATCTGCCCTGGATGGCAGTGGTAACTGAAATGAAGACACAGAGGTAATGTGCAAGCAGAATCTATAGGACTTAGGAATTCCCTGGCGGTCCAGTGGTTAGGACTCCGCACTTTCACTGCCAAGGGAGCAAGTTCAATCCCTGGTCGGGGAACCAACATCCCACAAGCCCCGTGATGAAGCCAAAAAAAAAAAAAAAATCTATAGGACTTGACCATTTCTTGTGAGTAGTAATGAGATTGGAGAATTGAAAAGATAGATTTCAACCAAAGATGGATAACAAATGGTGGTGTCAATATTAGTGATACAGAAAAATGAGAAAGTGGGGTTGGTTTGATGGGTTTAGTTAGGTACATTTAAAATTTGGACACTCCAACCCAAAAACTCATATAGCTTAGAAAGTTTAGTAGAGGGGATATATATTGGGAGTTTAGGAATCAGCTGATGTAGAAAGGAGTGTGAATCCCTTCCAGCAAGAATTTGGGGTTCTCATTCAACAAATATTTAATGAGCTCTTAATATGTGCCAGGCACTGTGCTGGGCATGATTAGGAAAACTTAACTATATAAAACAGAGGGCTTAAAGTGTTTAGAATCTAGTAGTTTCCCACTCTGGTTTTTATCACTTATTTGCTGTATAACCTAAAGCAATTAACATTTCTGCAATACTTTGCTTATTTATATCTTAGGAATATTGCAATGTACATATTTAACCACTTAGTGGTGGTTGTAGTTTCTTAGGAGTCAAATTGTTTAGGATCATGAGGGCGTTAATGGGAAATGCTGTTACAAACAGTCATGAGGTCTAGCGGAGGCAAGAAATGAGGTAAAAGCCAAAATCCCAGTCAGAGTGGAGGAGCACGACACATAGGAAATGTTTTAGTGAAGCCCCTGAGGTTAGAACCAAAGCCAAAGCGTTCCACTAGTGCGTCACTTTCCAACAGCGTGAGTCAGCTGTGGTTCTGAAGCACCCCCACACCAAGTTCAAGCACTGGATCCAGAAGCCCGAGGAATGATATATAAAATTTCTGAAAAGGGACTCTGTACAGTGGGAGACAGTAGAGGAGTGTGAAGATTGTAGGAATCTTCTTACAGTGATGGTGTTTAGTCATTCAGTTGATGCTTATTGAGCGCCTACTCTGTACGCTTGGTGCTACTTGCTGAGTGAGCAAAACAGACATGGTCCTTGACATCATGAGGTTTGTAATCTAGGGAAGGAGACAAATATTAAATCTCCTATGGGCTGTGATAGGTGCTATAAAAAAGAAGTGCACAGTTCAGTTAACACCTCTGATGGGAGGACTTTCATTTAGATTGGGGAATCAAGATGGCTGCTCCAAGGGAATGACATTTGAACAAATGAGGGATAAAGCCAGCCTTCAATAAAATCCTTTATTGGGGTGGGAGGTGGACCATTATTCAGACCTATTCCTATTCCTGACGAGTAGAACATCCAATTGTAGAATCCTGAAATAATAAAATAGCAAAAGTTTAAAAACACCGAAGTTGAACCCAGTGACTGCAGTACAGAGAAAACAGGAAATATATAAGGCCTAGCCATGCTTATCACGGAAGCACTATGTGGTAAAACCAGTGTCTGCCATCAAAATTCATGTGACATGAGGCAAATTATTGAGTCTATGTAAGCCTCAGCTTCCTCCTCTGTAAGAGGGAAATAGTAAAAGTACATATTCCCGTGGTTGTTATGAGAATTAAATAAAATAATCCGTAAAATTCATAGCATAGTCTCTAGCACTACCCCTTAATAAATGTTAGCTATTGGAAATGATTTTTTTATTGAGATATAATTCACATATCATAAAATTCACCCCTTTAAAGTGTGCAATTTAGTGGTTTCAGTATAGACATATAGTTGTGCAACCATCACCACTATCTAATTCCAGAACATTTTGTCTTCCCCCGAAGAAATCCCATACCTATTAGGAGTCATTCTCCATTCTTCCTTTCCACAGTCCATGGCAACCACTGATCTACTTTCTGTCTCTATAGATTTGTGAATTCTGGACATTTCATATAAGCAGAATCATATAATATGTGGCCTTCTGTGTCTGACTTCTTTCACTTAACATAATGTTTTCAAATTTCATACATGTTATAGCATGTATCAGTATTTCTTTCCTTTTTATGGCCAAATGGTATTCCATTGTGTGGATATACCATATACATTTGTTTATCCATTTATCAGTTGATAGACATTTGGATTGTTTACAGTTTTTGGCTTTTATGAATAATGCTGCTATAAGTATTAGTGTACAGGTTTTGTATGGACATGTTTCCAGTTCTCTTGAGTATATACCTAGGAGTAGAATTGCTGGAACAAATGTCAAGCCTATGTTTAACTTTTTGGGGAACTGCCAAACTGTTTCCTAAAACCATTGCACCATTTTACATATCCACCAGCAATGCACGAGGATTCCAATTTCCCCACATCCTCACAAACACTTATTATGTGATTTTTTTTTGTTTTTTTGGGTTTTTTTTAGTTTAGCCATCCTAGTGAGTATGAAGTGGTATCTCATTGTGGTTTTAATTTGCATTTCCATAATGATAATATTGAGCATCTTCTCATGTGTTTAGCCATTAGTGTACTTTCTTAGGAGAACTGTCTAATCACATCACTGCCCATGGTTTAATTGGGTTATTCATCCTTTTGTTGTTGGGTTAGGTAAAGATTTTATTCACTCCCATGGATCCTGGAAAAAAATCAGCTCTCTAAGATGGAGCAAATCATTATTACTTGCCAGTTGCTATAGTAATAATTCTGAAGCAGAAGCTTCAGAATTAGCAGGCATGGAGGTTCTTTCATGGCTAGGAAAAAAAAAAAAAAAAAGCAGGGTAGACATGTTCTCCTTACTGTTACCTCCCCTTCTCTAAACCCTGGCCCTCCTCCCTCTCCATGTTGAAACTCTATCTTGCCCCCTGTTTCCCACCTCTGAGCACTCCCATTTCTGTCTCATGTGCCATCTTGAACCATTTCTATATACAAGTATAGTCCAGAGAGGCAGGAAATTAGAGGGTTGCCCGTCTCATGACCCCTTCCAAGCACAGGGCCTGGAAGATGGTAAGAGTAAGATCAAACACCTTTCCTTTTCTGACCTCTTGTACTTAAGTTTGAAACTTGTCATTGCTGAGGCTGGCAGAGGCAACATGAAGGTAGAGGTGGGGATGAGGGGGAATCCAAGAACTAGTGACAGAAAGTGAATTCTTCTTCCTTAGGAACTCTGTGTCCTAAGGCAAGTTACTTACCTTCTCCAGAGTTTGGTTTTCCTCACCTGCAAAATAAGATGATATCTTGCAGATAATAAGTTTGGATTTCCTCTGTCTTACAAGAATTTTGTGAAGATGAAATGAGCTAATGTAAGTATGTAAAAATGCCTCTTAAAATATTATATTAAATATTATATAAATGAAAATATTATTGCCTAGGAGTGAGAACTCAGCTTCTGTATAGTGTCACAATTGTAGTTGAATAAGCTTTAGAAAAGTGAGTATCTTTATACAACACTTCTGGGTAGCTTCTGCAATATATATTTTATATATGGAGTATATATATAGTATAGTTTTTCATTTGGGAGTATTGTTTTGTAATTCCTAGTAGTTTGCCATGGCTTTATTTGAAAATGAACTAATAAGTTAAAATCTCCTACATTCAACTTATTCACACAGAAGCATGTTAAATAAGAACTTCTTATTTCTCTACACAGATATTTTATCCCCAAACTAAATGAAATACTATTATATACTTTAAGTCAAAATCTGAACTAGAATTTTTATCTAATTTATTTTGAGCACTTATGAACTTATGATAAGCATTACTTCATTTAATCCTCAAACATTCAAATGGGAAAAAAAATTATTGTCCCCATTTTCCAGATAAGAAAACTGAGACTTCACAAAGTCATGATCACCCATAGTAAAAGACTAACCTGGAATTGGCAGTTTAGTCCATTTGACCTCAGATCTCACCCTTCGAACCCCTATGTTTGTGATATACCAAAGAGAAGAAGATTTCTGAAGAATTGGAGGGTGATTCTTCTGCATTCATTTGTTTTATTTATTTTCACATTTCATTAAAGGATTATTTTGGAGAGACTCCACAAAGAAATCCAAAAAATTGGAGAAAATAATTGATTTATGGACAAAGGCTAATTGATTCCTATTTGAGCTTTAGTTAAGAAATGAGGGAAGGGGCTTCCCTGGTGGCGCAGTGGTTGAGAGTCTGCCTGCCGATGCAGGGGACACGGGTTCGTGCCCCGGTCTGAGAAGATTCCACATGCCGCGGAGCGGCTAGGACCGTGAGCCATGGCCGCTGAGCCTGCACGTCCGGAGCCTGTGCTCCGCAACGGGAGAGGCCACGACAGTGAGAGGCCCGCGTACCAGAAAAAAAAAAAAGAAATGAAGGAAATTTACTGAGTCAGAATTGTTAAAGATATTAATTACTAAAAGGAGTGGTAATGGGGTGCAGGTGGGGGGAATAAAGGGAGTTGCAATATCTACTTTTCTGAAGGGTTCCAAGCAGGTTAAATCTCATCTTCTATAGACTCTGCTAAATTCAACTAGGAAACTAGAATCAAAGGAGTGAAAAAAGCTAGTTAAATGATAGCCGCCACAAGAATATTATAGCTTATGAATGTTTATAAAGGAAAAATTCAAGTACTAAAGAGAAAAAAGAAAAACTAAAAATACCTTAAAAGCCAATAATGTTACTAAAAGGACAAAAAAGCACTAAAAAAAAGTATGAGTTAAACAAAAATAAACACATATTCATATACCCACTTTTAATTATATATATTATATATATAATTATATATATGTAATTTTAAATAGTTCTCAGCAGTAAGGGTAGAAAGTTTGTTGTAGAAATAAATCAATCCAAAATAAGTTCTATAAATGTACTTGCATGTCACATTCACACCATACTAAATCCTACCTCTGACATCTTTTAAAATCTTGATTTTGTTCTTTTTACTTTATGTATGTCTCATCATCTTGCCAATTAGAAACTTGCTGTTTTTAAATTATTCAGTTGGTTCGGCCTTTAAAAGAAAGGAGATGAACTATACTTCTACAAAGTATAAAATTAAAATATTTATTGCTTTTAAATTACCAGTTTAAAATAAAGCCCAGCAGTGACGATTTTTAAATTAAAAGCTTCATTCTGTTTCTCTTACTTTTTGCATGTACAATGCTGGACACAACACAGATTCTAACGTGAACAATGAGTGAAAAATGAAGGTAGAATTGAACCTCTAATGAGCAACATAATTCTTTTTCCAGAAGGTTAGACTACCAGTTTGCCTAGCAAGCTGTAAAAAGAATTTTTCACAAATCCTGCCAACTCAATACTTTCTTTTTATCAAATGTAGTTTCTTATTTTCATTCCAGTTGGAGAATTAAGTTTGAAATACTGTCTGGAGTATTCTGCCTCAAAGTGTGACATGCTACTTTGTTTGATGGATGTCAGGAGCCTATTAAATATCATCACAGAGTAATGTATTTACTATGGAAGCAGTTGTGTTATTCCAGCAGTCTCAACAAACCAAATGCTTCTGTGAATAAGAGCTGAGTTCTATCAGTGCTTCAAATGGGCCTAGACTAACTTAGGATGTAAATATGTGGGTAACTCCTGACTAATTATCAATGGAGATTGGTTCAAAGAGTAGCCAACATTTTCATAGATGGTTTTCACTGTACTAAGACATGCACTTTGGTACACATACATGTGCTTGCACACACACACACACACAAATGTGCACATGCCTGAATCAGGGATAAATCCATTCTAAAATAGTCCATTTTAATCACCCTTCCAGATATTTAGCTGTGGAAAGCTGTCTGATGTCAAATTTTACAAGGGCATATCATTCCCCAAATACATTTTCTTTTTAAACTGCAAGTTGTAGACTTTATTTGAACTCTAATTCAAAGGAGCAAACTGGAAAACAAAATAATATTTATGAAGCAATTGGAAATTTGAGTACTAACTAGATTCTTTTTTTTTACATCTTTATTAGAGTATAATTGCTTTACAATGTTGTGTTAATTACTGCTGTATAACAAAGTGAATCAGCTATATGTATACATATATCCCCATATCTTCTCCCTCGTGCATCTCCCTCCCACACTACCTATCCCACCCCTCTAGGTGGTCACAAAGCATCAAGCTGATCTCCTGTGCTATGCGGCTGCTTCCCACTAGCTATCTATTTTATATTTGGTACTGTATATATGTCAATGCTACTCTATCACTACTTTCCAGCTTCCCCTTCCCCCCACCCGTGCCTTCAAGTCCATTCTCTATGTCTGCGTCTATATCCCTGTCCTACCACTAGGTTCATCAGAACCATTTTTTATATATTCCATATATGTGTTAGCATACAGTATTTGCTTTTCTCTTTCTAACTTACTTCACTCTGTATGACAGACTCTAGGTCAATCCACCTCACTACAAATAACTGAATTTCATTTCTTTTTATGGGTGAGTAATAGTCTGTTGTATATATGTGCCACATCTTCTTTATCCATTCGTCTGTTGATGGACATTTAGGTTGCTTCCATGTCCTGGCTATTGTAATTAGTGCTGCAATGAACACTGTGGTGCATGTCTCTTTCTGACTTATGGTTTTCTCATGATATAGGCCCAGTAGTGGTATTGCTGGGTCATATGGTAGTTCTATTTTTAGTTTTTTAAGGCAACTCCATACTTCTGGCCTTACATTTAGGTCTTTAATCCATTTTGAGTTTATTTTTGTGTATGGTGTTAGGGAGTGTTCTAATTTCATTTTTTTACATGTAGCTGTCCAGTTTTCCCAGCACCACTTATTGAAGAGGCTGTCTTTTCTACATTGTATATTCTTGCCTCCTTTGTCAAAGAAAAGGTGACCATTTGTGCATGGTGGCAATCTGTATATCTTCTTTGGAGAAATGTCCATTTAAGTCTTCTGCCCATTTTTGGACTGGGTTGTTTTTTTTTTGACATTGAGCTGGGTTTATCTCTGGGCTTTCCATCCTGTTCCATTAATCTATATTTCTGTTTATATGCCAGTGCCATATTGTCTTGAATACTGTAGCTTTGTCGTATAGTCTGAAGTCAGGGAGCCTGATTCCTCCAGCTCCGTTTTTCTTTCTCAAGATTGCTTTGGCTATTCGGGGTCTTTTCTGTTTCCATACAAATTGTGAAATTTTGTGTTTCCATACAAATAGTGAAATTTTTTGTTCTAGTTCTGTGAAAAATGCCATTGGTAGTTTGATAGGGATTGCACTGAATCTGTGGATTGCTCTGGGTATTATAGTCATTTTCACAATGTTGATTCTTCCAATCCAAGAACATGGTATATCTCTCCAGCTGTTTGCATCATCGTTAATTTCTTTCATCAGTGTCTTATAGTTTTCTGCATACAGGTCTTTTGTCTCCTTAGGTAGGTTTATTCCTAGGATTTTATTCTTTTTGTTGCAATTGTAAATAGGAGTGTTTCCTTAATTTTTCTTTCAGATTTTTCATCGTTAGCGTATAAGAATGCAAGAGATTTCTGTGCATTAATTTTGTATCCTGCTACTTTACCAAATTCATTGATTAGCTCTAGTAGTATTCTGGTAGCATCTTTAGGATTCTCTATGTATAATATCATGTCATCTGCAAACAGCGACAGTTTTACTTCTTCTGTTCCAATTGGATTCCTTTTATTTCTTTTTCTTCCCTGATTGCGATGGAAAAAATTTCCAAAACTATGTTGAATAATAGTGGTGAGAGTGGGCACCCTTGTCTTGTTCCAGAACTTAGAGGAAATGGTTTCAGTTTTTCACCATTGAGAATGATGTTGGCCGTGGGTTTGTCATATATGACCTTTATTATGTTAAGGTAGGTTCCCTCTATGCCCACTTTCTGGAGTGTTTTTATCATAAATGGGTGTTGAATTTTGTCAAAAGCTTTTTCTGCATCGATTTTTAATCACAGTTTCAATTTCAGTGCTTGTGACTGGTCTGTTTATATTTTCTATTTCTTCCTGATTCAGTCTTGGAAGGTTATACTTTTCTAAGAATATGTGCATTTCTTCCAGGTTGTGCATTTTATTGGTATATAGTTGCTTGTAGTAGTCTCTCATGATCCTTTGTATTTCTACAGTGTCAGTTGTTACCTCTCCTTTTTTATTTCTATTTCCGTTGATTTGAGTTTTCTCCCTTTTTATTTTTTTCATGAGTTTGGCTAATGGTTTATCAATCTTGTTTATCTTCTCAAAAAACCACCTTTTAATTTTATTGATGATTGCTATTGTTTCCTTCATTTCTTTTTCATTTATTTCTGATCTGATCTTTATGATTTCTTTTATGCTAACTTTGGGGTTTTCTTTGTTCTTCTTTTTCTAATTGCTTTAGGTATAAGGTTAGGTTGTTTACTTGAGATTTTTCTTGTTTCTTGAGGTGGGATTGTATTGCTATGAACTTTGCTCTTAGAACTAATTTTGCTGCATCCCATAGGTTTTGGGTTGTCTTGTTTTCATTGTCATTTGTTTCTACGTATTTTATGATTTCCTCTTTGATTTCTTCAGTGATCTCTTGGTTATTTAGTAGCATATTGTTTAGCTTCCATACATTTGTATTTTTTACAGTTTTTTCCTGTAATTGACATCTAGTCTCATAGTGTGGTGGTGGGAAAAGATACTTGATACAATTTCAATTTTCTTAATTTTACCGAGGTTTGATTTGTGACCCAAGATATGATCTATCCTGGAGAATGTTCCATGAGCATTTGAGAAGAAAGTGTGTTCTGTTGTTTTTGGATGGAATGTTCTCTAAATATCAATTAAGTCCATCTGGTCTAATGTGTCATTTAAAGCTTGTGTTTCCTTATTTATTTTCATTTTGGATGATCTGTCCATTGGTGTAAGTGGGGTGTTATTGTGTTACTGTCAATTTCCCCTTTTATGGCTGTTAGCATTGGCCTTATGTATTACTTTGCTCTTAGAACTAATTTTGCTGCATCCCATAGGTTTTGGGTTGTCTTGTTTTCATTGTCATTTGTTTCTACGTATTTTATGATTTCCTCTTTGATTTCTTCAGTGATCTCTTGGTTATTTAGTAGCATATTGTTTAGCTTCCATACATTTGTATTTTTTACAGTTTTTTCCTGTAATTGACATCTAGTCTCATAGTGTGGTGGTGGGAAAAGATACTTGATACAATTTCAATTTTCTTAATTTTACCGAGGTTTGATTTGTGACCCAAGATATGATCTATCCTGGAGAATGTTCCATGAGCATTTGAGAAGAAAGTGTGTTCTGTTGTTTTTGGATGGAATGTTCTCTAAATATCAATTAAATCTGTCTGGTCTGTTGTGTCATTTAATGCTTATGTTTCCTTATTTATTTTCATTTTGCATGATCTGTCCATTGGTATAAGTCGGGTGTTAATGTTCCCTGCTATTACTGTGTTGCTGTCGGTTTCTCCTTCCTCACTTTCACTCTGTATGTGTCCCTAGGTCTGAAGTGGGTCTCTTGTAGACAGCATACATATGGGTCTTGTTTTTATATCCATTCAGCCAGTCTGTGTCTTTTGCTTGGTGCATTTAATCCATTTACATTTAAGGTAATTATCGATATGTATGTTCCTATTACCATTTTCTTAATTGTTTTGGGTTTGTTTTTGCATTCTTTTCCTTCTCTTATGTTTCCCATCTAGAGAAGTTCCTTTAGCATTTGTTGAAAGCTGGTTTGGTGTGCTGAATTCTAACTTTTGCTTGTCTGTAAAGCTTTTAATTTCTCTGTCGAATCTGAATGAGATCCTTGCTGGTAGAATAATCTTGGTTGTAGGTTTTTCCTTTTCTTCTCTTTAAATATGTCCTGCCACTCCCTTCTGACTTTCAGAGTTTCTGCTGAAAGATCAGCTGTTAACCTTAAGTTCAAGTATAATCTCTTCAAATATTTTCTCAGACTCTTTCTTTTTCTCTTCTTCTGGGACCCCTATAATTCGAATGTTGGTTTGTTTAATGTTGTCCCAGAGGTCTCTGAGACTGTCCTCAATTCTTTTCATTCTTTTTTCTTTAGTCTGCTCTGCGGCAGTTATTTCCACTATTCTATCTTCCAGGTCCCTTATCTGTTCTTCTGCCTCAGTTATTCTGCTATTGATTCCTTCTTGAGTATTTTTAATTTCATTTATTGTGTTGTTCATCATTGTTTGTTTGCTCTTTAGTTCTAAATCCTTGTTAAACGTTTCTTGTATTTTCTGCACTCTATTTCTGAAATTTTGGATCATCTTTACTATCATTACTCTGAATTCTTTTTCAGGTAGACTGCCTATTTCCTCTTCATTTGTTTGGTCTGGTGGGTTTTTACCTGCTGCATAGTTCTCTGTCTTCCCTTTTGTTTAACTTACTGTATGTGGGGTCTCCTTTTTGCAGCCTACAGGTTCATAGTTCCTCTTATTTCTGATATCTGTCCCCAGCAGATGAGGTTGGTTCAATGGCTTGTGTAGGCTTCCTGATTGCAGGACTGGTGCCTGTGTTCCGGTGGGTGGGGCTAGATCTTGTCCCTCTCATGGGCAGGGCCACATCTGGTGGTGTGTTTTGGGGTGTCTGTGAACTTAGTATGAGTTTAGGCAGCCTCTCTGCCAATGGGTGGGGTTGTGTTCCTGTCTTGCTGGTTGTTTGGCATGGGGTGTCCAGCATTGGAGCTTGCTGACGGTTGGGTGGAGCTGGGTCTTCGTGTTGAGAAGGAGATCTCTGGGAGAGCTCTCACCAATTAATATTACATGGGGCCGGGTGTTATTTGGTGATCCAACGCCCTGGACTCGGCTCTCCCACCTCGGAGGTTCAGACCCACCATCTGGCCAGAGCACCAAGACCCTTTTTGGAAGTCTATGGTCTTCTGCCAGCATTCAGTAGGTGTTCTGTAGGCGTTGTTCCCCATGTAGATGTATTTTTGATGTATTTCTGGGGAGGAAGGTGATCTCCATGTCTTACTCCTCTGCCACCTTGAAGGTCACCCCCTAGATTCTCAAGTTGGCTCCACAAGCTTCAGGTTTGCTTAGAATCTCCAGTCCCTCTTGTTAGAGCTCCTCCACCCCAGCCTAATTGGCTCTGTAGCCCATGCATGGGAAGGCCCCAAATACATTTTTATAAAATAAAATTGATGCTAATGAAAGCATGGATTTAAATCTAGGACTTTGAGATAGTTTTAAAAAATAAGCCATAAATTATTTTAAGAAAATATTTAAGTTACCTATGTGTTCTCTATAATTTGGTTTACTCTTCATTTGAGAGGGGGTGGGGGGAGAGTATGTTACTTTGAAAGTATTTGTTAAGCACATGTGCACATGAGCTCCTTGAATAAGGGGAATTTAAGTGCTTTTTGGTGGGAAAATATTATCCTCACTGCTCTTTTCTCTTCCCTCTCCAAGACATGACTCATAGCTATTATAGTTCTCAGTTTCCAATGTCCTCATTTGAAATAAATGATGCTAGAATTCAGAGAATCATTTAGAGCCACTCAAAGCATTTATTAAAAGGGTTTACAGTTAACAACCCAAAATTTGTCATCACAAACTTTAATCAGAAAAAAATGAAACAACAAATGTCTTTGAAGAGACAGGAAAACACAGAGACCTGGAAAATTTGGCTTTGCTGCTCCATGAGGGAGTGGAAAGAGAACTAGGCTAGCAATCAGAGGAGCTGGGTTCTGGTCCTAGCTTCACTGCCTCTTAGCTTAGCAGACTTCAGACAGCCATTCATCCTTCCTAAGCCCCTATTTCTTCATTTGTTAAAAAGAAAAAGAGAGGGCTTCCCTGGTGGCGCAGTGGTTGAGAATCCGCCTGCCGATGCAGGGGACACGGGTTCGTGCCCCGGTCCGGGAAGATCCCACATGCCGCGGAGCGGCTGGGCCCGTGAGCCATGGCCGCTGAGCCTGCGCGTCCGGAGCCTGTGCTCTGCAACGGGAGAGGCCACAACAGTGAGAGGCCCGTGTACCGCAAAAAAAAAAAAAAAAAAGAAAAAGAGAGACAATAGTACCTGTTTTCCTTTCCTTTCTATGAATGGTAGTCCATAACCAGCAAACAATCCCAACTCCTGAATCTCTTCTCTCACTGCCCCTTTGCCACACGTCTTAAATAAAGCCTCAATCTCCAATGAGAATATTTCTCTCAGATTAGTCTTCCTCCAATCTTATATTAAAAAAAAAAACTTATATCTTTGCTCTTTTCATCAATTTTCCCCCTCTCTCACCATTATTCTCCCTCAGTCATCAAAGCCCTGGCCCTAGGTCACCATCTTGCTCTCCAACTCAAGTCTTCCCATCCTTCAGGTGACTTCAGGTGCTGTATTCAAGAGTCAGGCAGGGTGGGGTGGGGTGGGAGAGGGATACATTAGGGGTTTGGGATGGACATATGCACATTACTACACATAAAACAGATAACCAACAAGGACCTACTGTATAGCACAGGAAACTCTACTCAATATTTTGTAATAACCTATAAGGGAAGAGAACCTAAAAAAGATTTATAATTTTTATGTATGTAAGAAAAGTTATACATATATATATTTGTATAATGGAATCAATGTGCTGTACACTTGAAACTAAACAACATTGTAAATCAACTATGCTTCACTAATAAAAAAAGAAAAAAAAAAGAGTCCATTCAACATACTGTCCCCTTAGTTCCTTAATTTCATCATCTGCAGTCACTTTCTCACTGGATCACTTTATCATCACCACTAGCTATTCCACCTCTACAATCTTTAATTCATATATCCCACACTTTAAACACAAATTTCCATTCTCCCAGCCCCTTTGTTCAACACCTCCACCAAACCTGCCTCCTGACCTCACTGGAGCCTCAAGCCTTCAAGATGCCTCTACTCTCTCCCAACCCACTAGTCCTTTCCTCTCTTCACTTTCCCCTATATCCAGCTTGGATTGCTTTCTTTATCATTTCAATAACTCTTGTAAAAATCTTTACCAAATACCTTGTGCGCCCCTATTTTCATCTTACACATTTTGCAACATGCTCATCTTAGATACAACCAATAATCCAGTTTCTCCAGGCCTGCATCTGAGGAGCCACTTTTTTTTTTTTTTTTTTTTTTTTTCTCAGAAAACCGCAAAACAGGGCAGATGGAAATGACTGAATTCATGACCACCAACCTCAAGAGGACCTTCAACCCTTCAGGGCAATTCTTTCATATTTCTTAGGCCATTTTTCTTTCCTACTCTCCACAAAGGCTATTTCATACTTCTCTGCTCTCAAGCCCACAACTTTCCTACTCTGAAAAGAACCTCATCTCTTCCTTCAAAATAATTACAGAAGTTTTCAGCAAGAGCTCTCTGATCTACTTTTAACCAAAACATACGAAGCTACCTATACGAACCTGACCTCCAGTTACTATATGTAGGGCCTCGACCAATAGCATCAACATCATCTATGGAGTTTTAGAAATGCAAATTCTTAGGTCCCACTTCAGACCCTCTGAATAAGAAACTCTGGGAGGGAGAGGGAGAGCAATCTGTATTTTAACAAGCCTTCCAGATGATTCAGGTATAAGCCCAGAGTTGGACTACTACTGTAGCAGAACTATTCCTCATCCTCTTAAAGGCCAACAATCAACCTAAGCTCTGGATCTCTTCCCCTCTTATGTTCTCAGGAATTTTTCACTGTCTAGAATCCCTTCTCTTTCTTGTATATTCAGCATCTCCCTCTCCATCTTTCTTACTGACATGAAACATGTTCAAATCTTCTGTACGTGTGATCACTTTCCTGGGGATGTTTTCCCGTATTGGCATCTTCCCAAAACAGTTCATGCCCTTGACTTCAAAGACATTATATTCTTTTGGGTTTTTCCCTACCTCTCTGGCTAGTTCTCTTTCTCCTTTGCTGGCTCATCGCTTCTTCTCTGCCATTAAATGTTGGGAGTTTCCCCTTTCATTGTACACTAGCAATTCCACTAAGTAAATTTTTCTACTTACATTGCTTTGAGTGCCATCTATATACAAATTTATATTAACACTTAATATAGACATTTGCCCAGTTCACATCATTTCTTTTCTTTTTTTTTTTTTTTGCGTTACGCAGGCCTCTCACTGTTGTGGCCTCTCCCTTTGCGGAGCACAGGCTCCAGACGCGCAGGCTCAGCAGCCATGGCTCACGGGCCCAGCCACTCCGTGGCATGTGGGATCCTCCCGGACCGGGGCACGAACCTGTGTCCCCTGCATCGGCAGGCGGATTCTCAACCACTGAGCCACCAGGGAAGCCCCACATCATTTCTTAAGCATCCTAAAGGCATTCCAAATTCCACATGCTCAGAATTCAACTCATGATCCCCCTCCACAAAAAACTAGGCACTCCGTAGTACCCATCTTTCAATTAAAAAGTACCATCGGGCTTCCCTGGTGGCGCAGTGGTTGAGAGTCCGCCTGCCGATGCAGAGGACACGGGTTCGTGCCCCGGTCCGGGAAGATCCCACATGCCGTGGAGCGGCTGGGCCCGTGGGCCATGGCCACTGAGCCTGCGTGTCTGGAGCCTGTGCTCCGCAACGGGAGAGGCCACAGCGGTGAGAGGCCCGCGTACTGCAAAAAAAATAAATAAATAAAAATAAATAAATAAAAAGTACCATCTTTCTCTTTGTCACTTCAAATATTCAATCCATTATCAAAATTCATCAATTTTACCTCTTAAATGGCTTACAATATCTGTTTAATTTTCTTGGTATTCGCCACAAATACTCTAGACCAAATTTCTGTCCTCTTCCTTGTGGACTACTGAAATGGTTTCCTAAATAGGTCCTTTTCTCTTGCTTCCCTCGAATCCCTGTCCTAAAACACTTGAATGGCTTCCTATTAATCCTAGGATAAAAACTGAAGTCCTTAACTTGAATTACAGACCCTGCACAATGTATCCCTCACATGTGTCTCCAACCTCACTCCTGTCACACTCCCCACAGCTCTCCACTTGATCATCACACTGGCCTTCTTTCAGTTCCTGCAAAGCTCCATCCCACCCAGAGCCTGCACTGCCCAAACTGCACATCCTTCCCCCTTTACCTAATTAACTCCCCTATTTTCATCTTACACATTTTGCAACATGCTCATCTTAGATACAACCAATAATCCATATATAAGCAATATCATATGATGTTTGTCTGTCTGTCTAACTTACTTCACTTAGTATGACAATCTCTAGGTCCATCCACGTTGCTGCAAATGGCAAATCTCAATTCAAACATTGTTTTTTCTAAGAAATTTTCCTGAACCAGCCTGATAACAGTTCACATTATAACTTCATATTTATTTGTGTGATGCTTCGATTAATGCCCATCTCTCCCATTATAGTCTAAGCTACATGGAAACAAAGGCAATATCTGGTTTGTTAAGCATGATATCCCCAGTACTTTGCACAGTTCCTGGCACATAGTAGGCACTCAATAAAATATGTTGCATATATAGTTATAAGATAATTTAATGATAAAGTGGCATATTTTGCTTATTTTGTGTCAGAATTAATGATCCTAAATATTTTTTGTTTGGTTGGGGGTTTTTTGGTTTTTTTAATTGATTTAATTTTTTACTGAAGTATAGTTGATTTACAATGTTGTGTTAGTTTCAGGTGTGCAGCAAAGTGACTCAGCTATCTATCTATCTATACATACATATAGATATAACTTTTTCAGATTCTTTTACCATATAAGTTATTACAAAATATTGAGTATAGTTCCTTGTGCTATACAGTAGGTCTTTGTTATTTATCTATTTTATATATAGCAGTGTGTATATGTAACTTCCAAATTCCTAATTTATCCCTCCCCCACACCTTTTCCCTTTGGTAACTATAAGTTTGTTTTCTATGTCTGTGAGTCTGTTCCTGTTTTGTAAATAAGTTTATTGGTATCATTTTTTTTCTTAGATTCCACATATAAATGATATGATATTTGTCTTTGTCTGTCTGACTTACTTTACTTAGTATGATAATCTCTAGGTCCATCCATGTTGCTGCAAATGACATTATTTCATTCTTTGTTATGACTGTGTAAGATTCCATTGTATACCACATCTTCTTTATACATTCATTTGTTGACAGACGTTTAGGTTGCTTCCATGTCTTGGCTATTATAAATAGTGCTGCTATGAACTTTGGGTGCATGTATCTTTTTTTTTAAATTTTTCATTGGAGTATAGTTGATTTACAATGCCGTGTTAGTTTCTGATGTACAGCAAAGTCAATCAATTATACATATACATATATCCACTCTTTTTAAGATTCTTTTCCCATATAGGCCATAACAGAGTATTGAGTAGAATTCCCTGTGCTATACAGTAGGTCCTTATTAGATACCTATTTTATATATAGTAGTGTGTATATGTCAATCCCAATCTCCCAATTTATCCCTCCCTCTCTTACCCCCTGATAGCCATAAGTGTGTTTTCTACATCTGTAACTCCATTTCTGTTTTGTAGATAAGTTCATTTGTACCCTTTTTTTAGATTCCATATATAAGCAATATCATATGATGTTTGTCTTTGTCTGTCTAACTTACTTCACTTAGTATGACAATCTCTAGGTCCATCCATGTTGCTGCAAATGGCATTATTTCATTCTTTTTTATGGCTGAGTAATATTCCATAGTATATATATACCACATCTTCTTTATCCATTCCTCTCTTGATGGACATTTAGGTTGCATTCATGTCCTGGCTGTTGTAAATAGTGCTGCAATTAACATTGGGGTGCATATATTTTTTGAATTATGGTTTTCTCCAGATATATGCTCAGGAGTGGGATTGCTGGATCATATGGTAGCTCTATTTTTATTTTTTTAAGGAACTTCCATACTGTTCTCCATAGTAGCTGTACCAATTTACATTCCCACCAACAGTGTAGGAAGGTTCCCTTTTCTCCACACCCTCTCCATCATTTATTATTTGTAGGCTTTTTGATGCTGTCTATTCTGACTGGTGTGAGGTGATACCTCATTGTAGTTTTGATTTGCATTTCTCTGATAATTAGTGATGTTGAGCATCTTTTCATGTACCTTTTGTCCATCTGTATGTCTTCTTTGGAGAAATGTCTATTTAGATCTTCTGACCATTTTTTTATTGGATTGTTTGTTTTTTTATATTGAGCTATATGAGCTGTTAAATGTTTTGAAGAAACGCAAGTCATCCTATAGACTTAGATAAGACCCAAATGTTCATTCTAAAAAAGAGACAATTATTGGAAAGTAGACTCATCTACATATGGATCACAGTCTTAATGAGAGGCCAGTCTCACAAGGAGAAGGGGTCATCATTTGTTAAGTACAAGAAAGTAGGGGAGAGAAACAAGAATAGCACTACACAGCTACTATAATGTCCCACACTAATGCTGCTTAGATACTGTCCAAACAGAAAAGCTACATTCATGTCAGGCCTCAAAGCTTGGTTGTCACTGTGTGTGTACTGCTTCATGGCTACTCTCTCTGGGCCAAGTATAGTCAAGGCTTTCCACCATGAAAATATTAGAGCATCACTCTTGCATCTTTCCCTCTCACCCTGAAAATGCTTTTATATATTTTATATAGCAGAGAGATCACAGGCATATGAGAAAACACAGTATGCAGGCGGGGGGGTAATTCCTTAAGCTTAGAAAGGCAAATCATCAAATTTTGCCAATTACTTATTTCTGTAATACTTCATTGTATGAACCACAATTTATACACCACTACTATTAAAAACTGCAATATCTGTATGCAATTATAAAAATAATTAAACTGTGGATTTAGATAGAAACTAGTAGTGAGACAGGACCACTAACCTTAAGAAAGATTTATTTAGTCTACATGAACAATAAGTCAGAAATCTTTCTAACACTGTCAGGTAATCAGTGTGTCACAGCTTTCCCCCATGAGGGGAAACAAAATTTAATTATCATTGACTCCGTCTGAAAACAGCCAAAATCACATCAACAGATGGGTGACTGTCAATTAGCCATTTGTTAACCAGTGTGGATGTCTTGGCAGCTCTCACGCAACTTCAACAAAATGAAGGAAGGAAGGCATGAACAAGGATGAAGGGATGAGTTCTCCTGGATCACATTTTTAATTTTTCATGACTGCTTATTTTCTTGATAGAAAAACAATTTGATGGGAAAATAATAAGAGAAAAGGAGACTCTTAGCCAACACAAATGGGGGCCCTTTCTCCAAGACCTTTATGTGTTACTATGTTTCTCAGAAAAGTTAACTTTTTGACTTTAAATCTGCTAATATCAGAAATATTAAAGGAAGAGAATACAGCCCTAAGTAACTATAATTATTAAAATTATAAAAAAGTATTAATTTATAATAAAATTTATTCAGTATTTTCCTTTTAATAGCATTGGTTTTCATGCCATTAGAAATTTACAAATGTTAATGTTCAAGGACACATCTCAAGGTTTAAAATAGAGAAAACTATCTCCAAAACAAAAGCTTACCACCTTTAGACCAAAATGTATAAGAATCACCAAGATGCTTGTTAACAATGTAGATTCCAAGGCATGTCTCCATAAATTTTAATTTAATAGAACTGAGGTATGGACAAGGAATGGGAATTTAAGTAAGTACTCCAGATGATTTATCTGAAGAGTACACCTTAAGAAAAACTGTCATGGAAAAAGAAATTTAGATTACTCTTATTCTTTAAATGTTAAAGAAAATTAAAACCTTACCTCCTACAAATGCAGTGCAAGAGCAAGGTACAATATTTTAATATCCAAGGCCCGTGGCTCTGTGCTTCTAATAAGCTCCCAGGTGATGTTGATGTTACCAGACTGCAGGTCACATGTTGAGTAGCAAGGTTCTAGACAGTGGTACTCAAACTTCAGCATGCATCAGAATTACCTAGTCAAGACACAAATGGCTATCCACACCCAAGTTTCTGACTCATATGACCACAGAGACAGAGATTGGACTGATGCAGCTGCAAGTCAAAGAATACTGGCAGCCACCAAAACTCCAAACCACACAAAAAGAAAGAAAGAAAAAATGTATTCTCCCCTAGATCCCACACTGGAACCCAGCCCTACCAACACCTTGAGTCTGGAGTGGTGCTGGAGAATGGGCACTTTTAACAAATTCACAGGTGATAATGATACTGCTGATCCCAGGACCACACTTTGTAAATTACTGTTCTAGGCCATAGTCTTGGGGAGGTATTATCCCTGAGAAATACTTTTCAGAACTTAGATTTTCTCTTTTCTCAAACTCTTTAGAGTTCTGGCAATCAGCAAAACAAGGTATCTCCACAGATCCTAAAGAAGATCATAATCACTGTCTCCTGTTATTTCCCTTCTCTGGTCTTTTGGGAAACAGAAAGGACATGAACAGTAAAGGAAAGTGCATGTCTTCAATTTAAAACAGATGAATAGAGACTCATTTTAGGCAGAGATAAGAAGAGTTTGTGTACTTGGAATTTATAGCTTATTTTTACCCTAGTACAAAGCTTTGAAATGATGTCACTTTCCTCTAAAATCTATAACCTAATGACCGTCAGACAAAAATCCCTCTAGGGAGGCACTTATAGGATGGGGGCGGGTGACTTTGGGCTGACAAGCTCTTTCCATCACCTTCATGAGACTCCTATTAGGCCTTTTAGCCAGAAAGTGCTTTCTGTGATGGAACGTGCCAGCATCTGTATGGGGCTCGAGCTAGTCACCACCATGACGTGGCTGAGCAATGTGTGAAGTGGTACAGCTATGCTCAGGCTTCCCTGAAGAACCCGAAATGTCCACATTCTTTTGTTTTTTTTGAATTAAAGAATTAAGGGTCTTATTAAAATGTGCTTTATCTTGTAGGGCTAACCTGTAGACGTCACTAATCTCCACCTTGGCTTGAATGCATACATGTAGTCAAAAAATAGCTTTGAGCATCTGCCATGTGCCAAACACAGGTCTAGGCACTGGAGATACTTGTCACAAGAGTGACAAGATCTCAGCACACATGGAGCTTACACTGAAAGTGGGGAGGGAGCTAGTAAATAAATAAAAGAACAAGGCCACTTCAGAGAGTAGTAAATGATGTGGAAAAAATAAAACAGTGTGAGATGATTTTTAAAAGGACTGGTTCTTTACACTAGATGGTTAGGGAAAGTTTCTGTGAGAAGGTAATTAGTAAGCTAAGATATGAGTGACAAGAAAAAGCCAACCATGGTGTTCATCAAATTACCTAGCCAAAGTCACTTACTATTTTAGTGTATTTTTAGGGCATAGGAGACAATTTTTGATGAGGAAGAAACAGGGAAAAGTCAGGAAAGTCTAAAGAATTGAGTGCTGCTTTAGCAACAGGACTGGTGGGTACATGGGCTGCCATAGAGGCCTTGGGTTGCCAGAAACTACAGGAGGGCATGAGTTTTTTTGGATGGGTTATATTCTGAGCCACACCCCTCAACTATTTTTGAAATCGATGCATTAAAAATAGTCAAGCTCCAATCTGGTGAGGTTCTAACCCCAACTGAGTCATTGCAGTGGTGAAATACTTAATTATTTTCAGGTTTGAGCAGCTGTGAGGGCTAGCCCCACAGGCATACGCTTCAAAGACTTGGCAGTTGTTCTCAATCTTTCTATTTCTGAAGCAACAAAGATCAGCACTGAACTTTTGCCAGTCTGGACAGTATGGTCAATCAAAGCTTACTGAAGACCCCGAATAGGCAGATCCATGTTTGAGGTTCTTCAGTGAATTCAAAAGAACAGTATACAGCATCCCAACGTCCCAGCCCAAAGCGCACCCAAAAACCCATTCCCACCCCCTCCCCTGCAATGCCCCCCCCAGCTCCAGTTTCTTCCCATCTTTCATCTGGATAGATTCAACTTTCAAGGCAGGTAGAATTTTCTAGTCATTCAAGAATAATCATTGATTCACATCTTGCTGATTGGTTTGTCATTCTTAAAGTTTACTGTCAAAAGGTATGGCACTCAATGTTCTGAAGGGTTTCCATTCATAGGTGGAGAAAACAAGAAGGGCTTGGGTGGCAGTTGTCAGTACCAGCATTGGTCTTGGTTAAATATGTGAAGAGTGGACATTTTCCATGAGATCCTCTTCCATCTGCCTTCCTCTCTTGTTCTTCCTTCTCTCCCATATGCTTCCCAGAGCTTGCTTCTGGACAACCTGCTTTTATATTGGTTCTCCATTACACAATTCCCAAATTCTGAAAAATTTTTCATTCTCCTTTCTCCATCACAATCTACCTCTTTCCCATTTCTTCAAATCCCCGTTAGGCAACTGGTTAATCTGAAAAGTTAATTCTAGAACAGTGCTACTCAAAGTGTGAAGCCCCTACCAGCAGCATCAGCATAACATGGGAATTTACTAAAATGTAAAATATCTGCTCATCTCCAACCTAATGAATTCTGGGAAAGGGAAGTAGTAATCTGTGTTTTAGATGCCCTTTACGTGATCCTTACATATACTTATAATTGAGAAACACTGTTATGGGGTATAAATAAGAGATTGTGGATTATTGTCAGTTCCAGACGTCGTGTGTCTGCTTTTTAAAGAGGCATTGGGAGTCTTCTTCTAAAAGCATAGCTATGTGAAAACTGGGGAGATGTCCTATTGTGTACCACTAACCATCCTACCTACGTAGGATGGAGCCACTGGCTTCTACGGCTCTGAGAACCACGCTGATGACAGAGAGGCTAGTTTCAAACAGGGACCTCAGAATGTACACTCAGAAGCCATCAGAACATCTTGCTTGAAGGTCCTGACAGGTAGACTAGAATACCGTGGCACTCAGCCACAGCCCCAGTGTTCGGAAGAGAAAGAAAAAGAGCTCCTAAAACATCCTCCCTCACGATGCTAATGGCCCACCTCTAATGACACATCATTTATTGAATGTGAAAGGAGGTCTGATATGGGCAAGGTGTGATGACCTGGCAATTTATTTTACTTACTGGTGTCACAGACATGTTTCTGTGGCCTCAGCAGGGTCAAGGAGCTTAAAACATTATCTACAATAAGACAAACATGTAATTTTCCTCTTGCTTTATTCTTCTATTTTGTTCTTAATGATTAAGTAAGAGACATTCCTCTACTTGAGAAATTTGAGATGAGGCTGTACCAACCATTATGGTCATTCATAATAGCTAACATCTACAAAATTAAGCTTGTTTGGGAACCCATGGGCCAGAATTTCCAGCTGAGGAAGAATTTTTATTAAGCCTCATGTACCCCCCGCCAAATCTTTTCTGTACAGTAACATCCTCCCAGGCATAAATTTTCCATCAGGATTCAGCCTTCTCTGTAAAGTCTTTTAGGATGATGTGTCTTCTGGCTGGCAGTGTTTGAAAGTCAAGCAAACAAGCCTTCCAGGGCTCACATTGAGTTAAGAAAACATTTTCTGCATGACATTTAGGGCCAAATTAGGGACCAAAGTCCTCGTTCTTTTACTCAAGACTAGGTTTATGTCTCCACAGGCAATGTGAAATGGAGTGTGGAGAAATGATCTCATGAAATAAATTAATTTAGACAGGATGCCTGGTTTGCTCATACCCCACAGAGTGTGTGTGTGTGTGTGTGTGTGTGTGCGAGTGCGTGCGCGCGTGTGTGTGTGTGTATGAGAGGGTTAGGGAAACAGTAACAATGAAGAGATGAAGGAAGAGCTCTAGGACCAAAGTCCTCGTTCTTTTACTCAAGACTAGGTTTATGTCTCCACAGGCAATGTGAAATGGAGTGTGGAGAAATGATCTCATGAAATAAATTAATTTAGACAGGATGCCTGGTTTGCTCATACCCCACAGAGTGTGTGTGTGTGTGTGTGTGTGTGTGCGTGCGAGTGCCTGCGCATGTGCATGTGGGTTTAAGAGCAGGTTAGGGAAACAGTAACAATGAAGAGATGAAGGAAGAGCTCTACACAGCGGTAAGATCAGGCTTTTCCTCTAAGCTCCGCCACTTACCAGTCATGAGACCTTAGGCAAGACTTCCTGAGCCTCTGTTTCCTCGACTGTTATATTTTATGAGACCCATTTGACTACTTCCTTCAGGGTCGTGAGGAACAGAAGGGTAATTAACAACAGTATTCCATACTGATATATCAAGCTCAGTGTTACCATCATTAACTGTCCCTTCTAATATTTGCACAATTAGAGACACATTTTCTGGGGTACATGTTCACACACCATGGCTTTGAACTTTCATTCTTTCCCACCTGGACCTTGGAGCCACACACTTACCAACACCAGATGAACTCGCTGTCCCAGTAATGATCCCAATCATAGCTGCCTCCAGAACAAGATATCAGAATAGGAAATTGAATCTGAGCTTCTCATATGGAAGGCCAGGGCATTAGTCATGGTGAGCACACTGGGGGTTTTTCATCTGCGTTTGACTGGTTAGGTTCACGAAATCGCTTTCACTTTTCGTCAAGAGATTCCAAGTTTTATATATTTATTATCCCTCTCATTATTTCACAGCCAGCAGCATATTTTACTTGTAGCAGTGCCTAACTTGGAATCATTTTGGAAACCACAGTGCTTATGAGGCATGGCTTACTGGGGCACCAGCAAGCAAACCTTGCTCTTTATTAACAGACTGGGTTAAATATTGCTTACATTTGCACCATGGTGTGCCCTGCCATTTCACCTTTTTTTTCCTGAACAACAACTAGAGAACATGGGTATAATTCAACCTGGGCCTCCCCATCCCCCTACCTCTACCTTGTCACAGTTTCAAGGAAGCTGGTATAAATATAATTTATGTCACTCCCCACATTCATACTGAAAGGTATTGACCATTGAGTGGCGATGACAATAACCATTATTTTCACGGCAAATGGCTTCAGTGAACTATAGTACAGGGTTGCCTCTTCCTCCTTCAACCCACAGTCTACTCTTAAAAAATTAGTGTCCATGGGTGGTTGTCAATATAGATCAACCTAAGGGGAAAAATATGTCCACTGAGAAGTTCTTTGGCCTGAGACTATAATGCACAAGGAACATGGTGATTATAGATGGATTTTTGCCTCTTTATATGTTTTTGTTCTTTTCCTACACTGCCCCCTCTGTGAGTTCATTTGGCTCATATTTTACTAGTATGACCATAAAGGAGTGAGTTTAGGTCACCCAGTTTATTTAACAAAACACAATTTGAGTCTCTGCCTTCAGAAATAAAATGTCTATATGTTTCAGTTAGTGTTATTTTTATAAATTTATTGAGGTTATTGAATTAACACATTTTTTGCTAGTAAGGAAGATTTGGGTCATTCTTGTGAGTTCCCATTCAGACAATAAGATGAGATGGGAGGAGGTAGTATTAGAATAAGAGGAAAAGAAAGAGGAGAAGGATAAGAAGGAGGGTAACATTCATGCTTATTCACTTTGGAATCAGGAGAGTAATAGAGAGTCTTACAGCAAGAAGTATCTAGAATGCCATTAATCATATCTCAGTCTGGCTCTTGTGCATGCAAAGGACCTTAACAAATCAGTCACACTATTCTCTTTCTTCAGCTCACCTCAGAAATTCATGACAATACCACTGTTTTAAAAACTTAGTAAAAGACAGTCCTATAACTTTCTTAAACTGGGCTAAAAATGGGGTTGTTGAACTGCTTTATCACAGCACCTAGCACAATGCCCAGAACACTCAAAAAATCATTTTGTAGTGATGAGTGAGTGAACAGAGAATGTTTTCCTTGGATCTGTACTAACTAGTTCAGGTACAGTGTGGTAATGTGGTTATGAACCGAGACTATGAAGCCAGATTTGGTTTCAAATCCCAGCTCTGCCATTTCTTTGACCTTGAACTTTTTCGTATCTCAGTTTCCTTACCTGTAAAGTTAGGATATTAGGATCTACTTCATAGGATTGTAGTGAAGATAAATTGAGTAGACTCTTCTTAAAATAGTGCATGACATAGTGATCTGTTGAAGTGTTTGCAGGGCAGCCATGTTGCATAACTCTATGGAGCACTTTCCACACCACAATCTGCATGAATAGCACCCCCTAGAGTTGTGCAGTGTACAACCTTCAAAGTCACACAGTGGCCCTGACCCTTTGCTATTATTATTATTATTATACTCTGCTTAGACTCATTTTCTCTTATTCCTTTTTGCTCCAGTATCCAAAAGTTATGCAGAGAAATATGAGCATGTGTTATCTGAAGTGCAAAATAAGAAATACCTTTTGTACACATGTAAGAAAATTAAAGCATTTTCTGTACTATGTGTCTTTTTAAATATTTTCCTTCCCCAAGACAAGCATGTGGAAAAACCTTCCAAATGAAGAGAACAGGGTCTATTCATTCAGGTAATAGCAATACCCTTGGCCCAGAACCAAATCAGTTTCTTTAGGTTGAGAACATGCATACTTGCCAGCCTCAACATTATTCTGTGATAGCCTGGAAGAAAGGAACAGTATTGAGAGAGGTCAAAAAGGGCTGCCCAGAATTATGTCTAGTGGAATGTCCAGATCCCATCTCCAGAAACCAGGAACCGCTAACCACGTAACAGACCAAAGCAGAGAAACCTCCATTGTGCCAATCCCCTCTGATGGACCATAATTTTTGCCTCATCAGAAACACGCAAAGACAGCTGCCTTAAAAGCATGGAGAAAGCAGTTCCCACCCCTTGAGTTCTAGCTGCTCCTTCCTTCTCAGTGTTCAAATCAGTGTCCTTACATGGCTTACAAGGACAACTTCACAAACAGAAAGATACTTTTTAAAAAAAATAAATAAAGGACAAAAATTAACTTTAGAAACTCAAATTCTTTTCAGATGGAGAATTCCTTTCCTCCAAGAAACTTGCGTTTAAAACTCAGTTAGGGGCTTCCCTGGTGGCGCAGTGGTTGCGCGTCCGCCTGCCGATGCAGGGGAACCGGGTTCGCGCCCGGGTCTGGGAGGATCCCACATGCCGCGGAGCGGCTGGGCCCATGAGCCATGGCCGCTGAGCCTGCGCGTCCGGAGCCTGTGCTCCGCAACGGGAGAGGCCGCAGCAGGGAGAGGCCCGCATACCACAAAAAAAAAAAAAAAAAAAAAAACTCAGTTAACAAAAATCCTCTCAGAAGCTGAAGTTTGTTTTTTAATACTTACCACAAGGTAATTAAATAGCCATTCACAAAAGTCCAGTGAGGAAATGAAGATGCATTACCAAAAAGAGGAAGGATTTGCTTTTTTTTTTTTTTTGCCATTCCTAGAGCTTAAAAGCAGAAGAATTGCTCCTTCCCCCAAGTTATTATATAAATATGCCTGGATAAATGAGGGTTATAATCCCTAGAATTGCAAAGAAAAAAAGGAGAATGGGAGTAGTTTCTTTCACGCTGTCGATTTCTCCTACCTCACCACCCTTTGGCCGAAACCCACTGAAATATGTGACAGAGGTGAACACTAAATTCTGGACTGATCTCAACTTGCCATTGTCTGAAGTTGAAAAATAAGAAAGAAAGAGACAAAGAGAGGGAGGAAAGAAAGAAGGAAGGAAGGAAAAGTGGAAGGAAGGAAGAGAATGGAATTGGAGGTAAGACATTCAGTGTATTTGCTTTCTGCAGCAAATAATAGAAAATACCACAAGAGATTAGCCCTCCAGGGTGGATGTATCAAGGTCCAGCAGAAGCTTTCCATCTTCGCACTTCTCATCCTTGGCATATAGACCTTTATCCTCACGATAATAAGGTGACCAAGCACCTGTAGAAATCTCATTCACATTTGAGGCAAAAATAAGGCAAATAGGCCCAAAGCTTTCTAGTTGATGGGCTTTGTCTTTTTATTTGCAAAAGGAAGCCAGTCTTAGAATACTTCCCTCTATATGTCACTGGTAGAACTGTACCTGGTGATCACCACTGGATGAGACAGGCCTAAGGAATTTCAGATTTCCACTTCTGAGTTAGAGGAAAGCAAGGAAGATGATTGGGAATAGGTGTAGATTCGGCTAACCCAGCTCAGCAAAATGGACTACAACAAATGCATTTGAAATGAAAGTAATTGAATTAAATTAGAAACCTTCCAGAATGTCCTGAACTGTTTTAGAGCAGCATCTGTGGTTGTAATGAGAACCTGACAATTAAATGCCAAGTCAAACAACACACTTGTTCATTCTTTATGCAGAGTAGGTATTATGGCTCTATAAGAAATCTGGAGAAAAGGAGTATTTGCAATTCATCTGATTGGGGTATATTCCAACTTTTCTTATACTGTATGATGTAGAGAGTAAGAACATGGACATTGGAGCCAAACAGGCTTAGGCTCAAATTCTGACTCTATCACTTATAAGCTGTATGACCTTGGAAAAGTAATGGGTTAGTTTCTATAAAATCCTATTTGTTCAGAGTAGTACTTAAATCCAATAATTATGTAAAACACCATGGCAGAATCTGCCAACTGTGCTCCACTTCTTTCTTGGTGGTAGAATTGTACTTGGGAAATAGCTGCCCAGCCATTGACTACATTTCCCAGACCTTTTGGCAGCCAGGGGCAGCCAGGTGACTAAACCCCACCAAATAGAATTTAAGCAAAATGACATTTCTTAGACTGTAAACACTGCACAGCACAATCCGCCACGCTGAATTTCCACTTCCTGCTGACTGGAATGGCCCCAGAAGGACTGTTGGAGACCACACAGACTACTGTGAGCCTGAGTCCCTGAGTGACTGGAACAACTAGTCCAGACTCTTACCTGAGAGAGAAATAAATTTCAACATTCCTTAAGCCACTAATTTATTGTTCAGTCTCATTATAGTAGCTTAACCTACCTTAACATTGATCCTGGCACACAGTAAGCCCTCAATAAATTGTAGCTACCCCTCAAATAATCAGGAAGAAGGAAATGTCATGGTATATATTTTTTGCTTTTGCAATGAAATCACGGTATTAACACGAATAAGCAACTGAATCCCTCTGTTTCCCTGTTCTAAAATCTATAAAGTTATCTTTTAACAGACTATTGCATGTTTATTAAATTAACCTTTTCAAAGACCATTGAGCACCTAAGGCTAAATTCTAATAGTTTAGTGAAAAATAATAAAAGAGTGAGTGTTGACACAATTACCACGTTACTCTTACACAAGAATTATTAAGCAAAGACTGTTGTTATTGAGGAAATAATAAGAATACACTAATGTAAGAAAAATGAAGGAATAAAACCCTTAGGGGAACTCTCTGATAGTATAGTTTCAAATAAAACTCTAGTGATTCAATCAGAGCCATACTGACTTTAAGAAAATAGTAATTTAAGTAATCATAACTGAGTTCCATTCAAGTAAAAATATTTAACATGCTCAAGGTTCAAATATTTTAAATCATAAAAATAAATTACCCAACTACACAATGATAGGAGAATTTGAGGTTTTGTACATCTTTCACTTGTTTTTTAAATTCCCGAAGACTTTCTTTTCAGTAAAAGAATTTATGTAAAGTATGCCTCCTCTCTTTTGACCTCTACTTTCACAACAAAGTAGGAGAGAGCTTTATAGAAAGTGAGTCATTTATATATGCATACATATCCCTTTTTTTCCTCATGATTTATAAATCTAAATTTAGCTCTCCTGGCTCTGGGGAGCATTTTAGAGCAATCCTGAAAGAACTAACTTACTTGAAACAGAGAGTGTCATGGATTCTTTTGATGTATAGCAATTAGACTGGGTAATTTGATTAAAAAGAAAAAATCAGTGTAGACAGTTACCTTCTTACAGAAATCAATATATAAGAGTATAGAATAAAGGACGCACCTAATAAGCAACTTATTGTCTCAAGTCCAATATGAATATACTTTTCTTTTTTAAAAAGAGAAGTTAATCACAGGTTCCTTATTTTAAAGTCTTTTTAAAATATATTTTCATGTTATTTTCCTTTTGGACACTTTTTTTTAGGCCGCGCTGCACAGTTTGCGGAAGTTCCCCCCCAATCAGGGATTGAACCCACACCCTCGGCAATGAAAGCACAGAGTCCTAACCACTGGACTGCCAGGGAATTCCCCAAGGATTCCCTATTTTCAAGAAGTATATTAGTTCCCTAAGAAATGATCACCAAATGGTTTTTTTCCCTTTGATCTCTAGATATCTATATTTTCTGCCTTTAATATTTAGGATTAATATCTAGATTCATAAATATGTGTTCTTTTAGTGTGACAGATTGCCTTAAGCTTTGACTTTTTCATCTTACCCACACTTTTGAGGTGAATTTATAAACATGTATTTAAATTTTGGCTATATTTCGATACTTTCGATATCTAATTGAATATTAGATAAACTATGATATAATCACATACTTCTTTAGCATCTATTAAGTGTACAGCATTGGGGAAAGCACCCCTAGCCCCCTTTAAAAAGATAGAACTACAAGGTAGAGCAATGGGCAAGACCTTTGAAACCTCCTCGTTGACCATCCTCTATTTCTGAGGAGGGAAAAAAAGTTGGAAGCAATTTTTCCCATATCCAGGATCATAAACTCAAGTCACAAAAGCCTAGCTCTTCTCATTCCCAGTTCAATGCTCTTAGTGCCTCAAATATATCATTTATTCATTCAGCAAAAGTGTTTATCAAATATCAACTATTTGCTATTTCAAGTGCCAAGCACTGAGGATATAAAATGAGGTGGGAAGTTTTTAAATTGCTTTAACAGCTGTTCTCAAAATGCTTCTCAGAGAGAGAATGGTCTTGGTTTGGGAAAATGCCTTGATAGAGGCTGAGGGTAAAAAGTAATCTTTAGGAGGGTTGGAATTGGCTGAGCCTGTTGATGATGCTGTTCAGACTTGGCAGTCGTATGGAGGAACACAATGAATTGCAGTTTTCTTCGTCACTGTAAACAAAATGGAAACAACCAAAATACCTATTAAAATTAGAATAGAAAATGACTTTTTAATGGCTATGCCATAAAGTACTAAGGAACAGCTTATAATAATGAAGTCAATTATATGTACTAACAGGGAAAACTCTTCCAAACATATTACCAATTGAAAAAGCAAGCTATGGAATAACTCAGCCATTTCATACCAGTTATGTTAAACATACTCCAAAATACTCTATACTTTACAAAGGAAATATATATACAAAGAGCAGTTATCTGGAAGGATACACACTAAGGAGACACCAGTACTCACATCATTTCCGTAGGAGACCTAGATTCCACATGCTAGTCAAAAAAACTTGAACCAGGGCTTCCATGGTGGCGCAGTGGTTGAGAGTCCGCCTTCCGATGCAGGGGACATGGGTTCGTGCCCCGG
>NC_041221.1:119816724-119827096 GCF_002837175.3 Physeter macrocephalus
GCCCCGGTCCGGGAGGATCCCACATGCCGCGGAGCGGCTGGACCCGTGAGCCATGGCCGCTGAGCCTGCGCATCCGGAGCCTGTGCTCCGCAACGGGAGAGGCCACGGCAGTGAGAGGCCCGCGCACCGCAAAAAAAAAAAAAAAAAAACTTGACCCATATCTTTAAGAGTTTTAATTTTTACCAGGAGAATATATATTTTTTTAACATCTTTATTGGAGTATAATTGCTTTACAATGGTGTGAGAATATATTCTTTTGTTGCTTATGTAATCAAACTTTAAATATTTTAAAATAATTTTTAAATGAAAACTAAAACAATATATTTATGGATTTATGAATTCTTATTTATGGATCCTAAATTTAAATATTTTTTAAATAAGTCAAATTTAACTTGAAATATTTTAATAGCATTAAAGCAAAATATAAAGGATATTGACACACTAGTTGAATTTTAAGATCCATAATAGAATAAGCAAGAATATTTAATAAATAAGAATGGTTATTAAAAGATATTTTTAATATTCTTAAATTTTCTTACAATACAGTTTCATAAAATTACTCTCATAGGTCTCACTTTCACATTTTATTGATTTATTAATATTTTTTGAAAGAATATTTACAACCTAAAATGGTTTTGACCATGAAAAGGATTAGCTGTTGTGGACTAAATATTTATAGCGGCATGAGATAAGTAAGACGTTGTAAAATCTAGCCCTCTTTTAGCTTCAAGAAACAGCAGTAAACACAAGAAGTTGACCTAATATGCACCCCAGTGTGGATCAAGAAATTTTACTTAGTTTATATGTCTTTATGTCTTGGGGAAAATATATTAAAGTACAATTTTAATGAGAATTTTTGAAGCTATTTGATTTCCTTCCTCTTGATAATCAAGACTACAACTGCAAGTCCCTTCTTCCTGTATAACAAAAGTATTCTGATCCTGTGAGAGTTTCTGGTCACTTCAGCACCACCTCTCTGAGTTTTACCTATAATCTTATCTATATGAGATTATCTTGACTCAGTCTTAAGAAAGTTGTATTTAAAATTCTGAGATAGTAACTTTTATGAATTACCCGTCACTGTGGGAAACATGGGGAATGGAGGACTAGATCAAGCCTGTTGAGATTTTTTAACTTGTTTTTCCAGAAATATCAGATCTGAACTTAACAATTATCCACATAAGTAGAAGGGAACAGCCAAAAGTCATTTCTATTTTAATGTGGAAGGCATTAGATAATTTCTGAAGTAAATTTGTCTCCTTAATTATGTTTGTTTACATTGACTCTAAAATGAGTGTGGTTTGTATTCCTGAGCATGTATGGATTGATTTTCAGAGAAGGTGCTCAGAAGTAAGACAGGAATACACATGGTTTTAATAATGACTGTGGATACCCTACAAAGTACGTAATCCACACAAGGATAATAAAAGACCTTTTAGTTCACTCAATTATCTGGTTAGATAAATATAGACTAGCCAGGCTTCCCTTGTCCTTTTAGTACACTTTTGGGGGGCCTCCTTCCAGGTCCACAAGTATAGGCTCTAGGAATACATGCTCATTGTTATTCCAGGTAAAATATTTTTTACAATCAGTGAATCATTAAACCCAGTGAAGGTCACTCACACTGTTAATATTTTCTGCAAGATATTCTTACACAAGACCTAGGAAAATAGGCAGACAAGAATTCAGTCTATGTGAGTAAGGACAATTACGAATCCTCAGAACCAAAGCTCCCACCATCTCTGTCCTTCCTGCCTTCATTTTTATCCTCTCTTCCTTCTTCTTTCATCCAGGTCTGAAGTATTTCCCGTAAGGACCCAGGGCAGATCCCAGTTCTCCTAGGACATGACATGTTGGTTTCTCAAGGGAAATGCCTTCTCCTGAAGTTTTTTAAAGTCCCCTCACCCCGCAAAAAAAAGATAGAACAAAAACTAAAGACGTTGAGAGACCACCTTTCTCCTTTCAACTTTAATTCAACTTCAGATTATTCACAAAGGCTCAAAGTCAAATAGTGTTATATAAGTGTTATATAGAGTTAAAGGTTGGGGGGGGTAGGTGGCAATCATCCAATTCAGAACAGTCATTTGTAAATGGGAAATGGAAATGGAGTCCCACAGAGAATGAGTGATTTGCCTAAATGCACATTGTGAGTTGATGGCCAACTCTGATCACCTGGACCCAAGACCTTAAGACTTCCAGGGAAACCCTAACCAGAAAAAAAAAATTAAGAACTATATTTAATATCTTATAATAACCTATAATGAAAAAGAATCTGAAAAAGCATATATATGTAAGTATATATGTGTGTGTGTATATATATATAATATATATGTAAAACTGAATCACTTTGCTATACACTAGAAACTAACACAACATTGTAAATCAACCATACTTCAATTTTAAAAAAGTTAAATCTCCTTCAGAAAATATTATATACTTCAGTATAAACCCTAAGACAAGTAGCTTGAGAACTATGTCTAATTTGGGTTTTTCTGTAGTGCAACTAGAAGACTACCTGGGGTTGACAATATTTCAAAATTTCTTTCCTAATTATGAACATCTATTTTTCCGGATGACCTAGTCTCGTATTTTTCCAGTATATTCAAACTGAGTGTGTGAATCTTTGCAAAAGTAATATTTCTTGAGCTATTTTTCCGGGCCCTTTTAAAAGTCCCTCTGTGAAAACTATTCAAGCTAGAATATGATAATAAGGAATGGAACTCTTTCTGCTGATAATATGGTTTCCATTAGAGCATAGTCTACATTTGTAGTCGAAAAACTTATTAGTTGAGTTACTATTGTATGATCAAAAATACTTCACATTTGCAAAAAGAAGAAAAATATATTAGAATAAGGTCAGTTTGACAAAAGTGTGATATTTGCAAGGAGAGCCAAGGGTTATCCATCTAAAATGCCAAGTTAAATAAGATACAATTAGACCTCATTTGGCCCCCTACCTCTCAGGATTCATAAACTCACATTTCAGCTATCTTGGGGGAATGAGTTTCACCTTAATTATCTCGTTTCCGTTGGCCCATCCACATTATTCGGACTCTTCTGACAGGCACTTTCAGCAAATATATCCTTGTGTCTTGCTGATCTTTTTTTCAAACTGACTTTTCCTTTTCCTTCTTAAATGTTTTTGAAGAGATATCATATTTTATTTTGCTTAGAAAGATAAAATAAAGGATGAAAATGTATTCATCTACATGGCCATGAGAAGAAAATAGATATCAACAACGGAATTTTTAGAAAAACATACTCCCAACCAGTTCGGAAGATGCAGACTTGTCTACAAGATGTTCATAGCCACTAAACCTATGGTCTCCTGCTACACAGTGTGATCTCAAAGAAAGATGAGAAAATTCAGAGAAAAATATCTGAAATGCCAAGAATTAGCACAATGGAAAAACTTAGACCAAAAATTTAAATTTCAAAGGTGCTGAATGTGAACTAACTTGAAGTGACATAACACATTACTACACTTCAAGAGGATCTGAGGTTACCAGAAGTCTCCAGCATTTCTACCCGTTACCTCCACATCAGTTCCCCACTCTGGATGCCTCTTAACATCTATTTTTTCTGCTGTCAAGTTGCCAAGACTCACATGAGAAAGGCATAGAGTGTGCTGACTACTACAGGTTCATTCTTAATACCTTCAGGTTGTAGAAACACATGGACTTTGACAAAAGACAGGCCCTCATCTCCACCCTATCTAGAGTCTCTTTCTGGTGATCTCATTCTTTCTCACAGCCTGAAATGTCATCTCTCGGTGCCCTGTGTCACCACTACCTGTGCTGGACTAGGAAGCCCCCCAGATTTCATAACACCTGAATTTGTGTATAAGTTCCACCACTGACTAGCTGAATAACCATGAGCAAATAAATTCTCTGCTTCTCATTTTCCTCCTCAGTTAAATCAGGGTAATCATCTTTATCATGGAAAGCCACTGTGAGGAAAGGTATATAATGTCCATAGTATAGTGCCTGGTACATAACTGGGTCATAATCATAATACTTCACTGTGACTCAGCAATTTTTCCTTTCTTTCTGTTTGACTTTATTGCATTCTTCACAGGAGGTACTCTAGACAGCTCCCACAGCCCTAAGATTCCCAGCCCTCCTTCTCACTCTTGGCCACCTTGATGTCTATACAACAAGGAAATCAAAGCCATCCTGCCAATGGTTCATGGCCCCCTCTCCAGCTGTCCCGACACCCTACCAAGCTCAGAGTTTCTCAGTACTTCACTCAGACTTTCCTTCGGGCTGTCTCACAGGGAGAGGCACCTCCATGCCTTACTCAGGCATACTGCTTTACTGTGGTCTTGTCTCATACTTGCTTTTTCTATCACCTCTTATTCCCTTTCTCTCTTGTGTGTTAGTGATTGAATAACTGTTTATTAAAAGTAGGTTTTCTTCCTACTCCACCAGTTCCTTCATCTCTCTCTACAGTTGTCCAGGTATCCTAATTCAAAAATTAAATTCCTGAACTCTGCTCTCTTCTTGAGATAGTCCTCCCTCTGATCTTTTACCAAGTGCTCACTGTAGCAACATTTAGGGACTCAGGAGCCAGGCTGCCTCTTCCACTTACTAACTGTGGGTTGTCCTTAGACAACCAACTTAACCTGTGTGAACCTCAGTTTCTTTATCTCTAAGTGGGGGGGGAAATAGAGTTGTTTTGAAAATAAGTGAGTTAAACCATCTAAAGCTCTTAAAACAGTGCTTGGTACATAGTAAGTGCTCAATAAATATGAGGTGTTAAACTTCCTCACCAACCACATACACCCCTTGCCTTCCAACCATGCTTCCTCCATCCCCAGACTACCAGAGGCTTGAAATTTATTTTTTAAAGGTACTAATGGCCTCCTCATCTCCAAATGAAATATTATTTCTCATGTTGCCCTTCATTCTCCTTAAACTTTGTACAGTTTCACACCACCCTCCTCTGGGATATCCCTTGTCTTGGGATAAGGGAGGAATTAACTGTATGCTTTTCCTATGACTCTCTCCTATTCAGGTATGAGACTTGAGAGTAGCTCTGCTCCAAAGGGGAAGAATGGAAGTGTGAGGAAGGAACTAAAGACAGACACCCTAGGGTTTTTGGTTTTGTTTTGTTTTTTTGCCCTTCAATCAAAAGTGTTGGTAGAAAGGCTGTGTGATTCTCACCCTCCCTTGCCTGCATTGGGTTCTCAGAGTTGGGGAGAGGAGATCTAAAGAGAAATGTAAGGTGATTAGGTGCAGCAGCCCTTTGGAAGGAGACATGGAACATGTCCCGCACCTGCAGCCATCAAGGCTAAATCTACAGGCAGCAATAGAGTACGAATGAAGCCACAGTAGGCTGGCACAGCCCCCACCAAAGTTTCCTTTGGGCCCCCGAATGGCTCAATAAGACAACAGCGCTCAACATTCCCATTCCCCAGAGAGAAAAGGAAGTACTAATGGAAGACCATAAGATTCAAAGGGGTCTTATGGTCATGTTGAAAGGAGGACAGCATGGACCTTGGGACTGGAAACCCAGTGGGATCACAAACATCTCAGAGGACACTAGTGAGCGTGGAAGCTGGCAACTAAAACCTTGATCACAAGGCTAGGGCAAAACCTTACCAGGCCAGCCACACACCTCTCCAAGTGCTCCATAGACTACATGCCACACAGAGGAGAAAAAGACAGGGAGTAACACAGCCTCCCTAGCACAGAAATTGTCCTGTAGTTCTTTGTTTACCTTAGTACTGTACACACAATCATCAACAAATTTGTGTTGAATTGAGTTAATGGATTGCTTTGCTTCCTTTTGTTTTAAATTAAAATGGCACAGAAATCATCCTCCTCATCTTTTTTTTTTACCTTCACCTTAAATGACACATTAAAAAACAATATTTGTTCTGGATAGATGAAGAAAGGCTATGAGAGGACAAATTTAAGCATCAGTACAATACAGCTAAGAAACTAATTTGGTCTGCAATGTTCAATAAACCACTAGAGGGAGTGTGTAAAGGCGTGACTGAAGTAGGATAAAAATTGCACTACGATGTTTAACTGGCAACCGTGAATGTATGGTTGCCAGAAACAATCCTCTCTCCATTATATTAAAAAAAAATGTAAATATTTAAAGTTAGAGGGTGTGTAGAATATTTACATATTTATTTCAGATCACACAAAAGTGTAGTTCAGTCACTAGTTTATGCAGACACTGAATTTTTTAAAATATGAAATGTAGGAATTTATAGCTACTCTATGCTATTCAGCCTTAAATAGAAACTTAATATGAGTTAAATCCCAATCCTAATATTATATTTTAGAACCATTCAATTCAAAAATTATATATTAAATCTCATCTCTTATTTCAAAATTGCAGAAGGGACTTTAGTGATCATTTTACAGTTGAAGAAAAAGAGGTCCAGAGTAGTCATCAATTATCCAAGTTCACATACCTAGCTAGCGGATAAACTCATACTAAAAACTTTGAGTCTAAATGAATAGAAAAACATTTTAACAAGAAGGAAAGTTACACAGCAGATTTCCTATGTAAGATCCCAAGTAACAAAGTTTTCTTAGAACTTAGTACATCCAAAAAATTCAAAATAAAATAATAATTTTATTCCTTACCGCTCAAGCTAAAAGGGAATTGGAATTTTTTAAATGATAATATACAGTATTGGGAAAGATACAGGGACATGGTTTTTCTCATTTATCTTGGTAGAAGTATAAACTGGTAAAATTTTTTTGGAATATAATTTAACAGAAAGAATTTAAAATTTTGAAACATAGATTCACATAAAGATTTATATTCAATCATGGTCATTGCCACATTTTATATAATAATGAAGTAATGGAAACTTTATAAAATGTCTAACAAGGAATAAATATATAATGTGCATCCAAAAGATGGCGTTCTATACAACCATGAAAAGTCATTATTCTGAAAACTGTTTAGTAACATAGGGAAACACATTGAGTATAAAATATATTACTTATATAGAAAAACAAGTGTGTGTGTGTGTGTGTGTGTGTGTGTGTGTAGAATGAAAGAGAATTATTTTTAGCAATATAACTCCAAGTAATTTTCTCTTTATAATTCTTAGTGTTCTGGGTCACTGTAAGCAAGACAATTACAAGTCTTTGATTCTCAGAGAAAGTGACAGGAATGACTGCCACCTGGCTACTTCCTACTCATCTCACTGAAATGTTTTTTAATTTATTTTATTGAAGTATAGTTGATTTACAATGTGTTAATTTCTGTTGTACAGCACAGTGATTCAGTTATACATATATATATACATTCTTGTTCACATTCTTTTCCATTATAGTTTATCACAGGATATTAAATATAGTTCCCTGTGCTGTTTTTTATCCATTCTATATGTAATAGTTTGTCAATGGACATTTAGTTTGCTTCTATGTCCTGGCTATTGTAAACAGTGCTGCTATGAACATCAGGTACATGTATCTTTTCAAATTAGAGTTTTTGTCTTTTCTGTATATATGCCCAGGAGTGGAGTTGCTGGATCATATGGTAGGTCTATTTTTAGTGTTTTAGGGAACCTCCATACTGTTTTCCATAGTAGTTGCACCAATTTACATTCCCACCAACAGTGTAGGAGGGTTTAAACTTGTTCTTGAAAAATTCTGTTGGTTTACCAGTGAAATCACTCTGCTTTGCTTGAAAATTACACTAATGCTTCAATGATTTCATGTCACTGTATAAAAGTTTCATAACTGGCCTTGTACCAAAAATTAGGGGCATGTTGACTGCCAGTCCAATTAAATCCAATGTTCAGATATTTAATTCTTTACTCCTGATTCATCTTTTCCTATT
Organism: Physeter macrocephalus; assembly: GCF_002837175.3. Classification (NCBI taxonomy): domain Eukaryota; kingdom Metazoa; phylum Chordata; class Mammalia; order Artiodactyla; family Physeteridae; genus Physeter; species Physeter macrocephalus. The sequence continues at coordinate 119,824,540 of NC_041221.1, forward strand.
TCAGCTTTCTGTGTGAAATGTTCAAAGTGTTGATTCATTTGTCTCAGACCATGAGAGTCACGTTTTTTAGTGACATGAAGTTGGAGCCTTTGTGTGGCTGTGTTTGATCCATTGATGCATTCTTGTGAACTATATGTTTTTAAATATATAATAATAACAACTATAAAAGCAAATTTCACACATGGATGTTAAATTTCAAAATTTGGAAAACGTATGTAAACAGAATTGTTCCATTTTTCCCTCTGAAACCTTCACACTGTGTGGAAGAGAATAAAAAAGGAGATGTAGAGGTCAGCAACAGCTAGAGCTCTCCAGGAATAGCAAGGAACTTCTAGGGAAAAAAAAATAAAAAGAGTCCTTTTAGGAGGTATTCACTGAAATCATCAATGGTAATCTGCCTAGGACTCCACAGTAGAGATTGTGCACTGAGGAGAAAGGTGGGGCAATCTTTAAACCCTTTCCAAACCTAAGATTCTGTTACAGGCAGAAAGCAAAGTAAGATCTTTGTTGTAGCACAGGACTCTATATAAAGTTTCCATAAATAACAAAAATTATCATAATAGAACTGATTGTAATCAAACCAGCAAAGCACCATCCACTATCTAATGGATTATTAAAAAATTATTGATCCAAAAATATTAATACTCCATGTATTAAAATCCTAACTGTTTATAACAAAGGAGCCCTAATGGCTAAGGCACCTGAATAATCTTAACAAGAAACATATTGCCTTAATTATTAACCTCTACCAATAAAAATACGAGAGGAGCCAATTGGTCTTTTTTCTCCAACAGCTTTATCTAGTTCTCTAAAGGATCATCTAAGTAATATAAAAACTGGTGAAATCCTAAAAGGAAATTAGCAAATTTTAAGGTCAATATAAATTTCTTTCTTTTGGACTCAGTATCTTTTGGTTTGTTTCGCTTTAGATGCTCTCTTTATATTTCCAAGTTTAAGTTATGGCTGTGAATAATAAATAGAGCACACAAAAAGTGTTCCACACTATTTTTTTTCCTCAAACACCTAAGATACTCTATGTCCTAACATTGTAACTCTAGCTTCTAATAATCCAGTCAAATTTTATTACAACATTTTTGGTCTTAAGAAATGTTAGAAACCAAGAAAGGGCAGAAAGAATCAATGAATATAATGATAAATAATGGTGAGTAATGAATATAATGGTAGGAATATTTAACAAAACCTTCCTTTTGGTAACAGATTACCAACAAATAAAGCAAATTTACTTAGGTAAAAACAAAATATCTGAATTTTTAAAGTCCATACTATAGTTTTGAGATAACATGAATTTTCTACCATATACAAATACTATTTACTTCTTAAATGGCTCTAAGCAGTGTTGAGGAAAGTGAGTGAAAAACCTCATGGATGAGTTCCCAAAGACCTCCTGGCTGGTTACATCTCACCAAATTTATGGGCATACTTTCCCTTTCTTGTAGAGTTCTTCCCTTAGAGGAAGTATGTAGTTCCAGCTTCTTACCATGAATTAGAAAATAAGAACAGATAAAATAGACATTTTTTAAAAATGTATATGTTCTATACTGTATGATCATATTGTTTAAAATGTGAAACAGTGATTATGTTGCTAATAACTGAATTTATAGACAAGAATTAGTTTTTCTCCCTCAAATTATTTTTTAAATACCTCTTTACCTTAAATGCTATAAGCATTTCCCTTGGTGGAATTCACAGAGATTGAATAAAGCATAAACATACTAAATGAAAACTGAGTGAAACAATCATTTAATAAAATATGAATCCATAAATATCTGTGTCCCATGGCACAGCAACTCAAAATACATGAATGGAGAGCCCTATTTCTTTTTTTTTTTTTCTTCAGAGAGATAATGTATCTTTTTTTTTAACATCTTTATTAGAGTATAATAGCTTTACAATGTTGTGTTAGTTGCTGGTGCATAACAAAGCGAATCGGCTATATGTATCCATATATCCCCATATCCCCTCCCTCTTGCATCTCCCTCCCACCCTCCCTATCCCACCCTTTTAGGTGGTAACAAAGCACCAAGCTGATCTCCCTATACTATGCGGTTGCTTCCCATTAGCAATTTATTTTACATTTGGTAGTGTACATATGTCCATGCCACTCTCTCACTTCGTCCCAGCTTACCCCTCCCCCTCCCCGTGTCCTTAGGTCCATTCTCTACATCTGCGTCTTTATTCCTGTCCTGCCCCTAGGTTCTTCAGGACAATTTTTTTATTTTTTAGATTCCATATATCTGTGTTCGCATACTGTATCTGTCTTTCTCTGTCTGACTTACTTCACTCTGTATGATAGTCTCTAGACCCATCCACCTCACTACAAATAACTCAATTTCATTTCTTTTTATGGCTGAGTAATATTCCATTGTATATATGTGCCACATCATCTTTATCCATTTATCTGTCGATGAACACTTATGTTGCTTCCATGTCCTGGCTATTGTAAATAGAACTGCATTGAACATTGTGGTACATGTCTCTTTTTGAATTATGGTTTTCTCAGGGTATATGCCCAGTAGTGGGATTGCTGGGTCGTATG
>NC_041221.1:119827420-119827718 GCF_002837175.3 Physeter macrocephalus
GTTGTCTCTTCGTCTTGTTTATGGTTTCCTTTGCTCTACAAAAGCTTTTAAGTTTCATTAGGTCCCATTTGTTTATTTTTGTTTTTATTTCCATTACTCCAGGAGGTGGGTCAAAAAGGATCTTCCTGTGATTTATATCAAAGAGTTCTCTGCCTATGTTTTCCTCTAAGAGTTTGATAGTGTCTCATCTTACATTTAGGTCTTTAATCCATTTTGAGTGTATTTTTGTGTATGGTGTTAAGGAGTGTTCTAATTTCATTCTTTTACATGTAGCTGTCCAATTTTCCCAGCACCACTT
>NC_041221.1:119829009-119831416 GCF_002837175.3 Physeter macrocephalus
TTACAATGGTGTGTTAGTTTCTGCTTTACAACAAAGTGAATCAGTTATACATATACATATGTTCCCATATCTCTTCCCTTTTGTATCTCCCTCCCTCCCACCCTCCCTATCCTACTCCTCTAGGTGGTCACAAACCACCTAGCTGATCTCCCTGTGCCATGCGGCTGCTTCCCACTAGCTATCCACCCTACGTTTGGTAGTGTATATATGTCCATGCCACTCTCTCACTTCGTCACATTCTCTATGTGCAGTAGCATGTCATCTGCAAACAGTGACAGTTTTACTTTTTCTTTTCAAATTTGGATTCCTTTTATTTCTTTTCCTTCTCTGATTGCTGTGGCTAAAACTTCCAAAACTATGTTGAATAATAATGGTGAGAGTGGGCAACCTTGTCTTGTTCCTGATCTTAGTGGAAATGGTTTCACTTTTTCACCATTGAGAACGATGTTGGCTGTGGGTTTGTCATATATGGCCTTTATTATGTTGAGGTAGGTTCCCTCTATGCCTACTTTCTGGAGGGTTTTTATCATAAATGGGTGTTGAATTTTGTCGAAAGCTTTTTCTGCATCTACTGAGACGATCATATGGTTTTTCTCCTTCAGTTTGTTAATATGGTGTATCACATTGACTGATTTGCATATATTGAAGAATCCTTGCATTCCTTGGGTAAACCCTACCTGATCATGGTGTATGATCCTTTTAATGTGCTGTTGAATTATGTCTGCTAGTATTATGTTGAGGATTTTTGCATCTACCTTCTTCAGTGATATTGGCCTGTAGTTTTCTTTTTTTGTGACATCCTTGTCTGGTTGTGGTATCAGGGTGATGGTGGTCTCATAGAATGAGTTTGGGAGTGTTCCTCCCTCTGCTATATTTTGGAAGAGTTTGAGAAGGTTAGGGGTTAGCTGTTCTCTAAATGTTTGATAGAATTCGCCTGTGAAGCCATCTGTTCCTGTGGAGAGCCCTATTTCTTGATAGAAGATGTTTTACCCCTACAAATGCAGTTTACTTTAGTCCCTAATTCTTTACTCACATTTTCAGGGTGACTTAATAGATGCCAAAGCTTCTGTTAAAATTAGGTCTATAACAAGCAACAATTGTGCATTTGTAATTTAAAATAACTGTTTTGAAGTTTGGTCTCTAATAGGTTAAAATTTTGCCATTTCCAGGCATTATGTAGACGTTGAAATAGTACTACTTATTGAATGCCAGTGAGGATGTATATTTGTTACATAGAACTTTTTTTACGTAGCTCCATAGAACTATTTTATAAATATGAAGATAAACATGTACTGAAGACCAAAATAATTCCAAAAGGCCTAAGAATCAGGCCAGAGACCTAATAGAAATTAACCAATTATGGTTTTTTTTATGGGGCTGAGTATACTTTATTGTTTGGTGGTTTTTTTGTTTGTTTTTGTTTTTAGTTTTCAAAGAAATCTGATCCTAGAAGTAGCAGAACACCTATTTGATTTGCCAGGAATATTTATGCTATTAAATGCATCAAAGAGTAAAAGCCAGATAGAATCTGTTAGAGATTTCCCAGGATTACCTGACGATTTTGGGATCATGGCATTCTAGAGCAATCACGAACTCTAAATTTTGTAGACAAAGTTTAAAGTGATATTTTTCTAGGTGTTGTGTAATCTTTGAACCTCACTTTACTCATCCCCAAAAGGGATATACTAAAGCTCAAAAGATTAGAGATAATATATTTTAAATGTATAGCATATAGTGGCCACTGTACTGTATATGAATGGGAAAAAGGAGATAACAAAAGCTGCTGAGGGAGACTTATCAAAATTCTCATTCACAAACTGTTTTGAAGTCAGATCTTATGGTAATGGAAAAAAAAAGTAAGTAAAAAAATCATGTAAATTAGGATAATCCATTGGGGAGGAGGAGGAGAGGGACAAATAGTCCAAGCCCTTTCTGACAAAATTTTAAATCTCTATTCTGTAGTGATCTGGAGGTTTGATCTTAAAGTCATATTTGCAGACCTCCAAGAGCATAGATCCAGTACGGTGTTGTAGCCAAAAGTTAAGTAAAATCCCAGGCCTTGTCAGGAAAGGATATTGGATACAGAAGAGTATCTCATCTCAGAACTGCCTTATATGGAATAATGCATAGAGTTCTGATTGCTAAACTAAACTATAATATAGAGTCAAGAAAAATAAAAATACAGAGAAGGATATATAAGAAGTTTGTGACATATAAGTTTTGCTTAAAAAGTACACATATCAGAATGCTTTCGAAGTTCAACTCATTCACCTTTTTTTTTTTTTTTTTTTTTTTTTGTGGTATGCGGGCCTCCCTCTGCTGTGGCCTCTCCCGCTGCGGAGCACAGACTCCAGACGCGCAGGCCCAGCAGCCATGGCTCACGGGCCCAGCCGCTCCGCGGCATGCG
>NC_041221.1:119831615-119842169 GCF_002837175.3 Physeter macrocephalus
CAGACCGGGGCGCGAACCCGGTTCCCCTGCATCGGCAGGCGGACACGCAACCACTGCGCCACCAGGGAAGCCCCTCATTCACCTTTAATGGGAGGAAGTACCTAGGCAATGCCTATGATCACATCTTATGTCTTATTACCATTTTCTTCCTTTTTAAAAATGTTTATTTTGAAATAATTTTAGACTTAGGGAAAAAGTTGCAAAAGACTTCCAATATACCTTCACCCAGCTTCCCCAAATGTTAATATCTTACATAACCATAGTATAATTATAAAAACCAGAAAATTAACATTAATATTATACAATTAACTCATCTTTGGCACTTATTCAAATTTCACCAGTTGTCCCACTAATACTTTTTTCTGGGTCCAATCCAGTAGCTCACATTGCATTTAGATGTCATATCGCATTTTCTCCTCCAATCTGGACAGTTCTGTACTCTTTTCTTATCTTTCTTAACCTTGACATTTTTGAAGAGTATTGGCTAGTTTGTAGCATGTTTCTTAATTTTGGTTTGTCTGATATTTCTTCATGACAAAATTCAGGTTATGCAATTTTTGGCAAGAATAGCACAGAATTTATGTTGTGACCTTCTCAGAGCCCCTTATCAGGAGGAACTTGATGTAATAAGGCTCATTCCTGATGATGTTCACTTTGATCTCTTTGTTAAGGTCAGGTCTACCAAGTTCCCCCACTGCATTAATTCCTCACTGTAACTAATCAGTATTTCATGGAGAGATACTTCTGAGCCTCTGCAAATATCCTGTTTCTCATCAAACTTTCACCCACTAATTTTAGCATCCATTAATGATCCTTGCCTAAAATGGCTATTACTGAGGTGTTTGTCAAATGGTGATTCTCTATTTCCTTCAGTGCTTCTACATTCATTCATTAGAATTGTACTATAAGGAAGAACTTATATTTATTTATTTGATTTTTTTTTTTAACTTTTTGGCCACACCACACGGCATGTGGGATCTTAGTTCCCTGACCAGGGATGGAACCCATGCCCCCTGCAGTGGAAGCACGGAGTCTTAACGGCTGAATGTCCTGGGAAGTCCCTATTTGATTATTTATATTAATATGGACTCATGAATATTTATTTTATCTTATGGGCTATAATTAATTACTTTAAAATTTTTTGCTCAACTGTTTCAGATTTGACCATTAAGTTATTCCTTCCAGTGGTTCCTGTGTCCCTTTTTTTTTTGCATTTAAAAAAAATTTTTTTAATTGAAGTATAGTTGATTTACAATATTCCTGTGTCCTTTTGACATGACTGCACATCACATTTTGAGCACCTCCTTACTTTCTGGCACCACAAGCTATTTCAAGCTGATCTTGTGCTTTTCCTGCTCCTGCCCTAGAATCAACCACTTCTCCAAATAACCATTCTCTGTTTGTACAGAAAGGGGGAGAGTTAAACAGAATATTTCTAACTGTAGAGTTAGTCCTGAGTTTTTCTTATGTTTAAGCTGCTTTCTGATTGTAATACTTGCAGATTGTGGTGATTAATTTTATGTGTCAACTTGACTGGACTAAGGGATGACCAAATAGCTGAAAAAACATTCTTCTGGGTGTGTCTGGGAGGATGTTTCTGGAAAAGATAAACATTTGAATCAGTAGACTAAGTAAAGAAGATCCCCCTCACCAATGTGGGTAGGCATCATCTAATTCATTGAGGGCCCCAATAGAGGAAGGGTGAATTTGCTGCCTCTGCTTGAGCTGGGACATCAGTGCTTCTGGTTCTTGAGCCTTCAAACTTGGATGGAATTACACCATGGCTCTCCTGGTTCTCCAACTCACAGATGGCAGACTGTAGGACTTCTCCATCTTTATAATTATGTGAGCCAATTCCTTATTAAATATATATAATATGTATATACACACACACACAGGTGTGTGTATACATATATAAAATATTGGTTCTATTTCTCTGGAGAACCCTGACTTTCTGGCAAGGATACCAAGATCCTTGCCAGAAAGTAAGTTATTTGAAAAAAAAAATTTTTTTTTAAGTCTTACAGGACCATTTTAAACTTTGGCTGAGGCAAACTTTGTTGCAATTTCCCCAGCTAACTTCTGGCCTCCTTGTTATTATATTTCCTCATACATCAAGAAATAAGGTTTCCTTGGAGACCAGCAGATTCCATCTACCATTTCAACAAAATATTGAATTATGTGATTCTTGGTAGAGAGTAACAAAAGCTCTCTTTTTAAGGGATTATTTTCAACATTCAGAGAGTTCCAAAGGGTTAGCTAAAACTCTAGTCTGAGTATTTTGGAGGATAAAATATTTCAGACCCAATGAAGAAAACTGAGGAGCCAACATAACTCATTACTGTAGGGTTACAGACTTCAGATTTTTAAAGAAATATGATTTAGATTCAAGTAATGTGGCAAAAACTGCTAGCTCTTTCCAACATCCATTCTACTCTTCTTTCTTAATTGGTGGAGCCCCAATAGGTTAACTGGGCACATAGCCACCCAGAATAAAGCTATACTTTCTAAGCTCCTTTAAGTTTAGGTGTGACAGTGTGACCAAGTTCTGGCCAATGGGTTATGAGTAAAAGTCACATTTACAGCTCCCTGGTTATATTCAAAAAGAAATGGGTCATGCTCTTCACGTCCCCTTTTTCTTCTTCCTGATGGCTGGGACATGTACATTCCAGCAAGAGCTAGAGAAGCCATCTTGGGCAAAAACATGAAAGTCATATGTTAAAGAAGTCACATATTAAAGTCAACATGATAGAAGGGACCTAGGCCTTAATATCATAGAGTTGCCATATTACGTATGATCAGCTTACACAGGCTGCAACATAAGAAAGAAATAAACTTCTTCTTTCTTAAGCCACTGGTATTTGGTGACCTTTGTTTCAGCAGTTAAACCTATATTTAACTAATATAGAGTTACTATCTAAAAGTGGTACTGCTATAACAAAAGATATATGTGATATTCACTTATCACTTGGGTATAAAGTAGCAAAAACTCAGATAATCCATGGTGGAAAGTTGGTGACTCTTGTTATGCTGGGACAAATATATGGTTAAACTGTGGCCTGCCATACTTTGGGAGATAAGCCACAAACTCTTAGAGCCTATAACTTTAAGAGAATTAGTTAGAAAAACTGAGAATCTTTCTGTGTATTGGCTACTCCTTGCCACATTAAGGAAAGTTTTACAAAAGAGATGAAGTCAGAGATGGTTTCCCATCAGAAAGAAGAAATCAGTTTCATTAAAAGAGCCCTTCTCAGGACTTCCCTGGTGGCACAGTGGTTAAGAATCCGCCTGCCAATGCAGGGGACATGGGTTCGATCCCTGGTCTGGGAAGATCCCACATGCCACAGAGTAGCTCAGCCCGTGTGCCACAACTACTGAGCCTGCACTCTAGAGCCCTTGAGCCACAACTACTGAAGCCCGTGTGCCTAGAGCCTGTGCTCCACAACAAGAGAAGCCACCAAAATGAGAGGCCCACGCACCACAATGAAGAGGGGCCCCTGTTCACCACAACTAGAGAAAGCCCATGCACAGCAATGAAGACCCAACATAACCAAAAATATAATAATAATAATTAATTAATTTTAAAAAAGAGGCCTTCTCTGTCTTGTCTGAATTCTAAATTGAGTAGAGTATGGTAAGTGAGCCCTCAAACAGTTGGAAAAGCCAACTCTTCTGTACCAAACACTGAAACAATAATAAGAGTTAGCTCTAAAGGGCAGCTGTAGGAGGAAGTTAGAATGTGGTCCCCAACTTTCTTAAGCATAGGACTGCACACCCAAAACCAAGGCCCCCACAGCTACTTCAGAGCCCAGATTCATCCCTGTCTCCAGTGACTAGCCTGAACCACTGGGCTCGCCTACAGCTGGCCCCTCCATCTATGTACCTGCATGCTCTCAACCAAACTTCCAACAGTGGCTTCCACTGCTGTACACCTATGGTGATTCCCTGCAGCTGGTGGTGCACACTAACAGCTAGGTCTCCCATAGCTGTTTGTGAAAGAAACTGCCAACCAAGAACACTTTACCTAGTAAAGCTTTCCTTCAGAAAAAAAGCAAGATAAAGATTTTCCCAGACAAATGAAAGCTGAGGGAATTCATCACCATTAGACCTGCCTTACAGGAAATGCTGAAAGGAGTTCTTCAAGCTGAAAGGAAAGGATGCTAAGTAATAACGTGAAAACATATGAAAATATACAACACACTGGTAAAGGTAAGCATATAGTCAGATTCAAAATACTCTAATATTATAATATGGTGATGTGTTAACCACTTAAGTATAAAGGTTAAATAACAAACGTTTTACAAATAACCATAGCTACAATAATTTGTTAGCAGATGCACAATATAAAAATATGTAAATTGTGGCATCAAAAACATAACATGGTTGAGAGGTTGTTAGTAAAAATGTAGAGTTTGTGTATGTGATCATAGTTAAGTTGTTATCAGTTTAAAATAGACTTGTATCTGTAAGATGTTTCAAGTAAGCCTCATGTTAACCACAAAACAAAAACCTATACTAGATACACACAAGATAAAGAGAAAGAAACAAAGTATATCACTACAGAAAATTATAAATTCACAAAGGAAGATAGTGTGGGAAAAAAAGGAACAGAGGAACTACTAAAAGGCCTGAAATTGACAAGATGGCCAAAATAAGTCCATACCTACCAATAATTATTTTAAATGTAAATGGATTAAATTTTCCAATCAAAAGACATACAGTGGCAGAGTGGAAAAAAAAAAACAACAACACCCAACTATATGCTGCCTACAAGAGATTCACTTCAGCTTCAAGGACACACATTGGGGGAATTCCCTGGCAGTCCAGTGATTAGTACTTCATGCTTTCACTGCCAAGGGTGCAGGTTCTTTCCCTGGTCGGGGAACTAAGATCCCACGAGCCAAAAAAAAAAACAGAAGGACAAACATTATGTCAAAGTGAAGGTATGGGGAGAGATATTCCCCACACATGGAAAACAAAAGAAAGCAGATGTAGCTATAACTATATCAGCCAAAATAGAATTTAAGTCAAAAACTGTAACACAAGGCAAAGAAAGTCTTTATATAATGATAAGAGGGTCAATTTATCAAGAGGATATAACAATTGTAAATATATATGCACCTAGCATAAGAACACTTAAATATATTAACTAAATATTAACAGATCTGAAGGAATTAATAGACAGCAATACAGTAATTGTAGGGAACTTCAATACTCTACTTTCAGAAATGGATAGATCATCCAGACAGAAAATCAATAAGGAAACATTGGACCTAAAGTATACTTTAGGCCAAATTGACCAAACAGCTCTAACAGAGATACATAGAACATTCCATCCAACAGCAGCAGAATGCACATTCTTCTAAAGCATACATGGAACTTTCTCCAAAATAGATCATACATTAGATCACAAAATAAGTCTTAGCAAATTTTAAAAGATTGAAATCATACCAAGCATCTCTTTTGACCACAATCAATAAGAGGAGAAAAACGGGAAAGTTTTCAAATATGTGGAAATTTAACAACACACTCCTGAGCAACAAACAAGTCAAAGATAAAATTAAATGGGAAATCAAAAAATATCTTGAAACAAACAAAAATGAAAACATATGGGCTGAAGCAAAAGAAGTTCTATGAGGAAAGTTTATAGGCTATGTTAAGAAAAAAAGAAAGATCTCAAATAAACAGCCTTTATACATCAAGGAACTAGTAAAACAAGAACAAACTCAACCCAAAGTTAGCAGAAGGGAGGAGATAAACATCAGATCTGAAATAAATGAAATAGAGACCAGAAAAGATAGAAAATATCAGCAAAGCCAGGAGTAGATTTTTTGAAAAAGTTAATAAAACTGACAAACCTTCAGCTAGACTTACCAAGAAAAAAGAACAAGAACTCAAAATAAAATTATAAATGGAAAAGGAAACATTGCAGCTGATACCACAGAAGTACAAAAGATCATAAGAGTCTGCAATGAAGTATACATCAACAAATTGGACAACCTAGGGAAAAAATGGAAAAATTATTAGAAACATACACCCAATCTACCAAATCTGAATCATGAAGAAATAGAAAATCTAAACAGACCAATAACAAGTAAGGAGATTGAATCAGTAATCAAAAACCTCCCAAAAAAGAAAAGTGCAGGACCAGATGGCTTCACTGGTGAATTCTACCAAACACTTAAAGAAGAACGAATGCCAATTCTTCTCAAACTCTCTGCAAAAATAGAAGAGGAGACAACATTCCCAAACTCATTTTACAACGCCAGCATTACCCTGATACCAAAGCCAGCAAAGGACACTACAAGAAAAGAAAAATACAGGCCAATATCCCTGATGAATATAGATGCAAAAATTCTCTATAAAATACTAACATACCACATTCAACAGCATATTAAAAGGACCATACACCATGGTCAAGTAGGATTTATCCCTGGGAGGCAAGGATGGCTCAACATACATAAATCAATAAATGTGATACACCTATTAATAGAATGAAAGACAAAAATTATATGATCATCTCAATAGATGCAGAAAAAGCATTTGACAAAATCAACATCTTTTTGTGATAAAAGCTCTCAACAAATTGAGTATAGAAGAAACATACTTGGGAATTCCCTGGTGGTTCAGTGGTTAAGACTCGGCACTCTCACTGCCAGGGGCCTGGGTTTGATCCCTGGTTGGAGAAATAAGATCCTGCAAGCCACACAGTGCAGCCAAGAAAAAAGAAGTAACATACTTCAACATAATAAAAGCCATATACAGCAAACCCACAGCTTACATCATACTCATGGTGAAAGATTGAAAGACTTTCCTCTAAGATCAGGGACAAACCATGGAGGCCCACTTTTACCACTCTTATTCACCATAGTATTGGAAGTCCTAGCCAGATCAGTTAGGCACCAAAAAGAAATCATAGGACTCCAAATCAGAAAAGAAGTAAAATTGTTTCTCTTTACTGATGATATGATCTTGTACATAGAAAATCCTAAAGATGTCACCAAAAAAAATGTTAGAACTAATAAATTCTGTAAAATTTCAGCATACAAAATCAGCATGCAAAAATCAGTTGAGTTTCTACACAGTAACAATGAACTATCTGAAAAATAAATAGAGAAAACAATACTATTTACAATAGCATCAAAAACAATGAAATATGGATGAGTAAATTTAACCAAAGAAGTGAAAGATCTATACACTGAAAAATATGACACTGATAAAAGAAATTAAAGAAGACATAAATAAATTGAAAGCTATTCATGTTCATGGGTCAGAAGAGTTAATATTGTTAAAATGTCCATACTACCCAAAGCCATCTATAGATTGAATGCAATCCCTATCAAAATTCCAATGGCATTTTTCAATTCTGAAATTGTATGGAACCACAAAGACCCCTAATATCCAAAACAATCTTGAGAAAGAATGAAGCTAGAAGCATCACACTTCCTTATATCACAAAATAATACTTGTCTGTCAAAACAGTATGGTAGGAGACCTTCAAGATGGCAGAGGAGTAAGATGTGGAGATCACCTTCCTCCACACAAATACATCAGAAATACATCTACACGTGGAACAACTCCTACAGAACACATACTGAATGCTGGCAGAAGATCTCAGATTTCCCAAAACCAAGAAACTCCCCACGTACCTGGGTAGGGCAAAAGAAAAAAGAAAAGGCAGAGACAAAAGAATAGGAACAGGACCTGTACCTCTGGGAGGGAGCTGTGAAGGAGCAAAAGTTTCCACACACTAGGAAGCCCCTTCACTGGCGGAGACGGGGTGGCGCGGGGGGAAGCTTCAGAGACATGGAGGAGAGCACAACAACAGGGGTGCAGAGGGCAAAGTGGAGAGATCCGCACACAGAGGAACGGTGACGACCAGCACTCACCAGCCTGAGAAGCTTGTCTGCTCACCCGCCGGGGCGGGTGGGGGCTGGGAGCTGAGCCTTCAGCTTGGAGGTCAGATCCCAGGGAGAGGACTGGGGTTGTCTGCATGAACATAGCCTGAAGGGGGATAACGTGCCACAGCTAGCCAGGAGGGAGTCCGGGAAAAAGTCTGGAACTGCCTAAGAAGCAAGAGACCATTGTTTCAGGGTGCACGAGGAGAGGGTGTCCAGAGCACCACCTAAATGAGCTCCAGAGACCAGCGTGAGCTGCAGCTATCAGCACAGACACCAGAGATGGGCATGAAATGCTAAGGCTGCTGCTACAGCCACCAAGAAGCCTGTGTGCAAGCACAGGTCACCATCCACACCTCCCCTCCTGAGAGCCTCTGCAGCCCGCCACTGTCAGGGTCCCGTGATCCAGGGACAACTTCCCAGGGAGAACACACGGCATGCCTCAGGCTGTTGCAACGTCATGCCGCCACAGGCTCACCCCGCATTCCGTACTCCTCCCTCCCCCTGGCCTGAGTGAGCCACAGCCCCCTAATCAGCTGCTACTTTAACCCCGTCCTGTCTGAATGAAGAACAGACACCTTCAGGCAACCTACTTGCAGAGGCGGGGCCAAATCAAAAGCTGAACCCCAAGAGCTGTGCGAACAAGGAAGAGAAAGGGAAATCTCTCCCAGCAGCCTTAGGAGCAGCAGATTAAATCTCCACAATCAACTCGATGTTCCCTGAATCTCTGGAATACCTGAATAGACAATGGATCATCCCAAAATTGAGGTGGTGGACTTTGGGAGCAACTGTGGTCTTGGGGTTTGCTTTCTGCATCTAATTTGTTTCTGGTTTAATGTTTATCGTAGTTGAATATTTAGAGTTTATTATCACTGATAGTTTTGTTTATTGATTTGTTTGTGCTCTTCCTTTATTTTTTTATATATAAATTTTTATTTTCCTTTTTCTCTTCTTGTGACTGTGTATGTGTATGCTTCTTTGTGTGATTTTGTCTGTATAGCTCTGCTTTTACCATTTGTCCTATGGGTTCTGTCTGTCTGTTTTTTGTTGTTGTTGTTTTGTTTTATTTTTTTTGTATAGGATTTAAGTCTTGTAATCTTGGTGAATTTGTTTTTTGGTTTGGTTGCTCTCTTCTTTCTTCCTTTTTCTTTTCCTTTCCTTTTATTACTTTTTAATTTTTTAAATTTTCGGGGCTTCCCTGGTGGCGCAGTGGTTGAGAGTCCGCCTGCCGATGCAGGGGACATGGGTTCGTGCCCTGGTCCGGGAAGATCCCACATGCCGCGGAGCGGCTGGGCCTGTGAGCCATGGCTGCTGAGCCTGCGCGTCCAGAGCCTGTGCTCCGCAACGGGAGAGGCCACAGCAGTGAGAGGCCCACGTACCACAAAAAATAATAATAATAATAATAAAAAAATAAATTTTAATAATTTATTTTTATTTTCTTTTTTTTATTCTTTATTTCTTTCTTGTTTTCTCCCTTTTATCCTGAGCTGTGTGGCTGACAGGACTTTGGTGCTCCAGCTAAGGGTAAGGCCTGAGCCTCTGAGGTGGGAGAGCCAAGTTCAGGACATTGGTCCACCAGAGACCTCCTGGTTACACATAATATCAAATGGCAAAAGCTCTCCCAGAGACCTCCATCTCAATGCTAAAACCCAGCTCCACTCAACGACCAGCAAGCTACAGTGCTGGACACCTTATGCCAAACAACTAGCAAGATAGGGACACAACCCCACCCATTAGCAGAGAGGCTGCCTAAAATCATAGTAAGCTCACAGACACCTCAAAACACACCACCAGATGTGGTCCTTCCCCCCATAAGGACAAGATCCAGCCTCATCCATCAGAACACAGGCACCAGTCCCCTCCACCAGGAAGCCTACACAACCCACTTAATGAACCTTAGCCACTGGGGGAAGACAACAAAAACAATGGGAACTACAAACCTGCAGCCTGTGAAAGGAGGCCCCAAACACAGTAAGTTAAGCAAAATGAAAAGACAGAGAAATACACAGCAGATGAAGGAGTAAGGTAAAAACCCACAAGACCAAACAAATGAAGAGGAAATAAGCAGTCTACCTGAAAAAGAGTTCAGAGTAATGATAGTAAAGATTATCCAAAATCTAGGAAACAGAATGGAAAAAATACAAGAAATGTTTAACAAGGACCTAGAAGAACTAAAGAGCAAACAAACAATGATGAGCAACAGAATAAATGAAAATTTAAAATCTCTAGAAGGAATCAATAGCAGAAATAACTGAGGCAGAAGAATGGATAAGTGACCTGGAAGATAAAATAGTGGAAATAACTACTGCAGAACAGAATAAAGAAAAAAGAATTAAAAGAATTGAGGACAGTCTCAAAGACCTCAGGGACAACATTAAAAGAACCAACATTCGAATTATAGGGGCCCAGAAGAAGAAGAGAAAAAAAAGTGACCCAGAAAATATTTGAGGAGATTATAGTTGAAAACTTCCCTAACATGGGGAAAGAAATAGTAAATCAAGTCCAGGGAGCACAGAGAGTCCCTTCCAGGATAAATCCAAGGAGAAACACACTAAGACACATATTAATCAAACTATTCAAAAATTAAATACAAAGAAAAATTATTAAAAGCAGCAAGGGAAAAGCAACAAATAACATACAACAGAATCCCCATAAG
>NC_041221.1:119847167-119848274 GCF_002837175.3 Physeter macrocephalus
GCGCAGTGGTTGAGAGTCCGCCTGCCGATGCAGGGGACATGGGTTCGTGCCCTGGTCCGGGAAGATCCCACATGCCGCGGAGCGGCTGGGCCTGTGAGCCATGGCTGCTGAGCCTGCGCGTCCAGAGCCTGTGCTCCGCAACGGGAGAGGCCACAGCAGTGAGAGGCCCACGTACCACAAAAAATAATAATAATAATAATAAAAAAATAAATTTTAATAATTTATTTTTATTTTCTTTTTTTTATTCTTTATTTCTTTCTTGTTTTCTCCCTTTTATCCTGAGCTGTGTGGCTGACAGGACTTTGGTGCTCCAGCTAAGGGTAAGGCCTGAGCCTCTGAGGTGGGAGAGCCAAGTTCAGGACATTGGTCCACCAGAGACCTCCTGGTTACACATAATATCAAATGGCAAAAGCTCTCCCAGAGACCTCCATCTCAATGCTAAAACCCAGCTCCACTCAACGACCAGCAAGCTACAGTGCTGGACACCTTATGCCAAACAACTAGCAAGATAGGGACACAACCCCACCCATTAGCAGAGAGGCTGCCTAAAATCATAGTAAGCTCACAGACACCTCAAAACACACCACCAGATGTGGTCCTTCCCCCCATAAGGACAAGATCCAGCCTCATCCATCAGAACACAGGCACCAGTCCCCTCCACCAGGAAGCCTACACAACCCACTTAATGAACCTTAGCCACTGGGGGAAGACAACAAAAACAATGGGAACTACAAACCTGCAGCCTGTGAAAGGAGGCCCCAAACACAGTAAGTTAAGCAAAATGAAAAGACAGAGAAATACACAGCAGATGAAGGAGTAAGGTAAAAACCCACAAGACCAAACAAATGAAGAGGAAATAAGCAGTCTACCTGAAAAAGAGTTCAGAGTAATGATAGTAAAGATTATCCAAAATCTAGGAAACAGAATGGAAAAAATACAAGAAATGTTTAACAAGGACCTAGAAGAACTAAAGAGCAAACAAACAATGATGAGCAACAGAATAAATGAAAATTTAAAATCTCTAGAAGGAATCAATAGCAGAAATAACTGAGGCAGAAGAATGGATAAGTGACCTGGAAGATAAAATAGTGGAAATAACTACTGCAG
>NC_041221.1:119848378-119850958 GCF_002837175.3 Physeter macrocephalus
AAGGAGAAACATGCCAAGACACATATTAATCAAACTATTCAAAAATTAAATACAAAGAAAAATTATTAAAAGCAGCAAGGGAAAAGCAACAAATAACATACAAGTGAATCCCCATAAGGTTAACAGCTGATCTTTCAGCAGAAACTCTGCAAGCCAGAAGGGCAAGGCAGGAAATAATTAAAGTGATGAAAGGAAAAACCTACAACCAACATTACTCTACCCAGAAAGAATCTCATTCAGATTGGACAGAGAAATTACAACCTTTACAGACAAGCAAAAGCTAAGAGAATCCAGCACCACCAAACTAGCTTTACAACAAATGCTAAGGGAACTTCTCTAGGCACAACAATAACACACTCAAAACAATTAAGAAAATGGTAATAGGAACACACATATCGATAATTACCTTAAACGTAAATGGATTAAATGCTCCAACCAAAAGACACAGACTGGCTGAATGGATACAAAAACAAGACCCGTATGTATGCTATCTACAAGAGACCCACTTCAGACCTACGGAAACATACAGACTGAAAGTGAAGAGATGGAAAAAGATATTCCATGCAAATTAAAATCGAAAGAAAGCTGGAGTAGCAATGCTCATATCAGACAAAATAGACTTTAAAATCAAGATTATTAGAAGAGACAAAGAAGGACACTACATAATGATCAAGGGATCAATCCAAGAAGAAGATATAACAATTGTAAATATTTATGCACCCAACATAGGAGCACCTCAATACATACGGCAAATGCTAACAGCCAAAAAAGGGGAAATCGATATTAACACAGTCATAGTAAGGGACTTTAACACCCCACTTACACCAATGGACACATCATCCAAAATGAACATAAATAAGTAAACACAAACCTTAAATGATACATTAAAAAAGATGGACTTAATTAATATTTATAGGACTTTCCATCCAAAAACAACAGAATACACTTTCTTCTCAAGTGCACGTGGAACGTTTTCCAGGATAGATCATATCGTGGGTCACAAATCAAGCCTTGGTAAATGTAAGAAAATTGAAATCATATCAAGTATCATTTCGGACCACAATGCTATGAGACTAGATATCAATTACAGGAAAAAATTAGTAAAAAATACAAACACATGGAGGCTAAACAATACACTACTAAATAACCAAGAGATCACTGAAGAAATCAAAGAGGAAATCAAAAAATACCTAGAAACAAATGACAATGAAAACACGACGACCCAAAACATATGGGATGCAGCAAAAGCAGTTCTAAGAGGGAAGTTTGTAGCAATACAATCCTATCTCAAGAAACAGGAAACATCTCAAGTAAACAACCTAACCTTACACTGAAAGCAATTAGAGAAATAAGAACAACAACAAAAAAAAAACCCAAAGTTAGCAAAGAAAAGAAATAATAAAGATCAGATCAGAAAGAGATGAAAAAGAAATGAAGGGAACAATAGCAAAGATCAAGAAAACTAAAAGCTGCTTCTTTGAGAAGATAAACAATATTGATAAACCATTAGCCCGACTCATCAAGAAAAAAAGGGAAAGGACTCAAAATCAACAGAATTAGAAACGAAAAAGGAAAACTAACAACTGACATTGAAAAAATACAAAGGATTATGAGAGATTATTACAAGCAACTATATGCCAATAAAATGGACAACCTGGAAGAAATGGAAAAATTCTTAGAAAAGCACAACCTTCCGAAACTGAACCAGGAAGAAATAGAAAATATAAACAGACCAATCACAAGCACTGAAATGGAATCTGTGATTTAAAATCTTCCAACAAACAAAAGTTCAGGACCAGATCATTTCACAGGTGAATTCTATCAAACATTTAGAGAAGAGCTAACACCTATCCTTCTCAAACTCTTCCAAAATATAGCAGAGGGAGGAATTCTCCCAAACTCATTCTACGAGGCCACCATAACCCTGATACCAAAACCACACAAAGATGTCACAAAAAAGAAAACTATAGGACAGTATCACTGATGAACATAAATGCATAAATCCTCAACAAAGTACTAGCAGACAGAATTCAACAGCACGTTAAAAGGATCATGCACCATGATGAAGTAGGGTTTATCCCAGGAATGCAAGGATTCTGGTGAAAAACTGAAACCATTTCCTCTAATATCAGGAACAAGACAAGGTTATCCACGCTCACCACTATTATTCAACATAGTTTTGGAAGTTTTAGGCAAGAGCTGTGCGAACAAGGAAGAGAAAGGGAAATCTCTCCCAGCAGCCTTAGGAGCAGCAGATTAAATCTCCACAATCAACTCGATGTTCCCTGAATCTCTGGAATACCTGAATAGACAATGGATCATCCCAAAATTGAGGTGGTGGACTTTGGGAGCAACTGTGGTCTTGGGGTTTGCTTTCTGCATCTAATTTGTTTCTGGTTTAATGTTTATCATAGTTGAATATTTAGAGTTTATTATCACTGATAGTTTTGTTTATTGATTTGTTTGTGCTCTTCCTTTATTTTTTTATATATAAATTTTTATTTTCCTTTTTCTCTTCTTGTGACTGTGTATGTGTATGCTTCTTTGTGTGATTTTGTCTGTATAGCTCTGCTTTTACCA